>NC_051197.1:4570921-4871588 GCF_015220075.1 Falco rusticolus | reverse complement strand
CACTCCTTCCTGATCATTTCTGCTAAAGGAAAGTAAGGCTTGCCAGACACCAGCTTTCTGTGAAGTTATCTGCTATCCAGATAAAGAACTGAAAGCCTTCAACAGAAGCACATGAGATTCACTGCTGACAAGGACAATGTTTCAAGCTTACTCCAGGGAAGAGTCATTGCAGTTAACACTGAAAGGGAAAATCACCTTGATAATTTACTAAAGCCGGACTAAAAATGAAGGTGTTGCAATGCAACAGTTTCCAGACCAGCTCAGGCAGCCCAGCCGCCATCTCGTGGCTAACAAATCACACTGCTGCCACTTTGCTAGGTTACGCCTTCATCATTTACTCCTTCATTATTTATTCTGTTCACGTATGGAATAAATCTGACAACAACATATCCCAGGAAGGAATAAGGAGCTCTGATTCTCTGGAGTCCAAATATACAATATAGATCAATGCTGCTAGAAGGGAAAAAAGAGATAAATTTCATTAACTCAAGTCTTAAGATTGCAGAGAGCGGTAGGAGGGGGAGCATCTGGGTTGGGGCAGCAGTCATCTAAATTTGGGTACTATTCCGTACACACTGATCTGACAAAAGAAGACCAACTTCAATACCAACATGAAAAAACATCCTTTAAAAGTTTGGAGAAAATATTTCATTTGACAACTGGGCCAAATACCCCATTCTTTATGCAATTCTAGAAATTAGGCACTGAGGGAGGTAAGAAATACCACTTTTCCAGAAGATTCTTGCATCTTTTGTGGCCCCTTGCATTGACCTCAACAGCCATTTGTAAAGGCCAAAAGTGGTATTTGAGAATATGAAGAACCTACAGTAAAACTTGCACAAGAACTTTAGAGCCTCTTTAGAAAAGTTTACCAAGCTTTCAGCCCATTTAGCACTTCCAGTAGCTTCTATTGGTTATGTGTGAATCCCCTTACACCCTTTTTCCACAGTGACTTGATGCTGAAATGTTGGTTTTCTTACCCCACTACTGTTGCACTTGAATTTTCTACATTGGATTGTGTAGAAAAGACACGACAAGAACCTGAGAGAAACTGGAAGACCTTGACCACAATCTCACTCATGAACAGGAATAAAACCGACTTGTATCATTTTGATGGAACTCACATTGGAAACAAGTCCTTATATTTGCCATTACAAACAAAAGAGAGAATGACCACAAGGCTGTTCACAATATGTCCCAATAGTTATAACGAACACATCTTTCCTGTGAAAATCTACATGCCAGTGAAAGCTGAAGGAAAAATTAGGCAGGTCAGATTATACAGCATGTGCCACAAGCAACATTTTTACTTCCACTTGTTAAATGAACTGTTTCCAAGACAAGCTATCAGAGCTGCTTCTTTTCTGTGCCTTCACTGACTTCATACAGGAAGGCAGCCACAAAATTACCAGATTCCAAAGACTTACTACCTTTCTCCTTGCCTGTTCCCTCCAGTTCCAACTGGAATCGCTGTCCTGAACTGTTACATGGAGCTGTGTGCTCTGAAACAGGTGTCTTCCACTAAAAGATCTGCAAGCTGAATGCTACAACATCAATTTGTTTAGCACACCATTTTGGTATCTATCACCAAAAAGTGCTGTAATCCAGCAGTGTTTTTATCAAACTAAGACACAGAAGACAACCATACCAAATAACAAGTTATTCTTCAAACCTCTATTTTCACATCTGTTTTGCTAGTCTGCAGCAATACGAAAGACTGTATTAAGGATATTATACAGGTGACTAAGTTACACATCAGGTTTCTATCAACTGTTTTCCCAATAAATGTTGGTTATGATTTGTTAATTAATCCAGTATTGTCTGAATTTTAAACTAAAATATTTTAGTAAGCTGTAACAAAAGGTTTAGGAACATCATTTTTAGAAGGTGACAGATATCAACAAATAGAAGACTGCTTGAAAGATGTTTATGCTTAAAATATAATGCCTACTACATATATCCTTTTCAACTTTTATGTTCTAGTCAATGTATTATAATTGAGCTCTACTGAATTACTTTTCTAGTGGATAAATACTGTACACGCTGTAGTGTGAAGAGACATCATGTAATGTATACTAATTAAGCCATTATATCTGTAGAGAAGATCATATCTGAAATATCAAATTAGCAGGAATTAAACATCTCTAAGGATTAATGAAATGTTATGGAGCCATTCACTTCCAGGTCAAAAGGTTCAATTTCAGCTTAGTTTAATAGTTATAATGAATTTATGTGCTGGAGTTAACAATTCTCTGCATCCATTCATAAATCAGGGTAAAATCCCCTGGCTCATCCCATGAACAGCAGACTTTAACCAGCACAGCCAGAACAATGCAGTCAGGAATATTGTGCTAGGCCTGTATTTGGCATGTAGCCTTAGGCTTCACGGGATCAAACAGCACATTTACTGGATGGCTGCAATATGCATAGGCAGCAACGAGGGACACCAGAGACACTCACTCGGTCCTCTTTACAGATGTGCCAACAATTGCTAACCCCAGCAACAAAGTTTTATTTTACTTAGTTAACTCTCCATTCTGCTTATCCTGATTCCTCTTTCAGCAGCCCTTGCTGCTTCTAGCAGACAAGCACGGATGTGGTGAGGGCACGGGAAAGGAAGAATTGTAGCCAACTCTTATGCAGCATTATCTTAAAGTTAATGTGACACTAAGTACACAACAAACCCTGGTTTTGTGGTGGAACCACAAATTTGGGATTAAATGTTTTTTAAGATTAAATAATCACTGTGTCAACAGATTTTGGCATCAGCTCCTTAGTGATGATGGGCAGGAAAGGAACAACAACCAGTTTATGCATAAGAGAAAGCAGTTAAGAAATAACTATGTCAAGAACGAGTAACTGTTTTGCAGTCAAATATGCATAAAGAGGTACATCCAGTCTCTGCAGATACACATCCAAAGGTGACAAACTGTATAAATGTAACAAACACCCAAAGCCTATCACTTCAATTTGCTATGAGGACTCCAGTTTTAGACATACTGGCATTATTCAGTGTGCAGTAGTAAGCTAAAGAATGATTCAGATGCCAAAGTTCCAGCCCCAGATTTTTTTTCACTGATCTTCTGCAATGTTTTGCTAAAAATCACTCTGACCAAGCTTCTATCTCCAATAAAACTGTTAGTAAGTTCACCTATACAGGTATTCTGGAAAAGCTTCACTAATATTTATGAGGTGCTTTAAGTGATCTAGAAATGTAAGTTATTAATACCAGTCCTTACTGTGGGTGACTAAGCCACACTGCAATATGGATTGGAAACCTAAAGTAACAGCTGCAGTGTGCAGCTGACAGGAAAGTCTTACCCTGCTCCCTCTACTACCAACCACACTTCGTGTTCATCCTGCTCCCCCTTCAAAAGCTCCCAAGATCCAGGAAAACAACAAGGATTTCCAGCAAAGAGAATTTTGATGGCAGTAAAATAGCTTAAAACAGACTATTACATTGGAAACAATTTTTGAACCAGGGGTATTGAATTAGAAACACCATACAGAAAAAACAAAGCTGTGGCAGCCTACATAAAATATGAGAAAAACATCAAGCTTGCAGGATTTTTAATGACTACAAAAAGAATTCAAGAACAAAGAGCATTCCAACAGCTGTTTGCTTTGCTTTCCTGGCACTTAGGTATTTCAAGTTAAAAAACAAACAAAAAAAAAAGTAAACATGACAAACCAAAAGTTCTAAGGAGCCATTTTTATTACAGGACTGCCTTGAATGCACATCCCCTGCTTATCAAATCTCTCAACATTCAAGTAAATGGATTAAGAGATTTAGTGAAATTTGTACTCTATATTTAATCTTCCAGCAGGAAGCTGTGAAGTACAGCATGCAGTATGGGTGATAGAAATGCAGGTGCATTTCTACTGATCTATCTTACCTTTTTTCCGTTTAGCCACTATTCTCCCTCTTGTACGGCATACATCTGTCAAGTACTGAATTCCTTCAACAATGCTTCTAGATCTGTTTTTCCCGTGACATACTAAGTTACACAACTGCAATGAAGTTCCTACAGATCTCAGGAGCTTGCATCCATAGTATTTTCCTAAGGGACATATTTTGAAATTATAATTACTATGATTAATAATCTATTAATATATTATAGTTTATATTTTAATGCATTTTATATCTGGTTATAAATTATATGTATATACACACAACTTAAAATAATTGTATGTTCCTTGATTTACAAAGTGCAATTTTTACTGACTTCCCAAACTGTGGAAAACAACATTTTTGTAATTTTTCTGTTCAAGAAAGAAAAGCCAAAATATTTTAACAATATAGACAAATATAACATATAGTATTCAGCAAGAATTTAAGGGGAAAGTACCCTCCAAGACACAGATAAGCACAAGGCATTTTCTGTGTTGGACACTAGAGAAGCAGAAAGAAGAAACTTCTCCCAAAGCACTTGAGAAAAATATTAGGGATAATTTAAGATGTAAAGTAAAACTTGAAATTTTCAACATCCCATTTTGGACTTAAAACTATGGTGGTTTAGTGTAGAGGCCTAACTCTTGTGTTTTTATGTGTACTTTATACATACATATGCGTGTGTCTCTGCATGCACATGTAAGCTTTGTACGTTTTATTAGAGCAGTATAGTCAGAAAAAGTACATAAGCCCTTTGTTGGTCTAATATAAGCTATTACATCTCCCTTGAAACCTTTTCTCTCGCATCACCACAGTCATGGTTACAAGACCATTTACATACAAATAAAATAAAGTGAAAAATCTCCCTTGGTGAACTTAAAGACTGCATCTCCAGCATTCCAATGCAATACTTTAAGTCACTTAGAGCAGAAATCCGAAATTTGTGTAGTTTCATACTTCATCTTGAAGGCTATAAAAACCTCTTCTGTGTTCTCCTTAGTCCTAAGAGACACAAGCATCAAGTTGCATGTCAACCAGGAGCCCTGGATAACAAACCAAGCTTTGGCACCAGAGCGAGAAAGCAGCAGTGTTAGGGTCTTGGTGCTGCAGTATAAACTATAAGGTCCACAGGGAAATCTAAATGGTGTATTTTTCTGTTTACCTTCAGGTGACAATGTCCAAATGCTTCAACACATCACGGAATGTCTGTTACAAAAACTCCTGTCACTAAGAATAAAAATGGATGGTTGAATAATGGTCAGGCTGGACTTTCTGCCTCTTGCCAGGAGTACTGAGCAGACATTTAAAAACAGCCTGTAAGCAATATGCAGCCAATCTAGACCTATATAATCAGACCTAGGATCACGAACATTACAGATACATCAACTTACCTCTGAACAGAGATAAGGTAGGTAGTTGCTGGTGTTTCTCAAAGGACCCTGGTTCATTAACTGAAGTAAGTAAAAAAACGACTTGTTTCACAAACTTTTTTTCCAAATATATTCACTGACAACACTGAATAGGGTTTTTTTCATTTTTAAAAGCTTGCATTCTGATTTAACTGAAGAAATATGATGGTCTGTCCCCTTCCATATATAAAACAGAATGTTTCAAAATACAATGCACCGTACAATATTTTGAATGTCCCCTCCATGTAGAGTCCTATCATACATGAAACAGATTTTCGTTTTAATTCAAGTGAGTAACAAAAAGCCTAACAGTAAATACATCTCAACAGATAAAGGAATGGGATTTTCCTTTTATATTTTCATTCACTGTCATCTCTTTCTACATCTTCCTGTAAGATCAGCATTTCAATATTTTCATCAACTGCAAAGCGAGGATAACTCAAACATGTGCAAATGAAGATTAAAACACTGGCTATACTGGTTAGCCCATCATGAAAGGCAGAGATTTACCTATATAGTGCATATTGGTCTCCACAGTATAAAATCTGTGGCTTAGGGGATGGAAGCTCAGCAATAGATGCCAGTTTCCTGAAGAGAAGTCACTTTTTAGGATAAGGTACAGCTGCAAAAGCTGTGCAGTCAAGAAACCTTGTTGTATTTGTCCACTATGTAATATATTCCTGCATCAGCAATCACTTTATCCAAAAGGATATATCCAAATCAAATGCCATTGCATTGAAAATACCCTCCCAAAAGGCACGTCGATAACTTTCAAAAAGACAATAGCCATCCTTGCAAACCATTCTAGTAACAAACTATGGGTTTTATACAGTGTTTCTTTCAGAAGAAAAGACTTCCTTGAAAATTATTTAACTTCCTTTTTTAAACTGAACTTTGTGCAATCCTTTCAGGTTACTTAGAAGAAAAATGTTGAATCAATCCATATTCTGAAATGCCTTAGAAAGAAGAAAAATCCCAGCAGTAAATCCACCTAATTAAGTGGGGGTGTATCTAGCCCATAGGCTATTACCGCATCTCAGCTTAGTATTTTTAAACATACTATATATGGAACAGGCGGTAAGCTCTCCTCATTATTTCTCAAATGAAGCTGAATAGATCTAACCCAAATTACAGCAAGATAAACCAGACAACTTAAGTGATGAAAACTGTACTACTTTTTTGCTCTGCTTTAGGGACGCTTCTGGCTCATCTGTCCTCTGATCAAGGTGAACCTGATAAAGCTGAAAATTACAATGTGTGACTGGATTGTATGAGATTATCTCTCCCCTGAGAACTGATTTATTTTAGTAACTCTTGATGAATAAGAAACTTTCTGCTTCAACATTCTCTTCTTCCTGTGTAGGCATGGCTCCTTATTGCTTTGAATGAGAGATCACATAAAAGAAACAGAATATGAGTGACTACATCTTCTTTATGATTCAAAGACAAATTCGCATTATAAGACAGACCTTCAGGGACCACAAGTTTCATAAAAAGTGAAAATTTTTATAATTAGTTTGTAGGTTTAACTGCAAAAGTTACTGGCATATCTTCCACTTTCTGAGTGTGAGGAAAATCCAGTTTTGGTTTTGAAAGATCTTGTTTTGTAGAATTTGGGGTTTCTTGATCTTTAGACGATTCCAGGAGATGTTGCATGTTAAGTTTGAAAATGAGGCGAGGATCTGGTCCAGAAAGAGATGGGCAATTGCAGCTCTCTCTTATTTTAAGAGCCTGTGAATACATAGGAAAAGAAATCAAGCTCATTTAAGTAAGAAAACAAAAAAGGTTTCAGTCAATGATTTGGCTTTCCAGTAAGGTCTGCACTTGCACATAAAGCTTGGTGAGTATAATACAGACTCTGAGGTCTTACTCAACAGCTTTTCAACAGAAACAAGAATTCCTGAGAAGAAATGTAGCAATATGGTAAAACAATGGGGGAAAAAAATGAAGAATGAAAATCATTTTCCCACATTGTCTCACAAAATGGATACTCTAAAAGGTACAGCAGAAATAGATAAGAAGTTCTTCAACTGTTCTGTGATACTTGTCAACATCAGTACCTTTTAATTTACATTGACACGTAAATTAAAATGACGGCATCAAGAAAAAAGGGCTTTTAATATTTCACTTCATCAGATATGTTCTGTTATTGAAGTAACTATATATAGATGTCTGACTTAAAAAAGGAGGAAAAATCTCCAATAACTAATGGACATTTAACTGTTCGGCACAGAGATCCAGATGGTTGATCACTATAGTTAAAGTCCAGTTACACAAGTGATCTCATCTCCAACAAGCATTCAAATACACAGCTTCCAAGTACTCAAAGAAAATAATGTCTCTAGAATGTAAAAATTTATCTGGATAAAAAGACTAGCACTAAGAGACCAATGTTTAAGTTTCTCCTGTTCAGTGAGTAAGTGCCATTGTTTCCATTCTACAGATTAGAAAGTACAGGCACAAAGGAGCCAAAGAATTTGCCCAAGAATCAAAACCCACTACAGCAGCACACTCCCCCAAGATCACCTTGTCTCGTGAGCAATCTGAGAAAGGTATGACAATGGATCAACCTCATTGTCTCAAAGGCACTGTGGAGAAGTTGATATAAAATTCTAAAAAGTCAGCTGTTTTAAAGGATGCTTAAGTTGGCATTCATTTTAACAAAGCTGAACACACCTTATTTAGTCCATACAAACAGGCAATAAGTTTTAGAGCTAACAATGGATACCACACAACTAAGTCCAATGCATTATTTTGCAAGTGGCTATACACAGACCAAATAGTATCCATGGATTCTCCTACAAGACCCATTTAAACTCATCAAGAAAAGTAAGATCCTATGTATCATCTACCAAAATATTACATGTAGAATTTTAATGGGTTCTACATCTCCACTGAGAACTATTTTTTCAAGATTTGCAAAGTAAAACACCAAATCAAGAACTAGCCTGATAGCATTAATCAACGGTCACTGTGGTATGGCCACTTCTACGCAATATTATCTGTATCTTGGCCTCAATTAAAAGCATAAAAATATGGGTAGTTTAACAACCAGCTTTATTTCTAATCCTTTCATACGAAAATAAGTTCAAATGTATACTTTATTCCACTTCATTTCATAACCATGGATTCTTGGAAAGTGGTGGCCAGACCTGTCCCCAGTTGCAGTCAGGTGCCTCCTGACCAGCACTAGGGAGTGTTAGCGGGAAGCGTGGGTTGATTCACATGTTCTGGATCGATTAAAGAGGAGGAAGAAAGTAACACAGTTTTCATAGCAGTCCTAGCACTGCCTTTAAAAAACTAAGCACAAATTTTTAATCTGCTTTATATACACCAGATTTGGCTGAAGTATCAGACCAAATATTCCAGTACACCTAAGCTTAAGTATTTGCCCATCATTTTGAAGCAATCTGGTATTGTTCCACAGGAGACACTGGAAACATCTTACTAGAGCAGATTTTAAAATAGAAGAGCAGAGCTTCTTAACTCATTTCTTTGTATAAGGAGGTACCAAACCACATTTCTCCCTGACTTTACCACAGTAAACTGATCAAGAGTTTGCTGTAAATGGCTAGGAACAAATAACATTTAAATTTAACAACTGGTTTTGGAAAAAGACGTATTCCAGGAATGCAGCAAGTGCTTCTGCAGCTATTTCATGCTGAAATGTAACATTCAAATTACTGGCTACACAAGTCAAGATTAGGCATGCAAATATTACTCTTGCCTAACTAAAAAAATACAAATAAAGTTTTCAGTATTCCATTTTTGACAGCATGACTGTCCATGTAGTCACCAAATGCAACCATACTGCTGAACATTCTTCTGCTTCAGTGTCCAATTAATTTCTAAACTGACATTTATGACAAACCAAGAGTTTTCTCTTGTTCTCTTCCACAACATAAGCTGCTGCGAGACTGCATTAATGTCAAGCAGCATTATTCAAGGCAAATGGAAATATAAAGATTTAAGCTGTATCCTGGAAAGGGCAACGTAATCCTCTTTTAAACTAATTTAGCAATTTTTTATCTCTGGTTTTCGTGGCTATATAGCGTCTGGCCAATTTCCATAGTTTCACTTATCTAAAATAATAAAGTCACAACAGCAAAGACAAAAAACCAGTATTTCAGAGCTAACATTTTCACCCTGTAGATGTCTTAGCGTTCTTGCTAGACGTAAAGCTGTCCAAGTGGGTAGAAGTTATCTATTCAACACCATCAACTCACATGCCATTAAAAAGAGTACAGTTCTGAGAATGGTAAGCTGTGTTGACATGTCATCTCACTGTTAAAGACAGCTATGACTGCGCATTCTAGTGAAAGCAGCCCTCGTACGTACATTTGTGACTGCCATGCAACATTCAACCCTAGTTAGAAAGTGTTCTTTCTCTGGCTCAGTTGACTGCTGCTATTCTGTTTTGTGCCAGTAGCTCCATAACGTCATCAAGGTGCCAGTAACAGACTGAGGAGCTTACAATACAGTTTTTCCTGAAAGACAGGGCAGCTCAATGTGGTGAGCTGTACTGTACTTCCAAAATCTCTAGCAACCTCAAATCTAGTAATTGCTCAAGTAAAATGGCTTTTGACTGTTTGGCTAAGAGGATAAGTAAAGCATTCTTAATGAAGCACATGCATATTGACATTATAATAAGAACACGTTTCAATGACTGTTTTTACTGAAGAGTGTTCTCAATAAAGACAACAGACAGAACTGAGACAAGGTTAACTAGCTAGAGAGTACATAGATTCACCTGGGAACTGAGAGTACTTTAATGCTCTCCTTTTCTGGTTAGCCTGAAGAGAGAAGGGCTGCTATTCAGACTAAAGACCACCTGCACGCTTACCAGTTCAGGAGATCTCAAATAAACTATCAAAATGATTGCTTGTAAGTAACAAAGTTGAAGCTGTTTTTCTTATTAGTACAATTGCAGTCACCTGCAACATTCTGGGTGGGGGAAAGGTATAAGAATTACAGAGGTCTGCCTCATCCTATAGGTTTGATATAAAGCCTACCAGCTGGGAAAAATACAGAAACAAGTATTTTTTAGCTCTCAGTATTAATCCTCCACCACTGTCACAGATACCAGGCTAACTGCTGCATCTCGACACCTTACAGTCTTTTGGAGTGCACCCTACCTCTCAGGCCATCAGCTCTCTCAGTATAAAAGCCACATCATTCTCTTGTCAGCAAACCAGGCCAAGGGTTATAGTCTCTTGTGTATTAACTGTGATTACCTCGGCAGGGCTGACTTACACTCTGACCTTGCAAGTCTGACAAAAACTAAGAAACAGCACAAGCATGTAGGAAAAAAAAAGGAAAAAATATTTAAATAAGAAACAAGTTGCAAAATTAACTACAATTAGCAGGCATAGGGAAGAAAACAGGTTCTATAAATGAAGTAGTAGTAAAAAGATGATTAAAAGAATGGATCGATTTGTTACTTAGAGAAGAAAAGCAACTTATATATAATACTACTTCACATCTTTCACTGCTTCTGTTGACACAAAAGAACAATTCTGACAAAACTTTTAACAATTTTATGGGGAGGATAGAAACACAGGTCAGTATTTTTTATTCTTACTTTCCTTTAAGTTTTCACATTGATGGGGCTTAATTAATATATTATATTGCTAGAGGTATCTGAAGCAATCTTCACATCATAACCAAAGGCCAAATATACAAAACTACAAAACCATTCATGAAAAGGAAGTGAAATAAATGTATCTTCTATATCCAAAAGGCAGCAGATAAGAGGAATAAGCAGTAACTACCCAAACAATAATAAAAATAAACATTCAATGTGGATTTAACAGGAACGGATCTTGCCAAACTAAATTAATTAACTTTTTTCTGTTGACGAGTTAATTGACCTAGCAAACAAAAGAGCAGTAGAGATTACATATCCCAACTGAGTATTACTCTTGAAACAATCTCACCATGGCATTTCCACAAGAAAGAGTGGGAAACAGGAGTTACAGTGAATCAAAAATGCAATCTGAGCCAACAACATGATGCCAAAAAAGCAAATGTCACGTCAAGATGAATTTTTGTGTCACAGGCAAGGCTCAGTAGATAACCTTCTGGTTTATTCAGTATTAGCTGAGGCTTCAGCTGATGTACAGTCTCTATTTGAACAGCATACTAGGAAAAAGGAAGACAAACTGTAGAAAGTCAGAGAATGTTAAAATAAAAAAGTTTAGAGATAACGAGAAAATCCTATAGCTGCTCTCTGGCACTACACTTCCACAATTTTTCTCTCCAGAACAATGGTAAGCATCATTCCTGCTACTATAAAACTATTCTAAGATTTCTTTTTCTGAAAATAAAATGCATAGGCCTTCATCAAACATCTCACCACCTTCCATGCGGGAATTCTAAGAGATTTAAGATTCCTAATTAACAGTATGTTCTGTTTTCCTAGCTGACAATCCAAATCTCTCCCAGTCTGAGGGAGAAATCCTTTCAAAACATGGTAAATCTTTTTAATTTCCTTTATTTCCTTTCCAGGACACCATCGCTTTGTAACTGCTTATAGCTCTTTCATTTACTAATTCCTCAGCTTGGCTGTAGCTTCCAACTTGTTCAGGAAACCAGAGGCAAGATCTTTTAAAACTCATTTGATTTGCTCCCTGTCTTTTACTTACCCCCGGGAGAATCCCCATGATATTCCTGCTTTAATTTACATTTCCTGAGACTGTTAAGTCATCTCTTTGAGACATGCCACTTCATTACCTGAAGAAAAACTCACACTTTATATGATCACAGCTTATTGTGAACTTGCTTGCACAAGAAGTCCTGCAGAGAAACATCTGTGGCCTGAGAAGTCAAAAAACTTGTCCATATTTCCCCCACTACAGTAGCTGGTCTAGCAATAGGTATTGTATTGTCCTGGAAACCATTTCAGCTTCAAAACCATGAGCATATGAAACACAACAACACTCACAATGGATCTAATACTGAGTCTTAAGAAATACAGTTCCTTCACAGAGAGATACTAGAGATAAAAAGGCCCTTTGTGGCTTCTCCTCCTGGACTCTGAATAGCCAGTGGCCATTAATATATGGTAAACATACTGTTCTAAAAAGCTTTAGGTATGTGAACAATGAAACAAAAAAGGCGCCAATACTGAACAACAAAGCCCTGGGATTCCCTTTAAATGCCTGAGAACTAGCTTCAAGAAGACGGGTCAGATGAAGGGGAGTCAACGCTTCAGACAAGCAGCCTCCAACACCACCTCTACATACTTTCATTTTTATTCCACTTTTGCAGTATCAACCTCACTTATCTAGTGAACTTCCGTTGAACACAGGGAGCCTTTGGCCCCTGCTTTCTCATCCTACTCCAAAGAATGTTTAAGGTAAAAGGCAAATGAAAACATCTCCTCCTCAATTATCTTTTGGAAGAAAATTTCCTAGACTCCACTGCTCTTGGAAGTGAGAGTGGTTATAAAAAGATGAAGGCTGCTCCACCTGTTAAACTACCAGAGATAAGACAGAAATAACAGTTCTACACAGTTGCTCAGTTATTTAACTTATTTGCTCAGTCCTGAGGTAGACCATAAGTAGTAACTTATTTTATTACCGCTTTATAAGCCAGTCAATAACTGTATGAAAATAAAGGATCCTGAATCCTTTATGTTCAATCTAAGTAAACTGAGGCTCCACAACAAGCGTAATTTTCCATTCAGCTGCTCTAATGCGTCAGAAAAATCCATCAAAAGTCTCACACCCTCTCTTTGCAAAGTTTAATAATTTAAAATGTTCAGCCTAGCTGGTTTCCAGCGTCCTACCCCTAATGCTGATTTAGATTTATGCCATCATTTAGAATATTCACTGCATTCATTCTCATCAAAGGATTCATGAAAATCTTTTTTTCTCTTTTGAAAACAGCAAACACCTCAACATTTTAGTACTCTGCCAATAAATCTTCAATTGTCTTACAGTTTGGAATTCAGAAAGACTTAAGAGTGACTGAGAGTTTTTTTTTAAAAAGAGATGATAAGAAACTATTTCAAATTTCCAAACACAATTTAGGTTCCTGAAAAACAGTACTGTTGTGAAGTGCTTTAACACTATTTTGAAAACAAAACTAAGCAAAACCCAATAAATGTTAATTTTCTGTAGTTGAAAACCCCACTACTTAAAGAAACACTAAACAAACTAACATTACTAAGCTTGGAACGGTTCTCTGTCCTTCAGCTACCAGTGAGTAGCACATCAAATTAAGACAACCCCCAAGTAGCTATCCACTCGGCATTCCTCTGAGAGGAAATCTGAAAGAAAGAGAAAATACTGCAGACGGATCAGCAACTGTGTGAATCAGCTCAAGTTCCTTGGAGTGGGGTAAAATTTCCTCCCTAATGTGACAGAGATGTGAAGAAAAAAGCAGGCTGCAAATCTACAGAGACATATAATAACTAGGGCTATTAAGAAATCTTCTGCTGGGGATCTGACATTCTTCTGAGGCGCAGCTATTCAAGGTGTATTCAATCCCACATCAGTGAGAGACACAGGATAGGATGGAGCATTCTCTATTTAACAGCCTAGGGCTAGCTACCAAAGCAAGAGAAGTCAAGACAGTTTAGGGATCCAACTTAAAAAACTAAATTCCAAAGTGGCAAAAAAAGATAAAAGAATGGATGAGACATTGTCACTTCTATACCAGGAAGGCCATTCAAAAGCAAAATGCTACACTTCAATCAGAAATCAGAAAAAAAAAATCCAACTCTAGAACATAATCTTATTTTTACCTGTGCTACCTTAATTTTTCCTTATTTAATAAAAGGTAAAGAGCTTTGTAACAGAAAAATTCTGTAAGGAGAAAGATAAGCACAATTCTAAAAGAGTAGCTTGTGAATCAATACCAAACAAATTCTGGCAACCATCTTAAGAGAAAAAGACATACTTCAACTCTGCTCACCTCTGGGATAAGTCGGTCTAAGTGCTCAGCCCTGTTTTCATGAGAAGGGTGTGTGGAGAGCCACTCTGGTAACTTGGGCTGTCCTTGAATGGTTTCTGCTAATTCCATTTGTTGCCAGAATACACTGCTTGCTCTTACATCCACACAAGCCTGAAAACAGAAAGGAAATGTATTCACTGCTCTATTTTTAAAGTAATACAATACACATTCTAATGGATATTGAATTACGAAAGACATCTTAAACTTTAGATCTCTAAAGCCTGTTTAGATGGTCCCCTTCATACCTGACAGGAAAATGCTGTTCTGAAATATTTAAATGCAGTAAAAAAACTTATCCACGTAGATACTGGATTTGTTCCTTTTAACATCTGTATGTAATTCCACCAATCTTAATTACACCTGAATTACACAATTCAGGAGAAAAAGACTCAATTTCTGGCATGTACTTGTTCTTAAAGAACAAAACACTCAGCTGCACATTCCAAGTCATATTTGCTAGACACTGTACAGCAGAGTAACAAAGTATTCATCTCCACAGATTTAGACGAAACTACAGGAAGAAATTTAGAGTAAAAAATATAAAGTGATACTTAAATATCTCTAAAAATGAACTGCAAAGGTTTTTTTGTGATTACACTGCCTTTTTCAAGGGTGATCTGTATAATCCACAACAGGTTAAAATAGTAATTCTGCAAAATTGCTTTCTCTCTCTCTCTCCATGAAGTATATATTCAACCATAGAAGGTCATGGAACCCTAAGTTAAAAATGGCCTTTGTATATCACCAGACTTCTTTATATTTGAATTTAATTGGAGGGGAGAAGAAAGCAAGATTTCTTCCATTAATTTCATTTGTTTAAGAGAATAAGACACAGGTACTCAGAAGGTAAGAAAATACCCACACACACACAACAAAATATAGAAGTGGTGCTTTATCCTTCGAATTTATTTCGTAAAATAATCATAACAAAAAGATTATCTACACAAGCAGAGAAATACTGAGACACCACTTTGCTTCTTTCTTTCCAGTGTGGCCCTGCCTCTTAGGTATTAGAAAGCAGTGAGCACCCACACAGCAATGACATTTTTTTCCATGGATTGTATTAGTCCCTTAGGTGACTTTAAAATACAAATGCAGTTTCAGTCCCAGAATCAAAGTTAATTTTAAAAATTCTTCCTTGAAGAAATATCAACAATTATTAAGAAAAGGAAATTTTCCCTATAAAATATTAACACTAGATGGTGCTGGTCTCATAGTTATCTAACACTTATCCAGCTCTATCGCGCTTGGCTAGAAATGAAACAGGTGTCTTACTTTCTTAATTTATAATGTAAATCCACAGGGACAAAAAAAAGTGGCTGAAAAAAACAAATTGTGAAAAAAATGCTGAGTAGTTTCTGACCAAATTTTTACCTTACGTTAGCAAAGCCATGTTACTTTTATGGCTGTATTTAGCCTCAATCTTTAAATACTAGAACAATATTTATATATCTTGCAATTATCAGCAATCACATAAAATATAATCACAATATCAAAAGCTCTCAAACATTACTGTATTTTTGTAAGAATAGATATTATAGATCAGAATATTTTATGTGCACTACAATATATAAAGCATTCCTCAGAACTTCTCACAATAGATGGAAACTATTAATGAACCAAAAATCTGAAAAGCGATTTATATCTTTACATACAGTTAAATAAATCCTACTTATGCAAGCTCACTGTTTTGCATTTTCGTCTTTATAAATATGTAGCTTTTTCTCCTAGTAGTAATAAATATACTGTGCAGTTAATAACGCACAACTTCTCAAACTTCAATTTTATTACATACAATTTAGGGAAAGACAAAGTCATTCTGGCTATAAACTGTTTTATTTCTCACTACTTCATTAATCTACATCTCTTCAAAAACTTGGGAACCCTTCCACACACAGTTTACCTCTGTATGAAGTGTGAAACTCCCTCTGCTTATAATGGAAACTGAAAAATGTCTGGTAAATTGCTAACAAAACAAACCAATTGTAGTTACCTTTGCTGCAAACCGAAGTCCCACTTTATCAGCTTCAGCCTCCAATGTTCTGCTGTATGGTCTATCAAACATGAACTGCAAAAAAACACATCAAAGCTCTATTTCTTGGGTTTGAATGTGTACAAAGCTACAGCATTGTAGCTATTTTTCTAACCTATTAAGAAATGGTATTGCTCATAATGTTCACATTGCATGTGATCAGTATTGATTTTCTTAATGAATCTTTAATTCCATTATATGTAATTCATTGATCTGTATTCAGTGGAAATTAATTCATATTATACCTATTTTCATGGCCCCTTGCATCAGCCAGTCTCACAGCACTTTGGCAGCAACTGAAGGGTCAATGACAACTTTAAACTAGACCTTTTCACTTCACTCTTCTATTGGCAATAATATTTTTGTTGTACAACTATACGTAAAAAAACTCCAGTGGTTCCCTTCAACTTTTATGGTGATTGTCTTTAAACTTGGTATGATCTACTTTTGTATGGTAAACAGCCCACAGTATGGAATGTAGCCATAAACATTTTCATGCAGAAACCACTCGTCTGTCATGATTACCCCCCTCAACACAAGTTACAAATTGCTCTTGAGAAATCAAGCTAGAACACATAAATCTGACCAACTCCTCTCCTATTTTTTCTATGGTACAACATTGTATTAACACACACTAGAAGACAGTGGTAGTTTTCTCAAATAGTTATTTAGTCATATATACCACGATCTTCTAGTATATGTAATTCATGTAGATTCGGGCAGCCTTGCCCTAGTATATCAGGTTACAGCAAATGTGAATCAGGACCTGTTAAAGCAGCCTGCTCCTGCAGACATAAGGAACAAGTCACAACATTCTGGTTTAGACATTGATTAGGAAATATCAACTGAAGAATGAGGACGTGCAAGGTTAGCGAAGGTAAAAAAGTTTTATCACCTCTTTATCTGGTTATAAAAATAAGTCTTCCTTGTAAGTTCCAGAGCTAAAAAAAACCCCAAACAAACCACAAAACAGTTACAAATTAAGAGCACCAAAGAAGTGGGCTAAGTGCTTGAGTACATAAATGTTATCTCCAGCTTCTTAGTTCTTTCTAAAGTAGTACCAACAGTTTTTCTTTACTAGGTCAAAAATAAAAGCCAACCAAAGCTGATTCTCTACAGGTTTTTTAAAGCCAAATATGCTGGTTTATAAGTAACCATAGATGAAGTCACTTTCTAAATTCTTAAGTTTCCTTACAGACCACCGTAAACATTGCAATTATAAATCCTCTGATGACAAAGTCATTATTCAAAGTGGAATATGTGTTCCTATTGCCTTGAGAAATGCTCTAGGTCTACTGGAGTGCATATATTCACTAAACAGCAAAGATATCCCTGGCTAGTCTGTCATATATTCCTAAAACACCATTTCCCAGTTAGCCAGATAAACTATAGTTCCCATATAAAATAACTCCTGCTGTAAAAACAAAGCCAACATGTTTCAATTCAGAAATACAAGACTAAAGAACAACCATGCATGAATCTCATAAGAGAACGATGTCTTAAGGCAAGCATACCCACTAGCTTTGGAGAAAAAAGCAGAACTGGAGCTAGCATGCCAAAAGACCTACAGAGTCACTGGAAAGTACTTATAACAGAAAACAAACAAGAGTCAGTAGGTAAAAGAGGTTAAGCCTCTGAGGTCATAAAAAAACCCAAATACTGAAACAGAAGCAAGTACCATAATGTGACTTACATTACCCTTTCATAGAGTAGGATGCTAAAACTTTAAAAAGTAAAATATAGTCATGGAAGAAGAGGAAAAGGAACACCCTGAGAATTTGTGCAGAAAGATCCCTTTTCACATAAGCACAACAGGCAAACATTGAATGGAGGAAGCAAACAGAAATTGCACTTCTGGGTGACAGCAACAAAATTTTCTATTCAGCATCTTCTGTATGTGGGATGAAAGCTTTGCAAGTATTAATCATTTATTCTGCATTATATATGGGTACATTTAATGTTATTGAAGATGATTTGATCAGAGCTTTGAACTAGGACATTACTGTATAATATCTCATATAGGATAGAACTTTCCTATAGCACACCACAACTACAAGCTTAAACTCAGATTCCATTTGCAATCTAAAGCATAACTCCAGCCCACGATGCCAAAATATGAGCTGCAGTTAGACTAGAAGGGGAGGAAAGATGCTGACAGGGAGTTAAATCTTGCTGTCTAAATTATGAGCAGTCTCAGGATTGATTCACACTTTGTTTTTTCCAAATTCAGCTCTTCAAAATGCTGGCTAGCATTCATCAATGTATTGGTTTCTTAGCTACTTGTACAAATATCCAAGCTCTTTAGAGATAATTTATGTTCAGAATCAACACATCTACCTATTAGCATAAGAACTACCAAAACAGATTGCTTATGTTTAATTTCATGTTTTTAAGGAACAGAGGGAAATCTTGGGAAAAGCATCAAAAGAAGTCGAAGAAACCAAAGAGCTCTTTCACTTAAATTCAGATTCAAGTTTTAGGATGTAAGCAAAATTTCTTTAAAAAAACCCTAATTTTTCAAAAAGAAATAGATCAGTAACTGTTCAGAGGCACAGAGTAAATTAGACCACTGAAGAAAAAGCCTCTGAACGTTACTTTATTGGAATATATGCTGTCTGAAAAATTATTTCAGCAAGTTTTATCACAGCATTTATACTTTAAATGAATGTTTAGATTCTCAGTTTTCTTATCTTGGAAACCATTCTTACCGCTAACAATGTATTTAAAGAATTCCATATATTGTATTTGGTTTAGAAACAATTTGACAACTACTCAAAATAAAAACATGGTATTTCAACATATACAACATTAAGCCTGTCCAGCTTGACTCAAGATATCATTCTTTTAGGGAGACCTAAAGTTCTTCAAGATGGCAAATTAAAATATACATCAACTAAAGTAGATGCAGATTCATAAAAACATATTTCATTCAAAAACATACTAAAATATTGATTTTTTGCTTGTAATATTTCTCCTATTCCCTTTTTCCCTCAAACATACTATTTAGTGGTACTATCTCCCCAAGGGTAAAAATGTTTTTCCGTGGATCTCAGAATGTCAGACTCGTAAAATGTCAGTCTTACCTCCTTCAACTTGCTCTGAATCCACTGGGCAACAACTGCCAAACTATCACGAGGACAGATGGCCCAAATCATAGTGAGAAAGATGAGTGATAGGAAATCCAGGAAGTGAACCAGGCTGGCTTTCTCTGCCTGCAAACAAAAAATGTCCCATTTTCATTCCTTGCTGTCTGACATTTCTTTTGAACATAACAGAATTTGGAAACACTTCAAAAATCACTGGGTTTTTTTTTTCTCCTATGCAGCTCCAGGAACAGGGCAAGCAGCACAAGCCCCCTTCCTTGCACAAAACATCCAGTTAGATACAAAGTACTTTCAGTCCAGAATCCATATCAACTGCATAAATACAGCTGGAACACACACATTTTGGCTATCTCCCAATTAGAGAGTTTCAAAGCTAGAGATAAGGTGATGGCAGCATGCAGACAGAGTTCTTTAGCAAGAAGGCCATGGAACACCTCAGCTGGAATGAAAAAATCTATAAAAAGACCTAGAAGACTGTTCTTTACATTAATTGGAGAAGAGATAGACATCATTTAGACAGGAACACTAATGGGATAAGGGGACACTAGGCATAATTTTTTTTCTGTTCCATTCCTTTAATTTCAGAAGCTGAGACACTCTTAGGAAAGGAATTTAAACTCTTCTGTTTTTCAGAGCTCTTATTTGACATGCAACAAATTGATCTGAGCATTTACAAGACAGATCATGCAATACTTTTCCCTATGCTAGTTGGGTGATGCAGGTTCCATACAAGATATGGAAGTTTGGTTTTTTTATTTTCAGAAATACTTTTTTTATTTTTAAGTTTAACAAGTTAGTTGGCTCAACTGAGCCCAAGAAACTATGATGTGAACTGTCGCTCACCCAAAATCATACAAGACACAGTAAAGCATTTCTCCTATATTTCCACTACCTTCAAAATGTATTTACCCACTTCCAGATTAGTTTTGTAATTTTAGCAGGATCTTTATGTTTACAGGCTTCTCATTATGTCTTCTCAAACTGATGGATAGGTAATAAATACAATTTTTTAAATGACATGCACAGAAAGAAATCAACTTGGAGGCAAAGAAGCACTTTCTAGCAAATCATCTCAACCTAGAACAGTATGAGCCATATTTCTATACCATCCGCTTTTTTTACAGTTGTACCTACAAAGCACAACAAAATTAATACATCTATTCTGTTCAAATGGCAAAAAATTACCACTTTCAAGACATCCAGTCAGGATATGGAAAAATTGAGTCTGTGAAAGCAACCATCTGTAAATGCAGAATCAAGCTCCAGGTATTCTAGAACTGTGCTACTTTAATAAAAATATCATTTATTTTAGAATACTTTATTAAAGCATATCTACTTCTTTAGATACTAATGTGTAGGAGTAACAAACCAAGTTGCTGAGGGCCTCAGTTCCTTATGTGTGCACTACAGGAGAGGCATCTGCGGACCAAGTTCTAAATGATTGCTAATGGCGAGCCAGTCCAGTTTTACGGCTATGAAAAAAGTACTGGTCAACTTGGTGCTAACTACTACAGGACTTCTGACAGTTATTAAGTACTACATGAGTAATAAGGATATAGTGTAGTAGAACACTTTCATTTCAAACTCAACTTTTCATTAATTAGAAAGAGTCACACTGAAACTTTGGTCGGTAATGACAGGGGAAAATCTTAAGTAATCAGATTTAATTTAGAAAATTTATACAGCTTTCTTTAAATACTTACTGCATGTTGCAGCACAGCATGAGCTATTTCATGTCCTAAAATGAAAGACAGCTGATGAATATCAGAAACTGCATTTAGCAGTCCAGTGAAAACAAACACTTGGCCATTCTGTAAACAAAGAGAGTGAAAATTAATTAGAAGACACATAAATAAAATGCTGTTTCAATATTACTAATATTTTTTGTATTGGGTTCAACTTACTGGAAGCACAAAAGCATTTACACCTGGTTCGTCCACCACATGGATAATCCACTTGAGCGCCAAGACCTGCGGGATGTCCTTATTGCTTTCAGATAAATGACCAACAACTCTCTCCACAACCTGATAGCGTGCATCTGTTTCAGGTAACATTTTACTTTTGAATTCCTCCATCCACTTTGAAAAAAAAAAAAATCATGATTGCCATGCAGAACACACATGCAGTAGACTAACTGTTGAACAAATTTAGCGCTTACACACAACTTAGTTACAACTAGGTTTTAATACATTTTTCTTTCATATAGCCAAAGCCAATATATTACAGTTCATGCTTTCAGACTCACAAGTTAAGGATTAATAAACTTAGAAGGAAGTAAACTGACCACAGATCAAAAATAATATAGCATAAACTTGGTCCTACAGCCTCCTGTATCTGGTATTTTCCTAATACACAAGTTGAGCTTGGCATCACAATTTAGCAAACCTTCCTATACCTTCCTGGATTTCCATCTGAATTTACAATTTTTCTGTATCTGTGTATTTCTGTTGTAATTTGTCAGGTGGACAAATTTATACAGAAGATGTAATTTGAATATATCCTTGTACTTATTCTGTTCTTATCTCACATTCTCTATCAAACAGGAATACAGTGACATTTTTCTATATGGCTTATCAAGTTTCACTGGCTTTAGAACAGAAAGTCATAGAACTCAAAAGTAACAGAAGTTAGTCCAACGGACAGTTTAGAAGAAACCAATTAAAGAAAAATGAGCTGATCCAATGGAAAAAAAAAAGTAGAATTGAATGCAGGTGGAGAGTATTACCTTACAAAGTGACAGCTTAGAAAAGAGGGCCTTAAACAAGTGCCAAAGAATGCTCAAATCAGCATAGAAAATGAGATGGATCTCAACATAAACCTATTGGCTATGCTTTTATTGCTTCTAACAGATTTCTATATTTCTTGTTATATTACAATAACACAGTAACAAATATTTGCTACACTCATGTAACAGTGCTCTTTAACTACCACGTGTCCCTCATGGTCTGCTGACAGAAAGGGAACTCTCAAAAAGGATGGGGACAAAGAGGTAACTGATAGGGAGGTGCTCTGTAGGGTTCTGAGCATGAAGTTCAAAACTTACCAAGGACACCAGTTTGTCCACCTCATTAATTGGACTATCTCATTGCTAAAAGAAAAAGTATTAACAGTTTTAGAGTCGTCTGAACTCTTTAAAATCTTACCATATCATATTCCATCTGTGACAGTTCCCTAAAATGCTCTTTTCCAAACACCAACAGTCGAGCGCGCCCAGTGATGGGTGTCTCCTCCAAGTGAGTAAAGTAAAACATGACAAATAAAACTCCTAAGCTACTCACACCCAGCATTATCTTCCATTTATTTTTTCTTGCACTTTCTTTAAAAAGTTCCCGTTTATTAGGAGGAAGTGCCTTCCACCAATTTCTTATGCTCCTGTAAGATACAAACAGTGTTAACTTAGGCCATAGTTTAAAAGGAATTTGTTAGCGTCTGCCCTTGCTGTACTCTCTATTACAGTCTCACCTCATGAGTTTATGGAAGGTTATACTGTCACTGGCTTCTACTCCATTCCATTTCTTCCCTCCCACAGAAGAAATGCCCCTTAGCACCTTGGCTCATCTCCCTCTACCACATGTAAATGAGAATGAGTAGAGCAAAAGATAACCTCTGATAATGAAAAAACCTTCTTGTTGAGCAAAGCATCAGTTTAGGCCCCAGTTCTACAACATTTTGTACGGATATTAAACCGAAATCACTACAAATACACCTGCCATTCACCACAAACTCATGCACACATCTTTGTATAATGGGATCTTACACTGGGAGAGGATGTAGAATAACGTTTTACCTGCCAAGAATGATAGCAAATAATTTCTGAGCTGGCTTAACAATAATCCAGAAAAGAGGAACTGGTGCAGCCTGTAACGATGGTGATGTGCGAAAAAACCTGATGATCTGAATATTCCAAGAAGAAAAATGACATGGGAATTGCCCTACAGAACTGATTTGCAGGGATGCGAGCTTCTCCCTCAGTGGCCAAGAAGACTGAAAGCAAAACTTTCCCAAACCGTGGTGTACATTCTTGTATACTTTTGTATTTGGGACATTCAAAAGACATCTCAGTCCTTTACCAGTGAAGTTTCTATAGGGGTCAGGGCTTCCAGTCAAAAAACAGATTCTAGTATTTCCACTCAAATCCAACCTCTGGCATCTGTCTCGTGTACACATGACTTGAGTTCGGCAATATGCTCCATAAGACCTACAGAGATTCTTGCACTTCCCCTGCTTGGTCAAAGAAGCCAAACGAAAGAAAATACAGTTTCTGCCCAGCAAATTTAGACCACAGATGATATTCATAACTTCTTTAGTTGGTTACCCTGAAACAAAGAAAAAAAAAGCAGAGAGGTATTAGGAAAACCACCCAAACATGAAACTCTGACACATTACTTTGCTTCATCTGAACAGATACCAGGCATTCGTTTGCCAACAGCTACATTACCCAAGAAGTCACAGCTACAACTGCATCCTGTTGCACTATTACCAATCTGGTTTGGACTGTGGAAAAGCCAATGCCTTGTCACTGAGAATAAAACAAAGGTGGGTTTGGTTTTTTTTCCTTTTGCTTTTATTACCACCAGATCAGAATGACTGCGGGTGCCCCTTGCGGAAGACACATCTGCACCATCACCTTTCTGTACTACTGGGCTACTTACTGCAGGTGCTATTCACACATACAGAGGAAAACAGGGATCTACTGAACATTTTACCAAGACCTTTGCTATTGAACACAGGATGCCTAACTGCCGCACCTGTCCTAGAAACAAACGATTCCTCACGGCGAAAAAGAGTCTCCCAGCCGGCAGTCCCTTACGGAGCATGGAAAAAGAAACGCCCTCCCGCTGGGCAGGCCCGGCCACCCCCGCCTGAGAGGCCCCGCGGCGGGCGTTTTCACCCGCTGGCTCCCCTGACCACCGCCGCCGGCACCGCCGCCCGCCCCTCACGAAGACAGCACGGTCGCCCTCCCCTCATGAGGGAAGGGGGCGCCGCGCCGCCGGCCGCACCCGCCTTCTCCCTGTCCTCCCTTTCTGGCAGCGGCCTGGCGCCCCGGGCCGCCCCTGGGTGCTGACCTCGGCAGCCGTCCCTCAGCGCCCTGCATCTCGCACGCGAGCAACCCCCCGACCTGGCTGCTGTCGCCACTATCGTGATATGGGCTGACGTGAGGAGGGGGAAAAGGGAGACGTGTCACTCTGCAAGCGCCCACCCCGGGCGAGCGGGGGGGGGGGGGGGGGGGGCACAGCTCTGGCCGCCATCACAGCTGGACGTCCTTGAGGTCTGCTCCGGGAAAGACCTCTTCTACCGGGCTCCCCTACTCACCACCCCGGGAGGCGGAGGAGGAGGTGGGGTCTGACCGCGGAGACGCCGCCGGTGCCGGGGCGGAGGGCGGGAGGCGGGCCGGGCCCCGACGCTACGGCGGCACCCGCCGTCCCTCCCTCAGCTCCGCGCCGTTTCCCTCCGGCGGCGGCGCCCGCCTCTCGCGCCCTTTCGCCGCGGCCCCCGCAGAGGCTCCGCCCACCGCCTCGAGCCCCGCGCGCGGCGCGAGGCGGCAGCGGCGGCGCCTGTGGCCGCCATTTTGTGGCAGCCAGGGAGGGCTCGGCTGGGCTGCGCGGGGAGGCGGGCAGGGCTGTCCCTTCGGGAGGCGCAGAGACGTGTTGCTGTCGTCTCTTCTCCTGTGCTCCCTTTCCCCTGGCTTCGCCCACGGCGTGGCAGCGAGGCTTGTGTGCTGCCCTGCCTCACCTCAAGGCTGGGGTTGGCCCTTGACGACCCTGTCCCTGGGCCTGGCTGTTGAGAGGTGGCGAGCCAGACCTCAAGGTCCTTTCAGCTTTCAGATCATGGGTTGTTATGCCTTGGGCTTGCTTGCTGCTGGTTTCGGAGTCCTGAAGTGTTGGAAGTGCTTCCTGCTACCAGAGAGGGCTGGTGGCACTCCAGTGGAAGGTGTCGGTTAGCTCTGCTGCAGCGGTGGTAGGTGGGGAGGTGATGTTTGCCTTCTCCCTAATCCAAGAAAGCAGCAAGCTGCTAACCTGATACGTCACTTTTGGCCTACTTGTCTAGCTTGCGGAAGTACATCTTAAATGATGTGATGTGAAAAACAGGTTATTTGCTGAATGAAGTGGTGTAGTAATGACAGGGCAGCCAGAGCTTCATACAAGCCATGAGTCTTTGCATATAATCAAAGGCCCTCTCATTCCAAAAGTAAAGAAGCACGGATCCTGCCTTCAGCAGTCACTCTGTGTATGAGCACAGTCAATTATTGCTCAGTGTTTGCTGAAATACTCATTGGGCCATCCCTTTTTGTTCCTGATGCCCTCTTCTATGACTGTTCTTAAGCATGGATGCCTGCTGCCAAGGAAGATACATAGTGACCAGATCTTGGGAGTCCAGGACGAGGAAACCTTAGATAGTCACAGTTAGGAAATCTGTTTTCATTAGACATAATTCCTTTAAGACCTACCCAGCCTCCGTTATCATAAGCAGGAAGAGTAAAATCCGCCAGTCAGTTAGCATGGCATTAATTTCTGTGACTGTCAGCCCCAGTCACAAAAACAGCTGAACTACAGCAGCAGAAAAGCACTTTGTCTAACCTAAGGCACGTGTGTATCCCAGCTGTCAAGAAATCAAGAACTGAGATGGAAGCTCTCTTGAATGTCTTCTTGTGGTTAATGTCCTTTTTTCTTAGACTTTGTATTTGCTTCTTTTCTTGTCCCCTTTATCTAGAATTTTCCATTCGTAAGCCAAGCATGAAGGCTTTCTACCATTTCTTCTGTAGAGCAAATGTATTTCTTCCACCTCACAGAGCCTCCATTTTAAGTCTGCTGAAAATGTCTTTTTTTTTTTCTTTGCATATTTCTTTTTGCTATTATTTGTTTCTCCAGATGCATTATTTAAGTGTCTGCTTAGAGGGTATAGGACCAATGTCTGCATTCCTGATTCACCTAAATTCCTGTTAAACTCAATGGATGTTTTGAGTGTGCAAGGACGGGGCTGAAAATCGTGTTCTACATTCTGCACTTCTGCAGGTCTCCCCAAGCGGCATCACTTACAATTAAAACTTCAAAGCAGACAAGCAGCAAATACAGCACAGGTAATTAGAGGATCTGTCTATCAGATACCATCACTAAATATCTCTCTATATGAAAATCTGGTAAACAGTTGAGCAATTGTATAGTTATAAAGTGGTGTTTCTCTTTAGTAGACATGTAGTGTGAAGAAATCGATCAAACTAGTCCTTTATACCATGGCTCCTCTTGAACTTTTATGAATATATATGCCTATAACCATTTGTTTTTCTGAGGAAATAAGAGAGAAAAAATTCTGTAGAGGTAAGTTCAGACTTGCTTTTTAGCAGAGTTTTCGCTTACTAGCCTCATCTCTTCTTCAAAAAAAGACTGTAATTCACATTTCTGAAGAAGACCAGAAGGTGAGCTTTCGTGCCTTAAGACTGCATAAAACCTACTTAGAGGTCATAAGTGAGATACAGGTTTTCACATGAATTTCCGCGTGGCACTGAATTTTCAATGCTGAAAAACTGCTCAGTAGAGTAAGTTCAGATGGGAAACGTTGTCACAGTTGTCTCTTTTTTTATTATTTATTTCAAAGATGATCTGCTTATGAAACATCTGTGAACTCTGTACATGGTGGGATGGAGCTCACAGAGTTATGTATCATTACTTGACCACACATCTTTGCTTCAAGTTGTTGTGGAGGAAACCACAATGTTAAAACCCCTTGACTGACTAGATACGAGCTTATCAAAGGTTTTGCTCTCCACATACACTGTACAAATACAAATGCAGCAGTCCTTAGTACAATTAACATTAGCACAATTAACAAAAGCTTAACAGGTAGAATTTTCCTGTGTAGATGTGGCCATTAGTATCTTTGTATCTCTCTAAGTCGTTGTACTGAACTGAATGAGATTTTGTTTATGTATGAAGTCATTCACAAAAGCAAATGTCGAATCCCTAAAAGTAATGGAAAACAGTTTAAATGTAAATATAAAAAATGTATTTCTGTATATTCAGGTGGAAACAATTTGGTACTAAAGTCTCCCTGCTACCAATTTTGATTATCACAATTAAAAAGTTGTCAGTTAAAGTGCACAGTCTTCAGCTTCAAATGAAAAAATAATTATTATAAAAGAATAAAATATTTGGCTTTTATATAAATCCAAGCAAAAACTAGTAATTGATGGTTTTGTCATTACAGTTTTGCTGTAGGTCACTGCTGCTCATTAGTGTTGGGCTGAAGTCTTGATAGAAAGAGTGCACTCCATCTGCCTTCTGCAAGCCAGAAACTGGATTTAAAGCCACTTGGCCTGTCAGGCCAGTTGAAATCTCTGGATTTCATGGAGTTCATGGTCACTTAGAAGAGTAGGCAACACTCTTCATAAAGACCAAGATTTTTCCAAATCTTGTTCACTAGAATTTCCTGTCTTGATCCACTGACTCTATTGTATTGTATACTAGCCGTCCCTTGCCTTCCCTTGCCCCACTGACATGCCAGTTAGTAGACGCCACTAAAGAATTTAACAGGTAATAACTATTTCCACTCATTGTCTATGTTGTTGGTGTAAAAAAAAAAGTAGATTCAAAATCCAGAAGATGAAATTACTCAACCAAACAGAAGTTTGCTGCAAAACTGTTCCTCCTAAAAGTTGTTATCGAATGCAATACAGTCCGTCCTTTCCAAAGCGTGTAAAGAAGTTGCAAGTAAGGACTGGTTTTTTCTTTGCTTGCTATTTTTGCAATATTTTAATGAAAGACTCTCAGTAAAAGCCACAAAAAGACTATTGGATCCCTTTCTACTAAGGAATTTATTTTGATATCCCAGATGTCCAGTTTGTTAGTGCCAGTTATTCAGTGCTGGCATTTTGGGAATTACTCAGTGCTGCCAATCTTACATTGACTTGCTGGCCCAGGATGCTAGTCAACCCAGATAACTATTTTAGCTATTTTTCTTCTTCTCTGGGGTAAGATAAATGTAGACTAGATACTGGGGGTTAAGGAACCAAATGTATAAACATGCAGATTAAATACATTTTAGGAATTTCTGATTTTGAGGGCCTTAAGGTGAAGTAATGAAAATTAACTCCAGCATTACGTGTTGGTTTCAGCTTGCCAGATCTGACAACCATTGCACTTTAGAGGGCAACTTGGATGCTTAGTAGTTGCAAAACTGGCAGAAATTTTGAGAATCTATCACTTAATTTTTATTCTCCTAGTTTCTAATTCTTGCATGTGATTTCTAAACTGCTTTTAAAGCAACTGACCTGCATAGAAACATCAGTGAAAATAGGGAATATCGCATAATTCACTAGCTGTCTAAAATGCAGAATTTATTTCGAGAGACTGAAAAAGGGGAACGTTAATTAAGTTTCTGTACTCAAACTTAAGTTCTTCAGCAGAATTGAGGCAATTGGAAAGCTACCTTATTATCAACAACAGAAAAGAGCATGTGAAGATAGGAAGAAAAAAGGAGAACTCAACAGACCTGTGATAAAAATGTGTGTGTCTGCAGTGCACAGTGCGGTGGCTACAGCATAGCCACATCCAATTACTTTTTAGTTGTTCCACTTAGCTTTTCTGTGTGCAACCAGACTAGCAAAAATGCTGAGATTTCTCATTTCAAGCCTTACAAGGACAAATGTTTATTAAAAAAAAAAAAAAAAAAAAAAAAGGCAAGCTGAAAAAGGAGGTTGGGTGCATACACCACCAGTACTGTTGGGCCCACATACAAAAATCTCAGTGGAAAATTAGAAATTCATTCTCATTCAGGCTTTCATTTAGGTAGTACAAAGTCTCCCTAATTGTTTCTGTGGCACTTGATTTGTGCTGGAGTAGAACTGTTAAGAGTGCAATCCCGCAGGGAATAGGGATCCTCATGAAAATGAGATGTGAATCTTGTCAGGTTGTCTGGCGTGTATGAAATTTTAACTAGATAAATCCTGGTACAAGGAATTTTGTTAGAACTGCTGAATAATAATTGTAAAAGTTCTGCAAGTTGATTTTTCTTGCAGAGATAGCAATTGTAATGACTTAAGATTAATTTTAGCAGTAAAAAAAAAGGTAATTGCAGTACTTATAACCCTGAGGCAAATAAGTGGAAATGCTTTGGAAAGGATAATTATACCTGCGTGAGGAAGACTATCTGTTTAATAGCATTAATTGGTCCAATTAAGGGGAAGTGGAGGAAGGGCATATTTGTTACTTCTTTAACTGTTCTCTGAAAAAGTGGTTACAATATGCAAGCAATAGAAATTGGTTTGTTTTTTCGAAGGTGGTTCCCTGAGGTTTAAACATTTTAAGGACTGCTGGGGGGATCTTGTCTCTAGTTGTCACGAAGTGCTTAACATCACAGACATACTAAAGGACAAGAGAGGGATTGGGTGCATCTATGCAGCGGGCATTTTGTTTCACATTGTTAACCTAATCTGGCCATAATCCCAGTGTAAACATCCGTAAAAGGATTATTCTTAATCAGGGGAAGATGGAACAAGAAGAGGATTCTTTGTTGTTCCAAAACAGCAGCAGGTTTGGGCTATTTTACCACTGATAAGAGCCAGAGCAGACTGCAGGCTGGCTGTGTGCAATGTGGGATCTGCAGCACAAGAGCTTTCTCTAGGGCCTCCCTGCTCTAATGTAAATTGTGATGTGTGTGTCTCCATAGGTGTGGGAATGGACATGTGTGTATACACACCAGTCATCTGCAAATTCAGGGATTTTGTGTCAATGTGTTCAAGAATATGTACTTGCATATATAAGCATGACTGGATTTTACCAGGGGAACAGAGGGAACAGAGTTTAAGAGGGTTTTAATCCTTCCATGAATCCTTATCTTTCATTTCCTTGCGGTAGTGCTGGCATTGCTTCTGGCACAGTCCTCAGATCTTGAGTGGTTAAAAAAGTTTTAACAAAAAGCTGAAAGCAAAGGCCAAAACTTGCTTTGTGCGGGAAAGGGCAGCACTATCCTCTTCAGAACTGTAGCACAGAGACAGGATTTATTTTCTCTGCCAGTGGTTATTTTGAGCTTTCTAAGGCAGCCCTTCACCACAGTTGGAATTGCAGGACATAATTTAGGCAGCAGACAGCTCTACCTTCATTAAAGCAAGCATAGCCTTTGTTATGTAATCCAGGTAGGTAATAGCACAAAGGCACTTTTTCATATCAGCGATGGGTTTATTTCTGTATCTACCTACAAGCAGATGCATAAATATGTATGTATTTATACCCACAGAGTATTAAAACTGCATTCCAAAACAAAGCAATCCCCTGCATTCCTTTATGCCTGAGCAGACCCCACAGAAACCCATACAAGATTGATGGTCATCGTGTTGTTCAGGGCACAGCTTGAAAGCTGTCAGCCAGTGCCACCTAGAACATAAAACCACCATCACTATCTCACTGCAAAGAGTATAAAGGTTAATTACTTAAATACAACAAATATGCCATTAAAACAGGATAATGTAATCAGGAAGAGGGTAACTGGAAATTTCAGAGTTAGAAATTTCTAAATGATAATGAATGATAAAAAGCTTTTTAATTTTGCAAAATTCAGAGCTGACAAGCAGTTCATTTTCTCCTTTTCAGTAATAACAGCAGTGGACAGAAAGACACACAAGCTGAACATCATGGGCTGTTATGATAAAATACTTGAGCTACCATGTGCAAAAAAGATATTAATGTATAGCTCAAGAGCTGGTATCACTGGAGCAGCAGGAGAGGAGCAAGTACTTAGCAGGAGCAATGGGTATGTTTGGTTTATTAAAATCCAGATCCTACAGGGGCTTTGAATAGTTTTATTCAAGTAGAATGATCTAGTCCAAACAGAGGCTCTCTGAGCTCTGCACTACAATTAATTTTCGCATTCTTTTTATTAATTGCAGACACACACCTTATCCCTCCTATTAAATGACCCTAGTGCATTTCCAGTCCCCTGGCAGCATAGTCTTCTGGTGCTTGATGACTAGCAATGAAATAACTGATCACAACAGATGATTTTCATGGGTCAGTCCTTTAATGAATAATATAAATATGAATGGCACCACAACAACCTCTCTTCTCAATCTCAGCTTCTAAAAAGAAAAGCAGCAGCCAAAGAAAGATGCTGAAACTGTTAACTGTTAAGATTTTTTCAACAATTAGTCGGTTTTGCCTCTTCTAATAAAAATTATGCCTACATGTTTATATTCTCTTTTAATACAAACCCGCATCATTCACCTTGAGTGTTTTTTTTTCTTGTGACAGAAGTGAGAAAAATGCAGTGATTTTAAAAGAATGTTGAAAGGCACAGTAGATGCCCAGAAAAGACTGCACATCTCATGGTCTTCGCTGATGGAAGGACAGCAAAAGCCTCTCAAACACATAGCTTTTATCAGGTCTGCATAAGTTAAGTGGTTAAGCAACGTACTCGGGAAATTTTTATTCTCATCCTACATTTCTTCAGCACCGAAGGTTACTGAGCTCCAGATTTTTAATATAATCCATTTTATAAAAGCCTCATTGCAAAATTGTGTGGAGTTAGGCTGAGTTCTGAATTTTCCTGTGACCTGGGAAAATTCAGCTCAGATATTAAATTCTCACTTAATCTTCTATCAGTGCTGATATATGTACTTGATTGAAAAACAGCCAGCTTGGAGGTGTTTCTGCAAGGCACGCAATAAATTATAGACTCTGCGCCAAAACTTTGTGAATGTATTAATACTGCTGATGCAATTGCAAAAAATTTTGGTTTGGGGAAACATGATGTATATGCCCCATTCTGTGTACCCAAAGCCCAAATTTTTCCAGCAGGTAAGTCAACAAGAATAAGGTTAAATGGAAATGGTGTATGTTGAGCCAAAAATATTAAACAAACACCCCCACGCCCTAAACAGCGAGTTTCTTCCTCTTCTGCATAAATAAAGGCAGAAACAGAACCAAAGCATTGTCACTTCTCCTGGTATCCTATTCATTCAGTAGAATCAGAGGTGCGTATTTAATCATTTGCCCTAGAAGCAGCGCATTACTGACTTACTAGAATTACAAACTAGTAACGTTGAAAGTAATTAACAGAATACAAGAGCTGACCCTGCTGCAGTGCCTAGGTGTAGCGGTGTCATTTTGAACGTAAGCAGATTAGACTGGTGGGACTTCAGGCACCCATACACAGCACAGAGAATATAACTGCCAATATTTCAGTGTCTAACAACTAGCGTTATTTTCTTTAAAATGTCCTTCATGGTGAATATGACCTCCCAGACAAGGAACGCAGCAGATGAGTAGGTAGCAAAGAAGTCCAATTCTAGTGTCTTGGCCAAATTCCAACTTCAGTAATCGCACTCTGCTCTTAAATTCCCCCTGCAGCTCTACTAGAATAAAGCTCTTTTTCAGCTTGTCCTGAAGCATTGTGCAGCTTTTCTGTGAAGCTGTACAACACTGGAAAATATCTCCTCCTGTTAAAACTAAAAAGGGGAATTTAGGTAGACAGAAAGCTATTACCGGAGTCTGAATTTGGGCAGAACACCAAGGTTAACTTACACTTGCATTGGGATCAAGGGATCCTTCCTGCCTAGGAGTGTCAGAACCTTGTTAAAGAGCTCAAGTGGGAATAGCTCACTGTGTTGCCTGAATACAAACTTGGGATCTCCACATCTGGAAGTGACTGCAGGAATGCTTCCTGACAAATGACTGTATAAAAGCCTCTGGTGCCGCAGAGTAGCTTATCACAACCTTATTTGGTTATTTAGTAATACTTATAAAATTATTTGCTTAAAAAAAGTTCCAGCAACTTTACAGAAAAAAACCCAAACCTCCACATTTTTTAAAAAAAGTATTTGCCAACAGAAAAGCAGCTATATAACTCTATGCCAAGGCAAGTATTTGAATTTCTATAAGTAAATGAACCAAGAAGCACTCAGAGAGTATTTATGCAAGCTGAACCAGACCTGCAGTACTAGTGAGAGCGTTCTGCGTTATGTTCAATAGACAGCTGTAACAATTTTCTTAGCTTCTAAATTAGGATGCATTTAAAATATTTAGGTAACTGACTCCCAAATTAATTTATACCCAAACACAAAAAAAGTCATTCTTACTAAACTAATTTAGAACAATCGCTGTACAAATCTGTAGAAAGGAAAAAAACTCTCCAAATCCATCCACATATGCTGAGTCTGCTTACTATTTGTATTTTGTGCTTTCTTTTTTTTTCCTCTTCCTGTTGTTGCCTTTCTTTTTTTCAGATCGGGACAGCTGTGAGCTTGGTGCGCTTATTTCACCCATTTCTTTAATCTCAACTTTCTCATATTTTTATGTCTGCAGCCACCTCAGAATAACTAGCACAGCGATGCCAAAGCCAGCAGTCAGCACCACCACACCACTGCAGCACTAAAGCCGGCAACCAGCTGTCTCACGCAAAACTGGTGTTTTTTCATCAGCATAGTAAATCTGTATTTTTTCAGTATCTAGAGCATCTCCATTGGCAGAGGCAGTTGATGAGCAGTTGGAATGCAATACAGAGCCATCCATTACATCTTTTTCAAAGTAACATGCTACATCAGCTCTATCTACATCACACCTAGATGCCTCAGCACCACTCCTGCTCAGGCAGATTTGGGTAAGTGGGCATCACAGTTAATGGCTTCCATGTACTTGGGGTGCAGCTTGCACTGGCTCTCTAGCAGATGTTTCAGGGCGTACACCAGGAACATCAAAGGCACGGGAACTTTTTTTGTGTTTCAATTCAACTTAGATGCAGCTTGTTCTAACCAGTTCAGTGCAAATCAGGCTTTTGTCGCCCTTTTCGGTTCTCTTACTCTGGCAGTGTTCGCACACCAGCAAGTATCAGTTTGATTGCGCTGCCTGCTTGGGGAGTCTGTTCTCACAGTCTGGATCATAAATACTGTCAGTACCTGACAGCCCATGGGGACGGCCCCAGAAATGGTTCTTCTTCACAGGGATCATTTCTGCCTTCATCAGCGCGCGCTCTGCGGGCAGCGTTGAACAGCCCACCTGGTGATCTGAACCCACCAGCGTGCAGGTGCAGTTCTCAGTCCCTCCTGGGCACATTCCGTCTATTCACGGAGTCTACTCGCTTGTACACACTGGTGTGCTGCAGCCTTCATCAAGGTTCAAATCAGACCCACCAAACAGGTTCTCCTTCCAACACAACTGGCATCTCTGGAGATGTCAACAAGCTGCGCTCTCATCTGTTACTTCTCAGGGAGTGACACCAACTCCTGCCTGCAGATGCCTGCCCTCCCTCTTATTCGATGAGGAAACAACAGGGAAGAGACAAAAGCCAACCTGAAGCACAGGTTTGGCCAACCTGAAGCACTTTGGGCTTCCCTGACGGATTAAAGCACAAGCAGCTCGCCCTTCCCTTTCTTTAGACTTTCTATGAACTGTGTAAATTCACGTGTACAGAATTTCTCCCATTTCTGTTGGAAGAAACCTTACTCCTCCACTTCCATCACGGTTTTTCCTCCATCTTCCATCACACGGCTGCTCTATTACTCCACTGTCTAGATCCTTAACAGTTATGTACTACTTCTTTTCTACTTTCATGTATTTATAAAATAAAGCAATTTGAAGTTTTATATATGCTGCCTGGAGTAGCTGCCAAATCTGGAGGAACAACTATTCATCAGTTTGATGGCTGCTCTCCTACTTACAGAGCACGGGAGCTGTCTCATCTTCCAGCAGGGAGAGCTTCCCTCCCCCCAGGCAGTACTAGGAATGATTTTCATGCCTGTGTTACCCTTACAAAGTTGTTAGTTCTTTTTGAGGAAATCTGAACTTCGAGTAATGCCTTTTGCAGTACACTCCAGTTGCTCCCAGGTGCCCTAATGATCTACACAGCACACGTTACCGTTTTCATGTGTTTTGGCAGCAGCTGAAAGGTATTTTCCACTTTGCATTAAGCAAGGCCCATTCATCTGATCCGTCAAACCGCCAGACATTTTATAAGTCGTTATTTTGGGACCAGTAACGGCCACAGAACAGCGTATACGCCACTCGCCCACCCCCGCAGCTGCGCCTTTCACAGCCGGTGCTGCTTTTCTGGGGGCCCGCCCTGCTTCAGGTCAGCGCAGGCCGGGCTGCTTGTACCGATGGCTTACGTCAGGGAGCCGTGGGGAGCTGGCCGCCAGCGGAGTATTTGTGACACACTACAAGTTTCAAATCCAAGCTCCAGGTGTAAATGCCTTGTAGCCCCTGGAGAAGGGCACAATCCGGAGTCGGACTTTGCAGCCAGGCCTGTTTCTAAGTAAGCCACAGAAACATACACTTCTTGAGGGAGCAGAGATGAGACAAGTTCTTCAAATTACTCCTGGCTGCTTCATAGCACATTGTCACACCTCTCTATTTCCCCTTCCTTCAGCAAAAAATAACAGGAGGTACCTTTCTTAGAAAATAATTGAGAACTACAGCGAAAATTATTATTAAAATTGCTAAGTATTTCAAGTTGGCATATTGATGAATCTTTGCTAAGTTTAGTAACTTCCCATTTTTAATTTGTCATTTGTTTACCTATAATAATCTGTTTCTTTTTAAACTTCATATCCCTCCTTCCAAGTCAAGATCAATTTAACTGTCACCTACATACTCATGTCTTGTCTTTATTCTATTTCACATTATGAACTTTAGAGAGAGTAGTTTTGGTTTCCTTCTTTCTGGAGGACAGAGCCTCAACTGCTGTAAACTCGGCAGCTCACAACTGGCTTCAGGGAAGCGATGGCCGTACAGCAACAGTCAAGAGCTGCGCTGCCCTTGTGCTCAGAAAGCACCATATGGACGGGCAGAAACAGGACTTTCAGGAAATAGTACTTTGCTTGTATGTGTACAGGTGGTCATGCTTGGTCTCAGTCTCGTACTATCATTGGAGAGCTTCCCCGAGATGGGCCATTCTCCCTACTGGTGGAAGACGCTCATTGCTCGTACCTTAATTAAAAACTACATTCATTGCCCCTTCCCTCAAAGGTGGCTAGAAGCACCACAGTAGTTTTACAAAATACCCGTCACCAGGCAAAAAGCGTAGAACAGTGGCAAGACAAGGGCAAAGGAGGAGTAATTTCAAGTTTCCCTGCCAGAGCCGCATCAGTTGCCAAAATGAAAGTGTGCTTCTCCATTGACTTTTTTTTTTTTTTTTTTTCTGGTGGATTTTCCCCTCTGTAACTAAGGAGAGAACAGACTTAATTTAAAGACAGAAGTCTTCAAATATCTATATAGACATATATATGCACACGCAAATATAAATATACCCATATAGATATTAAAATATCTATATATCTCTACATGTAATGCTTCTATGACATTGAAAGGAAAGTATTATTTCCTTTAATCCACACTAAGCTGTAACGGCACTACAAGAGTTAATTATTCAGAACAGCAGGCTGTAAGAGGAATAATCCTGTAGGAGATGGGGAGTGCGTTATTTCTTTAGTGATCTCTGCTTCCACGGAAACAATTTCTCGGCACAATTCCAAATCTCATAAACCCAGGGCACTAGGTCTATGTAAAACAGCAAGGCATTTCCAATTAAACAACCAGAATGCTTTTATCTAGGCCATTAAATACTTTGTCCGGTATCAAACACAATTACAATATTCACTGGGGCGTTACCAACCAGCTACTTCCCACAGGCCAGCTCTGGGGGGGCCACATGGTCACCCCGCACGCATCCCGACACCCCTCACTGCCCCGGCGGGGTGCGCAGCAGCAGCACAGCACCCTTGCAGGCGCCGGGGTGCAGTGCTCCGCCAGACGCGCCCAACAGCTCCCTGCTGTTCGCTTCCCACCTGCCCCGCCGCTCCCCCTGCGCAACAGGACGGCCTGGCGGCCTGGTACTGCCGGGCAGGCCCCGTGCCCTGCCAGCCACGCGGGGAGCTCATCCAGCTCCTGCGGCTGGCGGGAACCGTGCTGGAACCAACCAGCTTGAATCAGAGGGGGGTAAGGAACATGCTGCTGTGAAAGGCAACCCCATGGTCACCGCGGTAGTTCCCTGGAGCTGCCCGTGAAGACAAGCCCTGACAGCACTGGCTCGGTGATCCTACAGCCAGGATGCTCTCTGTGGAAACTGCGATCTACCCTCCTGGCATCCCTGCCACCAAGTCCCACCAGATAACGTGCCGGAGGAGACCAAAGCAGAGGGTTTCTAGGAGGAAATGAAAGGAACAAACCTATAGCGACGTACACAGCTACTGCCCCGAAAATGTCACCACCAGCCAGAAGTGCCCATGCCCCAGCAATAACCGGTTAGTAACTTTGCTCCTAGTTCAAAGCCCGGTGTTGTACCGGCTGAAACAAAGCTCCCTCTAGTGCTGCTAAACTTGGCAACAACCACCCCGTGACTCGGAGTAAAGAGCGAGCAGATGTGATGATGCTCATGAGACCAGCGGCCGTTACAGACACGGGACACACCTCTCAGGGTACTGCATATACAGTCTTTATTAGCAGACTCGACCACGTCAGGAACACCAAAGCAGCAAGCAAAAGGAAAAAGGTACTTAATAACAATGGCAAGTGTCAACCTTTTTTGTTCAGCTGGTTTGAGGTCTGGTTTTGTTTGTTTCAGGGCTTTGTTTGTTTTCTTCAACTGAATTGTTCTCGGAAAATTACTTATTAAATAAAAAAATAAAAGGGCCTTCCCTTCACCTCCCCTGGACCCCGAGGCACGTATCCCGGTGACACACTGCTGATACTTGACTCAGTCAACACTCATAAAGGATGTCACTTCTGGCAAATACCATGGGGGGTGGGGGGTTTGGGTTTTCCCCTTTGTTTAACTTTTAAACTGTTGGCTCTTCCAGTTTAAACTGTATCATTCTATTTGGTACTCCAACGTTTCCCACCTCCTGAGCAACAACTTGGCAAGGCATAACAGCTGGTCTTACATAAAGAAAGGGCAGATTAGTCTGCGAGAGGTACACAAACAAAGCTCGCGTGAAAAGAAAAGCTGGACAGAAAAAAAAATTAGTTCTGCAAGAAAAGTATTTAATGTCTTATATGTATTTGGTAGCAGAACTGGTAATATTAGTAAAATAGCTTTTTATCTCCTTAGAAGCATGCAACTTCCAAACTCATATGGTTAACCACACAGTCAAAATAAATTATGAAAAGCAGGTTAAGTCATTTTCTTACCACGGCTCCTGCCGATAGAATTATTACTTAGCATCACAAATGTGCTACTTCCAACTCACATACAACACCGCGTGACAGTACTGGGTTACGCTGGTACTAGCAGTTGCATTTCCGCTCACACCAGCCTGCTAATGAACTCTAAAATCCGGAGCCTGAGTGTGCACATCAAATGCTCCATAGTGCACCAGGCCTTCTTCTCAAGAGACAAACTGCTTCAAAAGCATGTTTTACTCAAAACTTGCCTTGTGCAACATCGCTGTTAAATCCAATACAACAACTGTCTGTCTTCAGTAATTTTAGTCATTAAAGAGAGAAGCAGCCAGCACAGCTACCACTACCTGAGTAATACCGACCTCCATCCTGAAGTCGCTGGAAACAGACCATATGTGGACAACAAACGTTACCTACCTCATACTTCTGTTACACAAGAGGATCAAAATTACCTTCCTACAAATCAGAACTAATTACAGCTTTTAGTACACACATTTATACTGTGGGTGATTTTTCTAGAGAGTAACCTCCGCAGAACTGCAAAAGAATACCTGACGCTGCAGACCACTCTGAGCTAAGCAGGGAAGGAACGCTGTCTCACCAGGAGCGTAGTTTAAACTAGAAATACAGAAAGCCATGCAGGATTTTTGATTAGCAAGCCCCAAAGATGACACTGTAGAGTATACGCAGACCGAGTCAACATGCCTTCTGTAGATGGATACACCAAGTTTGTACATGATACACAGTAGCGGGACGTGAAGCTGCACCCACCAGCAGATCCGAACACAGAAGAGAGCACAGACCTTCCCCAGTATTTTTAAGCCCGCAGCTCTTTAATCTGCACTGGGAGAACCACTGAGCATCAAGGGCTCACATTTTCCTAAAATTGGGTTCTGCACCGTCCACGGAGAAAGAGCCTAACGTTTTATGAGGCGTGACAAACAAAGTCCTGTTAACTTCCTGGGAAGGAGTTCCCTCCTTGGGATGCAGCTCTACAGTTTTAAAGCTTTTCAAACTCTTTATACAAATGAAAAGATGAAGTTAAAAATGTAAACATATAAAATCTTAAAATTCCTTTTATGTTACGTAGAACTAGATATACGCACATATAGGTTTTTTTAAAATCTGAACCAAGTCCATTGTCACCCCCCTCTAGATATAAAGTCAAGGTCTTGCTTGCTTTATCCTTTCAAATATATTTCAGACCTTGCTGAAAAACTCTGCCCAAGATAAATCTGTGTAAATAGTTGTAACTGTGTACAAGTCAGGTTTCCTCATGACTTCAAAAGCAAAATTTAAGCGCATTTTTTCCTGTAAAGGTTTAAAGTGATACAGCTCAGGAAACACTGCCAAGCTGCGATCAAGAAACTTCTCGATCAAGATCAATCCTCCTATGACTAATTTATATGAATATATACTTGTACGAAATGCTAACTGAAGAACTGACAAAAAGCAGTGTACTTTTATTGAACTGCACGTTATAGAGAAGACTCAATATAAAAGTTGGTGGGTTTTTTCTTTAAAAAGACAAATACTTTTCTGCTTGTTGCCCTCAGTTTGCCATCAGTCAAGAGCTCTTGTTTCCACAGGAAACAGCGGCAATGAGAAGAGGCCAAACCACAGCGATCTGGCAGGACAACGTAACACCTCCCCACAGAATGGAAGATCAGAAAGATTGCAACCTGCAATAAGACAGGAGTTATCATTTCCACTGGAAACAAGCACAACCACTACTGAGAAGTCAGGAGAACTTGCCAGCTTTTCCTCCCCGATACAGAAGCAAGACAGCAAAGAAGATGCCAAAAAGCTACTTGATCACAGGGATCGGGGGGGGGATTAAAAAAAAATCAGATGATGTATTAAACAACAACTGAATAAAACTTCAGACCGGATATCAGGAAAGTTTGAAATCAGTGAGCTACAATATTTTCATTTCAGTTTCTCTTTTGTGAATTAATTCAAATTTATAATCTCTAAAGCATTAAGGAAAAAAATCATCCCGAGTTAGATGTGTACCTGTAGACAAAAAACAAGAAAAAATTCCTAAACTGGAAGACTTGAGAGAGGACAAACTCCCCTTGGAAACTAAAGCACAGTATTCTCAACAGGTTGTCCTTCTTCCAAAACAGCAGACTGTTGGTCAATCAATACTGTGGCACTCGTTTTTTTACAAAACATTAGAATTAAGTATTCCTCATGTAGTCAGCCCACACACGTTAGGGGTTTTTCAAAGTATGTTTAAACCGTAACAATAAGATGACACTGGATTCTTTAACAGTTACTACTAAAACAGACAATAATTCTGCAAAAGCTGACATAATGGGGAGGAGAGAAAGAAAATGAAAAAATAAAATCAGAATTCCATAACTGTGTTTTGTTAAAGCCATCAGACTGGCAATTCATTTGAACATGCATCCCCATTTTCTTCGGCATTACTCTTTTGCTCACTCTTGTACGTGGAAAGGAATAAGTTTTCTATCTGAGTCAGGAACTCTTCAGCAATGAAGCAGTTTGTTACCTTGCCCAAAGTCTTCCTCATGCACTCCAAAAGCTAGTCAAAAGAAAGAAGATTCTTTTTTTTAATTGTCAGTTTTCCTGAGTTTATTTTTTTTCCCCTTCTAGCCAGTAAGTTTTCCAAAACTATTCTGATTTATTTATTTAGGATTAACATTACAGAAAGCGTTCAACTGTACAATATATGTTCTAAAAAGGAACAGTCACACAAGAACACATGGGTGATTTAAAACCAATTACACAACAGCTAAATTCAAGAGTATTCTACCAAGTCAATTTTAGATTTAAGTTGTTTGTAAGTAAAGTCATGTTGAGAGGGAAAGAAAAATTAGAAGTGGGTAATTATTGCGTACGTGTTTTCTGTTTATGTCTTTCGCTTTGGGCAGATTTTCTGTCTTGTTTGTGCAATTAATGTTACAGCTGTAGTTATTTAGAACTTGCTAGCAATGACTACGCTGACTGGAAAATTAAAGTTGTCACTTATGCATGAGAAGCACGGCACAGCACTGCCTTCCTGATCGAACAAAGGACTAGGAAGCCCAGATCTGCTCTTGAAATACAGGCAGCTCTCACCACTGAAGGCATACAACACTCAACCATGATTAATTTGCCATCCGTTCTCCTCCAAACAGAGGTTAAAACTCAGTATCTGCACTTAACCGCTGCCCCCAACCCTCTCAAACGAGCACTCTGATTTTCACCGTGTGCTTAACTACATAAGCTGCACCACAGAAGTCATTTTTTGTGATTAGTTTACCTCTCCGATTTGTAAAAATGTAACTTCAGGTGACTTCTGCTGATAGAAAGCAAATTTGTATTTGAAAAAAAAAATTAAATTAAAAAAGCTAAAAGTAGAAAACTTACTTTCTGCAAACAAGTCAGGTCAGAATCTCTATGAAAAATTTTATCCATGGGGACGCTGCTGTTGGAAGAAAAACAAATAGTAGTGCTGTCAAAAGCAGCCACACATCTTTACTAAAACATCAATATAAACATGCAAGAATTCTAAACTGGCTATTCTTTATAACAGAAGGAGACATATACCTATGGCAGAATCTGTATTTTTCAATTATCCACCTCGTTTTTTCAAATACTAATTCCCACTGAGGTTCCTCCAGCATCTGCTGTACTTCGAATTTGTAGGGCAGGCCTGTAATCAATTGAACATGGTCATTCAGTGTTGCTGGTACACTCAGCTTTTTTTCTTGTTTAGTTCTAAACGCAACCCCTTCCTTCCCCATCACCATTCATAATTTATTCCTGCCTGCAGAAGGCTGCAGCTCTGTTACTTGCCAGTGAAGTCTGACGCATTTCGGATTCCAAACTTCATTTTGGTGGAGCAGGGAACAAACTTGTTCTCCTCCCTGCCCTCGCCAATTCCTCACGCCATAAGGAAGCCCACAGAAACCAACAATGTAACAGAAAAATGGTGAAATAAATTGAGTTTTTACAACTTAGTCCCATTTTCGTACTCTAAGAGCTATGTGGTTAAGTGAATAAAAAAGGTGGGGTTTTTCATGTATGAACTGGCTGATGAAGCGGCTGACTATTGTTCCAGATTTCAGAGGAATTTTTCTCCTAAAGGAAGAAATTCTAGTTTATTGCAGGTGGGGGAAGAGGAATTTTGAAAGTATTCCAAAGGAACACCAGAGTATTACTTGCAGAACACGATTCAGTTACCAAAAATCACGACGAAAGAGAGTGTAAATTTCAGTAAGTCATTAAAAATAAATTAAGAAAAAGCCTTTCCAAGAGCGTAATAATTTAATGAGATGAAACGCATGCTTTCCAACTAGACCTCAGGGTACGCAAAAAGAAAGCAATAAATACAATTTGCTATTTGAACACATCTCAAATGTGAAAAGCATTCAACGCGGAATGCGTTTTTAACTATTTATGGCTCATATGAAATACTCATTCTTATTCATTTGCGGAGTGTATAGTTCTATCCACTGCTGCCACGCTGTAATTTTTCTAAAGAGCCAGAGGAGACACCATTTTGTAACAAGCTGGTTTCAGGAGAGAGACATAAATATGAAGTCCTCTCAGACAATCAAGATGAAGTTTCTATGTAGTTTACCCCCACACCATGAGGGCGGGATGCATGGGGGATGCGGGCGAGATCAGGGGACTGTCAGTACGGCGAACAGGGAGTATTGCACAGATGTGGCCACCACTTCGCTTCCCCTGGGAGGAGGAAGCAAGCCTCCAGGCAGATGGTCTCCCTTGTGTACTTCCACAGGAAAAAACAAGAGGGGGAACTGTTGGCTCACACGGCCTCTGCTATTGCCTTGCCAAGGAAACTGGAAACCTTGGAGTCTGGATGCAAAAATCGTGACAAACAGGTGGAGGGAGGAGGAGAGCGAAGAGGCAGCTACCATAACCATAGACTGTTATCATGGGAATTCTCACATTAGGGAAGGAGATCTGATCACTTGAAACACCATAAATTTTGTGCGATACGTTCTTAACTCTTCAAGAAGGGAAATCACCCCTTTTTCAGGAAACGCCAGTGATATTTTTAATCAAGAATTTGTTTGCTTCAGTTGGGATTCATGCCAGCACACCGTTTCATCTTTCCCATCTTGTGCTTTCCTGGACAGCTGGCAAGTTTGATCCTTTGACCTTCTGACTGCAAAGTTACTCAAATAAGGATTTTTGGCCGCTAGAGCTGCCAATTCTTTGGTATTACACTTCTGCCTCCTTGATCAGAGGATCTGTTCAGAATTCTGTTACACAGCAAAGTCTACGCAATACACGCAGAGCGGGTTTCTCAGCTGTTCATATGGATACTGTGTGTAAACAACCCCAACCCCTGTCCCAAACCTTTAATTTCTTTCACAGATTGTGGGAAATGTTAATACAGAAAAATAATCTTCTATTTATACCTATTTATTCTTGTCATGACAGCACGGACTACTTGCAGGATTACTCTAAGTGAAATTCCTGGTTCTGTACAGCAGAAGTTACCAGCATAAATCTACAAATACCTGTTTCTCAAGTTCAAGAACAGACAAAGTTTCTCCTCTTAGTATCCAAAAGGAAAAGAAAAATGAAGTCAGTGGATAAAATACTGATACTTACGGTAGGAACCATCAGAACTGATCTCGTCACTAATGACTAGACAAGTAATCTGGGAATATGGAAGAGGATTATTTCGGTTGTAAGGACTTATAATCATTCCAATGAACATGGCACCACCCCTGGAGAAATAACTCTAGAAAATACAAAAACACACACAAAAAAAAGACACATACAAGAAATACAACCTTTTTCAGAACAGCATTCTGACATTACAAATGAATTAATGTCAATTTATCAATAAACTGATTTTAAGATGCATTACAGTGAAAATGGTATTTGATCATAAATGCCAGAGAGGCTTTAGGGTGGTTGGTTGGGGTGGGGTTTTTTTTCCTATTTATTTATTTTGAATGTACACACCAACAAGTACCTGGTATTTAGCTTGAGTGTCAATATCTCGTATGGAGGGGTTGGGGTCAAAGGCCGGGTGGGAATGGTACCACCCGATAACACTGTACCCTCTGGCAGCCAGCGTTTCCGAGGCCTGCGTCTGAGATACGGGATCCATCTCGCACTGCAGTCCTGTACTGAGACTATTGCACGGCTCTGCTGCACAAACCTGTTAAAAAGGTCTCCAGATGGATAAATGCAAGAAATCTCCATCAGTTCAATAAAACTTAAAGAATTTTAAGAGTCATATACCAGATCTTCCTCATGACAGAGGACAGGCCATCACTTGAACATAAGCGTAACTCTTAACATTCAAGACTACAACAATTAACTTCAACTTTCATATATTTAAGCTGTTGCCCTTCAGAAGTAATATTTACATCTATTCAAATTATATGTATTATCATAACAGTTTTAGTATTTTAGAGAAAACATAAGAAGACAAACACTTACTTCTACAATTTTATCAGCTTCAGAGTATCTTCCACCTAGCAGCCCTATTACTTCTGCCATAGATACATGAGAGTGCTAAAATGATATTAAACAGTAATTAAAGTCCAAGTGGTATCATTTCTCCTAGTTTCCCTCTGCAGACAACAGAATACATTGGCTTCACAGCTGCAAGGGAGTAACTTCTCAATGACAAACAGAAGGAAAACTTAGGACAGCTAGGGATTCTCAAATACCCAGTGTTTCCACTTAAAGCAAACAGAAAAGATTACGCTTGCTTATTATATACACGTTACACAAATACACTATACACTTCCATACATGCAGCAATGCTAGCTTTAAATACTGAACCCTGTGCAACGCTGAACAACTGCACAAATGTTGGTACAACCTCTTGTTCTTAAGATCAAACAACACCAAAAACAACAACCACCCCCCCACATTGCTCTATAAACACAACATCAATTCCCAGACTAGTAGAAAATTAATGTACAGGATTTCAAAATGGCAGTCTATTGCAGAAAGTAGCTTTAAGCGAATTATATTTCAAGTATGACAGACTGTAGTAGGTAGTAACACTCTTACTAGGTTTTCTAGAGGGTAAATGGTTGTACATTAAGCACAATATAAAAAAACCCCATGCATCTTTAGGGGTTTTTAATCTTTATTTAATACTAGATTCTCGCTTTAGGTCTGAATGCAAAGTACTGCATTTCTCAAATTTCTGGTGCTGCCCATTAAAAAAACAAAACCACAACACAACATATACATCATAGCTTTTTAAAAGACAAAGCTTAATCCTCACCAAATCCATTATTAAAAGTGCTTCGGAAGACACTTTCACTTGAAAAGGTTCCTGAAGTGATAAACACAATAATGAGTATAAGAAAAGTACCGTAAATAATAAAGCATTCTTGATTATTCACTCATGGGTACATACCTGTTTTTCTTCAGTGAACAAACAGCACGGTATCAGCTGAAAGGGATCAAAGGAACTATAAAATGAAAGAAAATTTCTCTAAAGATGTAGGACAATGAGGGAACGTTTCAAGTTTTCCACTGTCTCCTTGGCAGAGGAGGAATAATCTTGGGTTTTTTACTGGATTTTCCCATCCCATACTAGGATGACTTCCACCAAGTACAGAAACTTCACTACCCACACTCATGAATTTCCATATGAAACATTCAAACTGCACGTGTTATTTCAGACCATAACACATATAAATGATCTGCGGCGTTCCAGCCTGACACTATGCAAGACATTTTTTTCACTTCTAGAAGACCTATGTTTAAACATGATGTACATCAAATAATACCTTTTTATTTGTCTCGAACCTTTAGAAGATTTTGCAGGTTTCAGTTTTTCTTCCTCTCTTCTTCTTGCTAATTCTTCGGCCGATAGATGCTAAAAAAATTTTAAAAAATTAACTCTACCTTAATGTCTTAAGTGCTCTTTCAGTAGTGATTGCAAAACCAGCCCAGAATAAATTCTTAACACCAGCATCCTCTCGAGATGCTGTCGATTTGCGTTACAGGACTACCCGAGCCAGTGGGCAATAGCCCTAGCAGAACTGAGCAGTGTGAAAGTAATGACCGTCAGAGATCTAGTCCACAAGACGCCCGCTGAGAGAATTATTACATTCTCCAAGTCAATGAAATTCAGTAAAATCACAGCCTGTACAGCAAATCATGCACAAATGCAAGTGTGATTGGCGAAGGAGAAAATCCACCCTTACAATCCATGCCCAGAATTTCTCATGACCCTTCGTTAGGGGTGTTTTCAAACTAAATTTCCATCCAAATATGTATTTTGCAGAAAGTGTTGGAATTACTAACCACAGTTACTCAAAAACAGGTATGGTGTTATAACATTATGGAATTGTTACAGATACTCATGACTGAAGGTTGCAAATATAAGTGGGTTTCTAGACAGCAAAACCAGGATGTTTCCAGTTCTTCACTTTTTGTATAATTTGAAATTGTAGGAATGAACAAGTGGATATTTTCTTTCCGAGTCTTCTATGAAATATTTAAACTTGCACGATTTTTCCAAGGACTTAATAAACCACAGTATTTCTGGGGATATTGCTATACCCAGAATGTTAAGACTCAATCACGTGCATTATAAACACAAAGAAACCATACAGGACTGAAAAAATAACATTTACATGTCATTCTCCTATCCCCTACTGTTAGCTTTAGTAAGGCAGTTAACTGAAAACAAAGGGTCATGAAATCTCCCACAAGACAAGGCGAAGAGCTTTATGGGCATAGAAGAGTGAAGGGCACTACACGCTCACAACAGGAACACCTTTGCAAACACCAAAGTACATTTGGATTTATCAGCAGCATAAAGATGTAACAGCTGCTACATCATTTTCAAATTATTGCTTCCACAAAGAGAGGTTAAGTACCTATTACACAACTGTTTCCCTTACCTATTTGATGCAACACCACCTGCTAGCAGTTAGTCAGAATTAATTCTTTAAGGAAAGTTTAAAAAACAGAAGGGTTACCTCAAATGTTTGTCCTTCCAAATCCTTTGCATCACACCAGTTTCCCCAAGGGTCTCGCACGCGCCGTCTTCTTGTACGCTGCAGCAAGCAAATCAACGTCAGTCAAGGTTCTTACTCCTGAAAAAACTGCTTCACTTCATCAGCCGTAAGAACATTGTCCAAAAGGCTACTGCCACACGAATGTTACTGACACTATGACATATTTCCAGAAAAGAAAGAACACCCTGGAGTCCTGCAGAATGAAGTAGTTCACCATCTGTCATGAAACACCTCAGTGAAATTTTTGGGTTTTAAGGCTGTAAACCATAACACCTGGTTGATGTTCCATGGATCATCAACGTTTCTGACAGCAACAGCACATTATTATCCAGCTCTGATTTATAGCTCAGACAATACAAAAAGCTATAAACCCAGTATGTTTACATCTAGTGTACATTACAGTTCTTTACATTTCAATTTATTTTTTTTAGTGGGATTGATTTAGTTATCCTCTCACCAATCGATTTATATTGCTGTGAAGTACTTTAAAAATGCTACGTTAAATGTGAATATGAAAATTAAACCTGGCAGGCCTTGGTAGTTCATGTGGTTATAAATGCGTTACCATCGTACTTAACTGTGTGCATAAGGCTCTCTGTAAGCCATATCATATACCTACCGTACCTAACAGTTAAAATGGAAGCAAGTTAATTACATACTACCACTGCAATCCAGTAGTTTCTGGCTAATTCAGGCTAACAGATTACAGAGAGGTGGGGAGGAACGGGTGAGGGCTGAGGGAAAAGACTGAAACACAGTCGTAGTGAAGTACCTGAACAGAAATCAAGCGTGTAAGATAGCAGACGTTAGGGCAGACACCTCTCAGACAGCAGAACTTTTACTCAGACTGACACTCAAATTACAGGGCATACCAATGAAACTGCAAACTGAACGAGAGGAAGATGTTTCCTGACATGCCCTAGCTTGAAAATGAGAAGACCTCCTTCACACTGAATGCTTTCTGCTGCCCACCGCCCCTTTACCAGAACGTACCATGGATTGCAAGCGCTGAGCAAGCTGGTATGCCTCCACTGTGTCTTTGCCTTCTTTGGATCGTGTTTTATCAGCTGGTTGGGGCCGGTTATAGACAGCCTGTTCTACAAGATACAGAAGAGAGATGCACTGTGCTTCAGTAAAGTATGTAGCCACTTACTACTGGTACAGACCCAAGAATGACATAGGTAAGACGTTAACAACAAATGCCATAAAGAAAAAAGCAACAAAAAGCCCACAGTGAATAGACACCTCTTGGTCACATTACTGACTGATGATATAGCCCTCGCCCACTACCACAGCATTTTTAAGACAGGAAAACCTCCTTCCTTATTGTTATTTTTAGTAACATTTACTTCAGACGAAATGTATCTGCAGGACATTGCTACTCTCCTAGGTGACTGTCATTCAGCTTCAGACCAAAATCAACCCAGAGACTCTAAAACTACATATAAGTTTTATAATTTACATATAAATATTTTATAACTCTATGTTACAGGTGTACATATATGCTTTTAACATATCACCTAATTTTAATGTTTGAATCTTGTAAAAAAACTAGCCCTGAGGATGAAGACATTGGTTTTTATTTAGGAAGCAGTTATAATTCAGTTGGCAAAAAGAAACAAAACTTGAATTCTGTCATATGTGGAAGGAGGGCAGAATTTCAGATACAGCAAGTATCAGGAAAAAAATCCACCAGACAAAGAAAAGAACAAAACAAAAAAAATGCAGCTGGCGTGTGGTAAACAGGGGGCGGGGGGTGGGGGGAAGAGGAAGCAAAGAGAAAAGGTCTTGTGTAAAACCAAAAATCCATAGTCTTGTAAGCAGGTTACAAACTCCTTAAGGTTTTCAAAGGTCATGAGAGACAATCTTCTCAGAAAGTCCTTCCTAGTAAGGATTAATGCGTATCCTTCTGTGTCAGCAGTACACCCTAACATTAAGTAGTCCTTCAACATTAGCACCAAAATGGGCTATGGCCATATAGGCTGGAACACAAATATACTAAACACAGTCCAAAGAAAGATTGTCTTCTTCACAACTTAAATGTAACAACAAGTACTATTTAAGACATTAAGAGTACAGAGAATTTGGAAGATTATCCACATGGATACTTGATTCTGATACAGTGCAGTCATCCATGCTTCAATGAAGTGAACTTACGACTTTTCTTTTAAAGACACATCTACTAACCTTAACGTTTAGCCTTCACATGAAAACATTCATTTTAATAAAAAAAACCCTGACAGTCAAACAAGAGATGCGTTCCGAATTGATTCCAATAAAAATATCTTTACCACAGCCAAAGTTAATTGCTCCTATTAATTCCAAGTAGGTGTGGATCCGTCCAATGCAATTAACATCACCGCAGTTCTTCAGGCCTGGACGTACAGAAGTCTTATTCAGGTATTTGGGTTTACATCTCTCCCTAAAATAAAGCATAGCACATTGTCAAATAGTAAAACAAATCATGGAAGGAGGAAGGAATTGTGTGGCTTAAGCTGAGGCTAAGAGGAGCCACTGAAGTGTTTTTTTTCCTTCCACAATGCACACCACTGTGCAGGGCAATCACAGCAAAAAAAGAAACTTCACAAAACGCAATTTATTTTAGGGTTATTCACACACATCCGTAATTATGCAGAGTGAAACTTATGTCCCATGTGTTAAAATAAACTCTTTGACATGACTGGTGCCAGGAAGCAATGAATTACTTGGAAGTTAAACTGATAGAATGTATTCATTAGATTAGTTTAAATAGCTCATATAATCACAGGATTCCTCCATGTAATAAATAAACCTGTTTTCACTCTTTATGCACTTATTACTTGCTTTTAAACTGATACTGAATTGTTTCAGCTCAACACTTCTCTGGTACGGAATTCTAGAGTTTCTCTGCAACTAGAATAAGCTGTCAATACACAAGATAAGTGAACAAGGGCAGAGTTAAACTCAGCAATTCTGCCTACTTAAAAGCAAGCTAACAGACACAAGCATGCAGAACTGAACTGCTAATAGAATAACCTGTGTATTGAACTGGCTCCCACAAATCACTACAGTTCCTTAAACTGATTCTTTGAAGATGGAATATAAAATATTCAAGTGTGCAAGCACTACTCCAAACTGATTCTTAATTTGAAGCATTATTTTGGTCAACATTATTGGCTCTAGCACAGACTATTTCTTCTAGCTGCCCTTCTGTAAAGGCAGTACCTACAATGCTACAGACCTCATTACCGAATTAATTTAATCAGTTATTTTGAGGAACGATTTATTAAAACCATATATGCATTCTTACAAGACGATAAAAATTGTAATAAATTAACATAACTAAAACGGATGCAGCCTGTTCTGGTATAGGACACTACTCATTTTCATAACACTTTAAAGTATTTTTATTTTTTAGCTTCCAGAATGCCAGAAAAAAAACCTGGGAAGACTCAAAAGAAGCATTAATAATCAGAGCTGTTCACTGGCAATCTTTATAATGCCACCATAAAATTAATTTTACTCTTTTCAGAAGCAAGCTGTTAGTACTAAGCAGTGTTTTAACTACAACAAAGCAGGACACAAGTCATCCTCACCACTTACTTCAATAAACGTAATTATTGCATCTTACCATTGATCCAAAATATAATTCCTAATTTTCAAATAACGCTCTGGTGTTTTGGCCTGACGCCCTTCAAAAAATTCAGGAATAGCTTGCTTTTCTTCTTCCAGAATGATGCTTCTGTCAACCTCCACTTCTTGATCAGGTGGCTTAAGCTCCTCTGCTTCTTCTTGATGATCCTCATCCACTTGGCAGGGAGAAGGAAAAAGCAATCCATTATCAGCCAGGTCTCTCTGTTCCTCATTAAGCTCCTGGTCAGTTACCGGTCTAGTACCACGAGATGTTACTAGTCTGCCTTGTTCAGCTTTCTCAATAAAATTATTGTATTGGTGGTAATCTAAACTCACAGATTTATCACCATTCAGGTGCTGAGAACATGTTGCAGCGACACCTGGAAATACTAAGGCATCCACTGTATCTTGCTTGGTATGTTGAGGATCTTCTTTAGGTAAAGAAGCTGCAGAACTGTGTCCCACAGGTGAAAAAGCGTGTTCCACTCCCTTTGTTTCTTCAACTGGACTTTTTGAAATAGATGATTCAGATTTTCCAGTTTCTTGCTGGAAGGTAGGAGAAAGTATTTCATCCATGTCATCAGTTATGTCTACTTCCTCATCATCTGACAACTTCTCAATTTTCACGGCATTCAGATTGGGGTCTGCACGGCCTCTCAAGACCCCAGATGACCATGCTTCTACCCTTATCCCATCTTCAATGGGAAGGCTGCTCCCACGCTGACTTTGCTCTTCTTTTTGAGAGTCACCATTTTTTGCCTTAGGAAAATACAAAGTATTTTTAGGAGGGAAAAACAAAACGATCCCCTCTGACTCCCAAATAATTGGAACTATTTTACTTGAACAGCAGATAATCTGAAGCGTTTCTTCCTCATCTCATCCTTTTGATACATTTTAATCTATCACAATTGACTTCTACACAGCATTACAGGTATACTTCTAGCCCAAGCGTGAATTAGTATGTATTTCTATTCAAATGAAAATAAATCATTAATAATCAAATAAACCTAAACAGTAGTAATTCCTTCTTAAAACTCTCCCTAAGTCTCAAATAAGGCTAAAGCTAAAACTACAACACACAGCTGTATAGTGGAAAACAAGTATTTTCAGACGAACGACCAACAGCATAAGAGACTACAAGTGTATACATTTATTTATTTATACCAACAATAAAAATAATGAAGCCATTCTAGGAATTTGCAATCAATTCTGACTTCATATTTAAGTCTGCAAATAAGCATATTCCACTTCTCTGAATATGGGAATAAATAGAGTACATACTTTTAGCAGCAGTACCTTGAGAAGACAGATTTAAACCAAGCTATGTGTACAACAGCACACTTGCCCAACAGCCCTTTTGCTAATACAGAGATAACGCTGCTTACCTTGTTCTTAAAATACTGCCGAGCATAGCTCTTTACTTGTAGAACAGTACGACTTCCAATCAACTTGGCAATTTTCGTCCACCGGCGGCCAAACTTCACCTAGCACAACAAAGCACATTTAAGTTACCCAAACTGTAACATACCAGACACTGCACTTTATGTGTCAAAAGAGTTTAAACACTCAATTATTCAATTCAAAAAATTCAAAAAAATACATACAAATGTACAAACAGTAACACAAACCCACGGTAAAGAACCTCACTATCCATATTGTACCAAGAAAATTGCATCCAACAGTAGGAATTATAGCTATTCTGCCTGACTAGATGATCATCTTCACCCAGCTGAAGTACATGGTGAATTTTGCTGCCTACTAACCCAAGGAATTCTACTGAAACAAATTTGTGCTTGACAAAGCAAACACTCCGCACTGTACCACCATATACTCTAAAAACCTTACAACAGTAGTTAAAGGACTTAACTTTATTAGCTGATTGGCCTCAAGAACACATTATATTTCCTGTAGTTAACTAAAGCATTATGATTGTAAAATCCATAAAGCTGTGTACTTGAAATAGTTTGTGATCTCAAATTGTAATCAGCCCCACATGAACAAAATCTGGTAAACAAAATCATCTTGGGGGGGGATTCATCAATATAAGTCTGATTTATCATTACAGCCTTTGTAGATGGCAATTATTTTTACACATTAGAAGTATAAAAGCAGAAACAGATAAATAAAACATGCTTATTTATATTAAATATAATTTTATTTAAGATAAACTAATGACTTCTATTCAAAATACTACCTATATAAAGAAACTTACCAGTCCTTGTTCAAACAGTTCTTTCTCTTCAGACGTCCACTTCAACGAGTAGCTAGCTGATTTTGCAGGTGATCGCACCCTTGAAAAACAGGAAGCAGAAGTTAGTGCTTTCTTAAAAACATATATTCTCAAATCCCAGCAACTGAAGGCAACTTCTGACAGGAAGACTACTCCCCATCTTCGGTAAAACTCAAGGTAAACGTGAATGTGACTGATAAATAAAATATTGAGAATTATGTCAGCATCTCCATCACAAAGGAAGATGGCAAGGCAACACAATATTCACCAGCAACTAATGGTATAGAAATACACAGAAGCAGCAAACAGAAAAGTTCAGGCAAGAAAGCTGACTAGAATTAACAAGGGTTTTTTTCAGAAGGACCACTGTGCTACAAAAACCAAAATAGTTTACTACAAGCCAGTTACTACAGACGGCAATATTTCTTTGCATTGAAAGGTCTCTTAACCAAATTTGCACAGCCAAACAGAAAGGAGCTAAGGAACTGTAAGGTTTGGGGTTTTTTTTAAGTAGTATCTGTTAACTTAATAAAAAACAGATGCCACACTTAAAAATGCAACACACTCATTAAAATGTACATACATGACTTTTCCAGTTTTCTTATGTGGGCTGCAAATAAAAAAAAAGTGAAAATAAAAATTAATAATTGTGATGCTGTTGTGTATCTCAGCAAACCACCTTATTCTGGAAGGACTTTTCATTTCTTCTCATCCAACTGATAATTTTTGCCAGAACACAGCTTACCTTTTCATAGATCTTTTCTCCACTTCCTTTTGATTGAGCCATATTTTTTCAGAAAGTGATTTATTAGATAAATAATATCTGAAATAGTTAAGTTTTCAAAACATCAGAGATATTTGTACACATGAAAATTCTAATAATCATATAAATTACACTGGTTCATAATTATTCAGCATGTAGAAGCAAATATGCACTGCTTTCAAAACTGAAATAAACTAGTAGAAGTGTGTGAAATGGTCTAACGCACAAGGAAGTGACATTTGACTTCTGAATCCCCACACTCATTTTACCTGCAGTAAACTGGGTATCCTGTTTCTACAACAGCATTTCTCTTTTTTGTCTTAGAATATAAATAAAGTAATTTTCATTGTGCTGGTACCTTATCTACTTTCAAATTAAGTCTCAATAATTCATTCTATTAGGAAAACTAATTGCTTTATTTTCTTGTTTCTCTATTACTGAATATTATTACACGCAACTTCAAAAAGAGCATGAAAATAAATTAGCCCATGATTTCTATTACTATAACCTACCTAGCAGCTGGCAAGGCCAACTTAAGCCATAGAGGCTACTACTGGTAAGACTAATTAAGCAAACACTGCTTAAAAAAAGAGAAAAATAAAAAGCAGCAGCTCCTCATTCCTGTTTTCATCTTGCACACTGGCAGAAGTATGAATGATGCCAGACAAAAATCAGACAGTAAACCAGCCCAAGTGAAGAACAATTCAGCAAAAAGAACTAGCTATTTTTAGCCAGATCAGCTGTTTGATCAGGTTCACTATGAAGCCACACAAATAGCCGCATCAGCACAACACCAGAGGTGGCACTGAACAAGCAGTGGAAGTGGGGACAAATATTGCTGGTTTTGGTGCCAGCGCCAGCTTAAGTCTACAAGCTTTGGACTGATTTTCTGAAGAATCAGAAGCATCAGAGGAAGCTTCAGGTAGCTAGATGATTAATACAGGGGTCCTCCCTGATTTCTGCAGTCTACCTACAAGATGACAGTGCTTCAGTGATCTTAAGAAAAGGTTCGTCCAGTTCCTTTGGAAACAGGGTGTTTTTTGTTGTTCTACGGAAAAACATACAAGCAAACTGGCAAAAGGATACTCTTCTTCCATCAACATTTTCTCAATGACAGCCCTGTTTTCTTCACTAATGCTGCTATCCAACGTCCATGGCTGCAAACAATGCAAGTACGTTTTAATACTTGAATTCTGTCATGTGTTACTTGAGCATCAAGAATCAATACATAACAGGACTGCTTAAAAACCTGAAAGACCACATACATGGAGAGAAGAGAATGGAGGAAACAGAAGTTCTGATAACCTTGCTAGAAGTACCATTCATTTAGAAAATACTTACGAGACTGTTGTCAGTTCTCCAAGATGAATCAAGATAATGATCCTGCAGCAGGCCTGAAGCTGTGTTTTCATCATCTCTGAAAAAAATTCCAGCATTCAAAACAACGCAAACATATTCAAACAAAATTAACACTGTCAGAGTTAAAAAAAAGATACAGTAGATAACAACAACATTAACAGAAGATGACAGAACTAGGTATTAAAACTAAATTATTATATTGCAGACTTATATAACGTTACCCTCTTATTGTATTCCATTAGATGCAGCATAAATCCCCCCTTCAGTAAATCATCTTTTTTAGTAATCTCAGTAGCAACTCCTCACCTATCTCACTGCGGACTGTACAAGACACCAGTGAAACCCTGAATAGTAAAAATTCTCATCCAGAAAAACTAAAAGCACAAGTGACTATGTAAAAAACACACACATGAAAGAAAACAGAATTTTACGGACAAATAAAGAACTGCATTTTTGAATATTAGAAGTTTTATTGAGTTGTATTATCTCCACGTGACATTTCTGCTTTTTTCCCCCAATAAGGTAAAACCACCCTGTTCTTAAGACAAACCTGTTTTCTTCCCGAGGAAAGCTCATACTTACATGAGGTTTAATAGAATCCTACTGTACAGGGTTGTTAGTGCTCTGAGGGACTTCAGATCATACTTGATCTTTTCTGTAAATAACTACTTATTAGTTTTAGAAATTTGTCACCGATTAAGGTCATTGATCAACTGTCTCCTACTTTAATGCAGCATAAAATCTCCTTAGTAATTCATGTAATTACTCGTTTTCAAAAATCTTTTGCTTCTAGAACATTCAGACTTCTCTAAAGACTCATTAGCCCTATATCCCTTCCAATGCTAGTAAATTAAACTCAGCTGCTACTCCAAACCGCTTTGCATCAGCAGTTCAAACCCCTCTTTAGAGGTAAGGATAAATCCCCATGTACAGCCAGAAACCAACACAAGTCCTGTTTGTTGTATTTTGGAGCATGTCGAGAGATGGGCCAGATGAGGAGTGCCCTTTGGCCAGCAGTCCACCTCCTGCGGTGGCAGCACGGTGGCAGGTGCTGCGCTAGGATAGCGTGCGAGCGGCCACTGCCTCTGGCACAATCCCTCAGCCTCTCCCAGCCTGTGTAATAGCCAGGTTTGGAGTTACAGCTGCTTCACTCACTTCGGCACGTTTACAGACCCCTTACCATGATGTTGTCCAACCAGTTTTCTGAACCTTCCCACGTCCAGCTGTCTGAACCCTCTGTGCCCACAAGTTCACCACCCGTTATGCCACGCAGGTTCTTCCTTCGGGCTGTGTATCCCAAAGGATTCTCCCAGCACTCCCACCGAGCGCCCCCATTTCGCGGGCCGCAGGGCCCACGGCGCCGGCTCTGCACTCACCTCAGCGGCTCCGCAGGCCCCGCGGCCCCCGCTCTGCCCGGTGACGCTCCACACCGCCACCCCCGCGCCCCGGGGCCCCTCAGCGAGACCCCTGGGTCTCTCCCCCGAGGCGGAGGGAAGGCCCGACGGCGGCCGGGACCCCGGGCAGCACCTCAGAAAGTGGCAGCCGCCCCCGCCGCCTCCTCAGGCTAACTGCCGCCGCGCTCGCACAAACCCTGCCCGCCGCGGGAGGAAGGGGCAGCGCTACCGCCGAGGCAGAGCTACCAGCTCACCAAACGGCCCTCACTCACCCGGGCGCCGTCTCTCCAGGCACAGCTGCCGGGTCCCCTTCGATATCCACCTCCAGCTCCTCAGCAGCCGCCGCCATGACACCGGCCCCGACGATCTCGCGAGACGCGGCGGCGGCGGTTGGGCGGGAACGGGGCGCGGCGCGTGCGCGGTAGCCCTTGGTGAAGCCGCGCCCTGAGGAGAAGCCGGGGCGGAGGCGGAGAGATGGCGCAGGGGTAGGCGGGGCGCGCCGAGGGCAGCTGAGGGCGAGCGCGGGGGAGAGGGGTGGGTGTCAGGTAGGCATGGGGGAGCGCGGGGGCCTGCGGGGGGAGGAAGAGCAGGGCTGCGGCAGAGGGAGGTCGGAACCCGCCCAGGCCGCTGTCGCCGGGGGGTCAGTCCCGTGAGGGTGGGCAGCCCTGCCTCAGGGCCGCGGGGCGGCGGGACCCGTCCGGCAGTCGCCTGTCCCGGCTGGCGGCGCTTTAGCCAGCCGCCCGCGGCGAGCCCAGCCCGGCCTGGCTGAAGAGGGACCCTGTGGCGGTGCATCGTGCCGCAGGTGTCGGTGTTTCTGGCCTCTGTGTGCCTCCCAGCGTGCGGTTGTGGCTTTTCGTTCATCTGGAAGGTGACAGCAGCGGGATGTTGTGTGGGTCGGGTTGAAGTGTTGTAAATACAGCTATAAAAATCACAGGTTTACTCTCATACGCTCTTAAGTCTGTCTTTCACCTCACAAGAAGTATTTGGCCCTTCGTGGTAACTGGCCTTCTAATCGTGTACTGAAGGGAGGTGTGAAGAGCCAGGAGGGCTGATTATCGCTGTGTAGAAAATGACCACAGAGAATCTTCCATCGACTCAAGAAAGCTTTTCTGTTTTAAGAGATGACAATACGAGTATTTTGAACCAATAAACTCTGTTGCAACCTTTTTATTCTGAACATCTTTGTGCTGGAATTGATTTGAAGGTGAAATTAATAAACAGCAAATATGATTGTTTTCATTATCTCTACTTCAAAACACAAAATCTAGACATACCATTGCATGAGGAAAATCTAGACATAGCATTGCATGAGGAAAGACAGAAAAATAATTGTTACAATCTCAGGATCTGTCAATGCCATGTCATAGGGTATAATACAGAAATGTCTAAAGAGGGTCCAGTCCAATACTGAACCGTAGAATGGTTTGGGTTAGAAGGGACCTTAAAGATCATCTAGTCCCAACACCCTGCCATGGGCAGGGACGTAATAGTGTTATTAGACATCATGGCATTAGGAGAGTTCTGAGCACGCACTACTCTAGTTGGTTTATACCAAGCCTCTTGGTAGGATTTATTAGCATGGGGAATGAATCTAGTAAAGCTAGAACAGAGCAACCCCACACTTGTAAATTTGCAGGGAGATGTCTTCTGATCTCCAATTAGCTCAGAGAGCAATACTGTAATAAGCATAGGTAGAGGAATGAAGGCAGTGGGTTGATTAACATTGATAATATGCAGCTGTAGCCTTGCTTCGAAGGCAGTGGGTTGGTTGACATGGAAGATGTGCAGCTGTAGCTCATTCCGCTAATAGCCCTGAGGAGTGTGGGAGGGGAGGCTGGATGGAGGAGGAGCCTGGAGCAGGAAGAACGCAGAGGTAGCAGAGACAAGGAGCTGAGTGATCTGGCCTCAGGACTATAGAGAGGGCATGGACAGTAGAACCTGACTGATGGTAAAGTCTTTTGTCACTCACTGGCTTGTTTGTGCTGCGGCAATTGGTGCCCCATGTGAGGCAAACTGATTTGGACTAAAATTACAACAAGCATAAACCAAGCTAATACTATATTACCTCAGGAGAGCCAGTGCTGTTCAGCTCTTTGCTACCCTGCTTCTCCTTTGGTTCAGTTACAGCTGTGGAATAAGTTGGATCAGCTCAGGCATACAACCCTGGAGCAGGCATGCATGGCTGGACTGAAAGGGAGAGCAAATCAATCTCTTTTTGACAGCACCTTTGCAGTTAGGTCTGCACAAGCTAAACAAAACTAGTGTTATCGACTCCAACATCTCTATGCTCTATATCCTTAAGGAGGCAGATGTCTCCTTATTCATAATAGATGGCTTTATAAAATTTGATTTTACCAAACAATGCTTAACTAAGCTACCTATACAAGCTAATAGCCACATATATATAAAAAGTTATTTTGCATCTTTTTTTCTGTAAATCTTTATTTCTACTAGTGGATGTCATACACAATGAGTTTAAGACTGGTGCTTTTTAAATAGGTTCCAAGTATGAGATTCGTGAGAGAAGCAAAAGGCTAATCAATACTTAGAAGTTCAACACTGTCTTTAAGATCCTTTTTTTCCATGGCCTGCTTTGATTGTTAACTCTGACTGCCCTAGCAGAATTCTTAATCATACTGGGCAAAAGTACTATCCAAATTACATTGAGAGAGAATTCTGCATTTAAATTTAGAAGTCTTTTCTTTACATCTTCATTTTGTTATTAACATTTTCTTTTTCAAAAGTGTTACAATTTGAGCCTGATTTTCTGTTTTATTACATTCTGCTACTTGCAATGGGGTCTTTTTGAGACTATTAGCAGCTAGTAAGTTTGCTTTATCTCCTTGTGACCAGTTTATGAGGGAATTTACAGCATTAAAATGACCAGCCTTGCACGCACAATGCAATGGGGTATTCTTGCTGCTGTCTAAGGCATTAATGACCGCCCCGTGGCTCAGCAATAGATTTATCAAGTCGCTGTGTCCATATTCCGCTGCGATATGCAGTGCAGTCTTTCTCCAAATGTTTCTATCATCAATATTTTTATTTTTCCCTGATGTCAGAAGAATTTTTATGATCTCTGTGTTTCCTTTAATGGCTGCATAGTGCATTGGAGTGCATCCATCCATGTCCTTAACTCCACATCTTCCCTGTCTAGCTAACAGAACTTTCACGACACTGAGATGTCCTCTCAGAGCTGCAGCGTGCAGGGGAGTCTTTTTCTCTTTGTCTTGTGTGTTGGGGTCCGCTTTGGCGTTCAGAAGCATCTCTACCATTGTTTTGTCTCCTCTTTCAGCAGCAAAATGTAAAGGGGATTTTGACTGCTTATCCTTAACGTTAACATGGGCTTTGTGGTGCAACAGTTGTTGGGCAACATCAGTGTTACCTCTTCGACTTGCAATATGCAGGGGAGTAACAAACTCATTAGTGACAGCGTCAATTTTGGCCCCAGCATTAACTAAAAGGCCAACTAATGCTCCTTTATTATGAAGTGCAGCAACGTGGAGTGGGGTTTCATTGGCTTGGTTCATAAGGTTAGTTTCCATCCCTTTGTGCAGAAGCAGATTTACGATGGAAGCAGCCCCAGCTTGAACTGCAAGATGCAAAGCTGTGTCTGAAGCAGGAGTCTTTATTCCAAAGTTTGCTCCTTTTTCGATGAGAACTTTTGCTGATTCAAATTTGCCTGTTTCACATGCCAGGAGTAAAGGAGTATACTGCATGTCATTGTAAACGTTTATATCTGTACCTCTGTCAATTACAGCTGCTACGATTCCATGCAGATTTTTCTGTACAGCTCTAAAAAGAGCTGACTCCATTATGTCAGATGACAAATCTTTAGAATATTCTAGTAGTGTTTTGAAGATGGATGGGTGGTTGCTGTTGAAGGCTCTTTCGACCATGTTGGAATCAACACTGGCTCCAGCTGCTAGCAGTACTTTCGCAGTATTTTCAGACCCCTGAGAAACAGCGTAACTGAGAGCAGTCCATCCTTTTTCATCCTTTCCATCAGTGGAGGCACCAGCCTTTAAAAGCATTTTTGCCACACTGCTCTCATCTTTAAGAGCTGCCATGTGCAAAAAGTTGTGCTGGTTCCTATAGCTTCTTGCCTCTTCTTTCAGGAACATCTTCAATATGTGACTGTGGTTATTCTGTGCAGCCAAATGAAGTGGTGTCTTGCCTTCTGCATCCGAACCGTACATAAAAGCGCCATGTCGGAGAAGCACTTTCACTGCATCACCATGGCCTTTCTCAGCAGCCCTGTGCAGTGGTGTTCTGCCTTCCTTGTCCTTCACATCTATCTTTGCACCTTTGCTGATCAAGTACTCCATTATCGTTAGATGTCCATTGGCGGCTGCAACATGCAGAAGTGTTTCTCTTGAAGAGTTTAGTGCATTTATATCATTATCTTTCAATGTTTTCTCTAACTCAGAAAGATAGCCTTTAGCAACTGCATCAAAGATGCCAACATCAGCAGAATTTTTTCTAGGTTTTGCTGCCCTTGAAAGTTGAGTTTCTGCTTTTTCCTTCTTAATAGCCCATTCTTGATTTTTTCTTCTAGGACTGTGGTTTTTTTCCTGGTGCCATTCACTGCTATTTTCAAACCAAAACTTGTCTTTTTCGAGTAAATATCCAATCAGTTGCCTTCTAGCATCTCCAATGCTTTCATTTATTTCACTGACATATTTTCTCATCTTGCTGTAAAGTTTTGGCTCCACTTGCTTTAAACATGGGTAAAAAAAGAGCCTGCAGGCTCGTTCACCTTGAGAAATCAGTATGTCTAAAATTCGTGAGTTCTTTTCTGTTCGTGTCCTGTAGAAATTCATGACCATCTTTTTTTCTGGGCTAAAAATACCATTGTCTATCAGCCAGTTCAGAAGATGGTCTGGGTCGTTTATGCCTTCTGCCAGCTCTTCTTTTTTAGTTCTTAGGACTTCAATTGCATATGGATTTGTAAACAGGTTAGTTGTATGCATGATCATGTTGATAATCAGAACATGAATTGAGCTATTTGGTGTTTGAAGTTATATGTGAAATAGCAAAGCAGGCTCACATCGTTTTACACATTTTTTTTTAGAACTATCAATCAACAACTGTTGCAGTTCAGTGATAAATCTTTAAAGAATGAAAAGGAAATAAAAACTCCCTCACCTTCGGTTTTCTAGTTGTTAGAAGTCCTTTGATCTTCTCTGTTCTTCCTTAGCAACAAGTGAAGTTTAATAACAAAACAAAAATCTGTGATATGTAAAGATATTCCACTTGGAAGACTTCTTCCAGATTTTTTATGCATAATTATGAAAGAAAATAATTTTGTGAATCTGATATTTGCATAGAAGATATTTGTTTATCAAGTTCCTCGGTTCCTCTGGCAAGCTGGTTTTTGTAGGTGCCTAGATGACCAGTCTATTAAACGTGACAAAAGAAAATTCACAGCATAGTTACTGTTGCCATGATTACGTACCTTGTATGATCTTAAATGAAAGAGTACACATTGCCAGCTGTGTAGGTGAAAGCCCTATAATATAATGAAATGAAAACATGAAGACCTAGATAAAAATAAACTGTGTAAGCAGCTAGTTATAAAAAGTGATCCAGCCTTTCTAATATGAGTTACAACTTCAGTCTATGAGGTATATTTAACTTAAAGGCTGTTTAGCTTGTCATTCCTGCTGTAACCTGGAGTCTGTCTGGAACTTCATTCTTTTACGTGAGGTGGATTAAGGTGTGTGATTCAGTATGCAGCATTTTAAGTGTAATTAAATAGAGTTTCTAATCTGTGAGTATGTATAGTTTTCAATATGGGTGTAGGACCTTTGAATCTAGCTGTAATTAATTTAACTTATTGGTGTTAAAATTCCTCCTGGAGAGAAGGAAATAAAATATTAATCATCTACACATTTTGAAACCAATTGAGAGAGAAATTGATATTAGAGTTCTGTAAGAGCTAGAAGTAAAAATGAGCTGAAAAGCTGAAAGCTTGACCTTATTTAAGCAAATGGCACATTTTGCCATCTGTTTCTTAGTTCAGTGCCCTTTCTGTTGGGTCCTGCTGCCTTTGCATGTATTTTCTTTAACAGCATGTACAATGTGACTGATAAGATTTTTAATTTTTTTCTGTTGACTTTAGTTTTATAAGATTGCAAAGCTTACTCTATTAAAAAAAAAAAAAGTTTTATTGAAGAAATAGCCAGGAAAGGCAAGACTTTTAATATATATTTTGAAAGCCAGCCAGTTACCAAGTCAGCAAATTTGGCAGCCAATTTAAGAGCCCAGTAATTCCTCTGAAATGCAAAGAAGGGCACTACACCAAGAACAGCAAAACCTTTGTCATTTAGCTAAGGATTGTTAATGCATAACATGGAAAACTATGGTTTATTGTTGGGAGTTAGGAGGTCTGAATTGTGTTCCCAAATCTGCGTGACTGGGCCTGTGATCTGCAAGTTATTTAGTCTTCAGATTTGACTTCAAGTACTGAAAATCTATTCATGGCTTGAGTAAATTAATAGTCCTTACTTAAAGTTTGGTGAAACGGGATCTTTATGTCATCATTATTATTGTTCCCATGCAAAACAGAGATAGCAATACTTGATATCTTCACAAGAAAGTTTTGAGTTCTGGCAATGGAGAATGTTTTGTGAGTGCTGAGCAGTATCGTTAATGCAGACAGGACAAGAATTTTTGGAACTCCTGAAAAATTTAGAAACAGAAATTGTGATATTCTTTACGAGTCTGTTAGTATGACAGTAATGTCCTAGTGTTCTGAATACAGAAATTTTACTAGTAAACAGTACAAATGAAGGGGTGCAGTACTCCTAACTGGCCTTGAGGAGGAACATTTGAACAATATATGCAGGCAGCATCTCTTTCAGAGTCGCTGTGGGACTTTATTTTGGCAAAATAATATGCAGCAAATTACTTGTTACTAGATGCAAATCAGCCTTCAAAATATAATAATCAATTTTTTTAAAAAAAGTTTAATTATGAGTATGTGACTTATTAGGAAATTCTGTCTTAAAACAAGAATCACATTTGACCATAAGATTTTGGAAGCTTGCATGGAGTTATGTTTAGAAACTATGTTTTAAAAGCTTTTATCTTTTAATTAATATTTTAACTAGTTTTAGAATTAAGCTTTTGTTCCAACAATGACTTTAAACAAAAGATTAAAAACCCAAACGGTTGAGAAGAGATTTGGAATTGGCTATTTGAAGCATTCTTTTTGTTTATATTTTTTAAACTTATTAGCTCTATTTATTTGACATGTAAATGTTTTAAAGAAGGGAAATATATTAAAGTTCCACATCTCTTCTCCTTTGATTAAGTGCATGAGACCATAAACATGTGGGATCACCAGGAAGCTCTTCATTAAAAATAACAACGGCAAAATTTAATATTACTGAATATCTAAGAAAAGAAATAAATTGGAGAGAGGAAGAGGCAAATTTTTGGCCTTCTTTGTTGTCTTTTACATTTATTTGTTTTCTGAGAGGCATAATGTGGTTTTTCTTCTTGCTAAGTACTTCACAATCCACTTTTATTTCCGCTGGCTTCTTTAGCTCTGTGTATCCAAGGACTGTTCCTTATTACGTTATTTTGAGAAAAAAGTGGTGGCGGTTGCTTCCATCTTTGTCAGATAGCACTTAAGGATCTTTGTGTTCTGCAGTACGGGTGTATAGCAGATAAGCTTTTATATGCATTGAGGAAATGGTATGTTTTAGGCTAGAAGGATGTAGTAAAGAATTGTGATTGGTACTAGTGCAGGTTCAGCTTCAGCAGTGTCATCCACGAATCTTCACACTCTAGGTGTGCTGATTGTATTTTAAGTCAGTGTGTTGTCAAGAAGCCTGTAGTGAATACATAGTTGTGACAGAGAAATACTGGAAATGTTCACATAGACCACTTAAGCTCTAATATCATTGTTAAATGCAGGAGGAAGACTCTGTGTACAGGTAAGACTACCTTAATTCAGCTAGATCTACATATACTCAGCACCGACTTTGTGGGAGGATATTCAGCTGAAAACAACACGGTAGACTTTAGGGCATGCCTTAAAAAGGGCCGGTGATGCTACTGATAGGAAAGAGCGCTCTCTTGGCCTCCACTGAGTAAGTGTCCATGTAGGGAACTGATTTAACCCACCTGTAGCTGGGAGACTCGAGCCAGTTATTTCTGACATGCAATCTCAGTTTTGCTACTAACTTGTGCCCTTGGGCAAATCACTCAATCTCTGTGCTCTGTTTACACAAGCATTTAAAAAGGAAATCTTTTTCTACCTCACAGACATGTCCTAAGTGTTTATTAATGTCGGTGCAGTGCTTTGAAGTTACAGAGTGCTTTGAAGTTTTTGTCCTTTGATGTATTGTTTTCTGACTTCTCAAAGATGAACGTTTATTTCTGAAATTAACACGTGCCTGTGTTTTCTAGTTTATTTTATGTTGCTATGTCATCATCAAATACGCATCTAATTTTCTCTGTTTTAATTTCTGGAAGATGAAAGCAGAACCCAGGCTCCAGCTGGCGCAGTCGGGCAGGAGGCGGCCGGCGCGACCTGCAGAGGTCACCGTTCCTCCACCGGCTCCCGGCCTGCCTCCTGCCCAAGCAGCCTGCAAGGCAACGCAGGGACTGCCAGTCACTCCTCACCTTCTCTGGGGCATCTTCTTGATAACACCGAGGGGAAGCCAAACATTAATAACACGGTTTCACTCACCGTGATATTTTTATGTTTCCCAAATGTGTACTTTAATTTCATTTTAAGACAATCGTTCGCAGTAATGCCAGCTGTTTACTGGCAACGTAGCTCACTGTAGAAATGCTAGTCTGTAAGAGATAATAAAGCCAACATCAATATCTAAACATCATGAAGGATGGAGAAATATATCTGGGTAATCAAGGCATTTTCATTAATAAACATGGCTCACAAAGAAAGCTTTGTTTTGGATAACCAGAAATCTAAGTGTGGCCTAGCTGGCTGAGGTTTAACTATATTTAGGTATAGCTAGATTGAGAAACAGCAGTGCTAGAAGTGTTCATGATGATGATTAGAGCGTAGTTGGCTTACTGTAACACTGGAATAGAAGCTGACTCGTCAGAATGTCTACAAGAGAGACAAAATGTAGTGCTTAGTTTTGCCTAAAGATTAACTGCAATAAATTAGGGAAGTCAAAAGGGGAGCTTTGGCACTGAGGGGTCTTGTTTGCATTAGTCATATTTCTGTAGAGAGTAAGCTTGGGGCCTTCCTGGTGCTGAGAAATCTCTACCCTGGCTGGTATTTAAATGGAGGTGTTCCCTAGAGTAGTGATGTCCTCTGAGTGGTACTGGCAGACACAGAGGGTGTATCAGCAGGAGCCTGAGTGGGGGCCTGCTGGAGCTGGGGGGAAGCTGATCTGCCCAGGCTCATGTTTTGCACCTCGGACATGCGTGCTGGGCTCCCATCTTATCCTCTCTGCAACTTAGGCATCGACATGCCATAACCACCCCTGGAGAGTCCTGTGCTGGGTCCTACACTTGAAAGAGGTACTTTGCAGAAGTCACAGCTTCCCAGCTTTGTCCACTCTTCATGGATGCTTTTGAAATACTAAGTACTAATACAACAGCTGATTTAGTAACTCGGGTATTTTACTGTATTTCTAATAAAAGTCACAATGTTACCCCAACATTATAGTACTATTTCCTGAAGTATAAACAAACAAAGATCATGTTAAGCGCTGCACTCATACAATACAAAATGTTCTTTTTTTCCAGAGATTAGTATGTACTTTTATGAAGTTCCTAACCTGGGGTAATTTTAAGTGGGTAATATACATCTGCAAAGTGCCACTGGTGGTTGTAAATGCTGACAGAGCAGGCTGTCTATCTGGATTGAACTGTAGGAATGAGGTTTAACATACATATCTCAGCCAAAGCAAGGATTAAGATTGTTTTTTCCGTTTACCATGCATTTATTTCAGTTTACCATGCAAATATTAGTGAAGAGTGACCAAATTTATTTCAGTTTACCATGCATTTATTTCAGTTTACCATGCAAATATAGTGAAGAATGACCAAGCTAATTAGAAACCATTTTTTTGCCATTCAGGTTTTTGCATACTTAAATCTAAGTATTTTTCCAAAGTTCTTCATGGAATTACTTGCCAGGTAGTTTTATGAGAAGCTACATAGTGGAGGTAGAGGGAAAACAAGCTTTCTAATTTAGCTTCACAGAGCTAAAGAAAAGCAATGTTCTTGTTTCAGAACATAATAAATAAAATAAAAGTTGGTTTGAAACAAACAAAAAATGTTAGTGGTGATATGATGAAACACATACTTAGTTACTGCAATTTTCATAGTGCAAATTAAAACCAAAAGAAATACTGCAATTTTTCTAAGCGATAAGTATTACTAGGTTTTGGTGTCTATACATACTTATTCTGCAGAATTCTTTATTGTCACAAGCTTAATTTACATTTAACAACTATTGCCTGTTGATCTATTGACTAAACCTGGACACTGATACTGATTTTACTATGAGGAGAAAACATTTTCCAATTCATTGGCTTGAAGTGTCATGATTTTTATTTTATACCTTTAGAGGGAGGTTTTAAATGTGTCCTTTCAGACCAATGCTAATAGAAAGCAGTTCAAGTAAAATGCTACCCTTCATCTCATTAGCATAAGATGCAAATGATGTAAAAGTATTAAGCTACTAAATACTTAGGCAGCTTCAAGGATCAGCAAAACTAAATGCAGGGAAGGCCAGGGTTGTTCTCCAAAATTGGCAGGTTTTTTTTTTTCCATTTTAAACCAAACAAGCCCTTGTGGTTTTGAGTCAGCAACATACACTTTGTCAGTCAAATCTTACAGAAGAAAATACTTTATAGATCTTTAACTGCTGAAGACCAAGATCCTCCTTAAATGCCCTGTACTTGTCGGGCAAACCTTACTGGTAGCATTACGCCCAGAAGGTGAATACTGTAGTGCCAGTAAATCTCCCACAGAAGCCTTTTGGCAAAACCTGGTTTGTAGATGTAATTTGTGAAAAGCTATTCTGAATTTGCACCAGTGTGCAAGCAGAATTTTATTCTTGCTGATTATAAAATGCTGTAGATATGACTAGAGACAAATGTGACTTTGAAAGGAAATAATGTTTTGCTGTGTCATAAACCAATTTTAATTGCTATTATTTGTTAAGTTGCTACAGTTAATGTCAAGCATCAGACATAATACGGATATTTACCTAAACAGTGTCTTGCTAATGAAGTCTCCACACACACACTTCGAAATATTGCCGTCTCCAAGGAATCCATTTACAGTAAAATGTATATAAATTTTACTTATTACATCAAAAGAATGTTCAAATCCATTTTAGTTCCACAGCTGGCTTTTTTCAGAACTTGAAGAAATATAAAACTTATTTCAATTTGGTGTGAAAACAATATCAATATTTTTTTATTCCAGTAAGAAAAATTACATTAAATTGCTCTGTTAAAAATGCAATATGTCTGCTGAATGAGCAATGGTAAGCTTTGGTTTCTAGTGACACCACCAGCAGCAAAAAGCTACTGTAGTCTTGCAGGTGGGAGAGCAGATTGAATAGGGGCTCAGTTAATTCCCTCTTCAAACCTGTTAGAGGGCAATTGAAACGGTTGGGCCTGGCTGAGTCTAATTGGCCTTTCTGATAGGCTTCTCGTAATACATCAGAGAAGATTCCCTGCATCTGTTGCATTCTCCACAGCTGTCATTTCAGGCCTCCATAAGATTTATTTATTTATTTTCTTAATATTCTAGCTTTGTTTCTTGTTTCTCTGTCCGTTTACTTTGAACACAGTTTCTATATTCCCTGCTGTCTGAGCTTTGGAAGGCTATTACATTGAGTCCTTTAGATTTTTCTTACTGCCATAGTTTTACAGAAGACAGTAATTAGCACCATTTAAAAAAATTCTGTGCAAGATTTTTCATGACCCTTGAGTGACTGTAATTCCTACATTACTTCTTTGCTACTGAGTTTTTCAACAGCATTGTTTACTGCAGTACGGAAAAGAAAGAAAACTCAGGATTGAGAAAGATTCCCTGGCAGCACTGGTTTAGCTTGTCTTCATTAGTTTTTTCTTTGTCTAGAATTCTGTATTTAGAGAAGTAAGTTGATTTTGGTTATTTCACATTAAATGGCTAAAATATAACATTCATTTAAATTCTACTTGTCTTACTATTGAGTTATCACCAGTACATTCTCACTGTTCTATCTAAATATATAGCACCTGTAGTCTTCACACAATCCAAGTTACTCAAGGGGCTTGTTTGTAACCACTTTTTTTGTTTTGATTAGCATTTTTTCCTTCCTTCTTCTAGAAAAAATGTGGACACGTATAATTATTTTTTCCAATTACCTTTATTATCATTCAGTTGTACTCTATCCTGATCAACTAGTTAAGATAACTTTGGATTTTTAGTTGCATTCAGTTTATGTTTGTTGTACATCAGAATGAAGTTTAACTTTCCTGGTAGAGCAACGCTAGAAGACCATCGGCATGTAATTGTTTCTTTCCTATTAGTGTTTTCATCTGTTCACAATTCTGTAACTTGTTGAGTACCTTTTGTTCAGTTTCACAGTATTTCTCATTGCTAGAGGGTTTTCTGAGGCATATAGAGCTGATTCTTTCACATGTTATCTGCTTTTTCCAGTTCTGACAGCTTCCACTGTCTTCTGTTTGAATCCTCTGGCTTTGACTGACGATTTTGGTTCCCCCAGAATGTATGTGTCTTCCTGTATGTCACGATCTGGATTCCTGCACTTCACATTAGTTGCAATTCAGCAAAGTATATAATTATGCATCTAACTATAGAGAGGTGCCTCAGTGGAATGTAAATTTTACTCCCAGAACATTTAGCAGGACATTAGCACCTCCTGTCTTTTTCTGAAATATGAATTATGCTTTAGCATTAAGGAATTGATTAATTGGAACACTGAATCAGGACCTCAGCTATACTCCTCTCTGTTTGACTCCATGAGAAATACCCTTGATTTGGATAGCTCCCTAAATCACAAAGGCCTGACAACTCCTCCAGATTCGTGGTGTTTGCTTTCCTTGGCATATCCCAAAACATCCTTCTCTGTTCAGCTGCACCTGTGATATTCCAGCAGCTCTCTTTGTTCCCAAGCCATTATGTCTTCCTACTCAAATTTCCATTCAAAGAATGATTCATGCAGCAGGGGAAAGGCATGACCTAGCTGCCCCCTCAGTTTCCATTGCTTTGCAAATCATGTGCATTCTCATCTGAAGCTTTCATTTCAGACTTCTCTATTCCTGTTCCTGGAAGTAATTCTTTTATTCCCTACTCCTGTAGTCTGCACTGTGAACAGAGAAATGGTTGCTGCATAAAGAGGCTTTTTCTTATTTTATTTTTTGTTGAACTGGCTTTGGTCACAGCAGCAATGAAAACACACGGGCATGGATTTTCTTTCCTCTAGGAATGCCTTTTCTCACAGCACGTGAATACATATGGTGGTTACCTGTGCCATAGCTACTCTACAAAGTGCAAGCTTGACTCATTTTATCAGCATCCTTTTTTTTTTTTTTTTTTAATAATAGCTTTCGTACTGTGAATGTTTGATGTCAGCTGGAGAGAATTGCACACCTCCACCAACAGTCTTTACAAGACCTTCCTGCTCTTCAGTGATTCTTTCTAATGCTTTTAATGTCTTCCATTATCCCCTGTACTACTTACGTCTTCATCCTTTGAGTATTACTGCCTTATGCCTATTTGAGTCTCCTCTTCCACCATTATTCCTCTATCATCCACACACTAAGTTACAACTCTGTTCTCCTTTGCTATGCAGTAGAAGCATTTGCTATTTAAGAAAGTTTTAAGGTTTTGGGGGTGGTTTGTTTTGTTTTCCCCCTTGCCTAAATAGCATCTCTGGGACACCTGCCAGGTGACGTGGTAGATGCTGAAGAACCATCTAGACCTATTGTAGTCTACCTGTAGATATATTTTCTGCTGTTACGGTTTCCAGTGAAGCAAACTGTTTGGCTCAATGTGTATAGCATCAGTACACAAAATAGCAATGTGCCTGGTAGGGCTTTTAGAAGACCCATATTAAGGAAAGAATAGTGGTGTGGGGTTTTTTATTTCATTTGTTTGCACATACTTGTGCCATGAATTAGCTACAGTAAGTAAAGAGATGAGCTAGAGAATCAACCTTCTCTTGTGTCACAAGACATAGGGAAAGCTTAGTTTCAACTGAAAGTTAATATAGCATCATGAAAATGGTATCAACATGACATTAAGAAATAAAAGAAGGGATATTGTAGTGACAGCTCAAGTGCTATTAGTAACTTCATGTTTAATCAAATAAAATACCACTATTTAAAAATTGTCTGAAGCAGTCATAGCTTGCAATATAATTCAGAGCAAACCTCCTAGAGAATATACGTGGCCATGGCATGCTTGCTAGAAATATTGGCAAATTTAGCTTAATTGTAACAGATTACGTCTCAGGTTTGCACTTTCCATACTGTTTTGGTTTGGTACCTGTATTACTTTCTTTTTTAATCTTTTAAATCAAAAACTATAAAACATCTTGTGTGCTCTGTAGGCTTGGTTTTTGTTAGTTTATGTTACAACAGGTTGCATTAATGTTATCTAGGTGTAACTTTCAGTTTTGCATGGACTGGCACCAAAACCACCAGGATAGTATTTTGTTCCCCTTCCCTTCTTTCAGTCAGTAGCATAATTTCCATCCAACAAAGCTTTTCAAAAACAAGGAAGGAAAAGGCCTTCCTGTACAAGCTTCCTGTGAATCCTGTTCAGATATAAAAGACTTGTGTAAAAGCTTGGCAGGCAATCCCAGCATACGCCACTTAGTGACTTCCTTATTTTATACTATCATTCCATGTACAGCAAATGAATCTGAAATTCAGAGTAATTTCCATTCATTTTCGAATAAGAAATTCTAAATGGTAAATTTCCTATCTGTATATAACACCCACACTTTAAATTAAAAATTTTGAATGGTGATAGCATTAGTCATAGGAAATCCTGTATGAACATCCAGCACTTAAGTTGGACCTTCCCCTAGATCACACCATAGAAGGAGTTTACAGGAAAACATTCTGTTACTCTTAAATACTGGACTGATTTTTAACCCTTTACGTCCCATGGCCTCTGGTTTGTCAGTGCTTTTTTTCTACAGCCTGTTTCCCATTTTCTTGTGATTGAAATGGTATTGAAAAGCTATATATTTCAGCGCTAATTTTTTTTGTATTTTTAGCATATCTGTAATATGGTCTATTATAGATACATATATATACATATACACCCTCTCCCATGAACAATAGTCTTCAGTGTACACAATTTGGAAGAAAATCAACTTGAATAAAAAATACTGGTTATAGAGTATTATATTGTGTATAAGGGAACTAAGTGCTTCTAATAGCAGGATGCAGAATGTCTTTATTGTTGCATATATATGGTTAATCCTCATACCAATATATTGCATAAATATATACTATATACACTATAAGTATTTTAAAATATTTGGTGAAAGGATGTTGCTGTTCACAGAAGCACAGTAAGAGCTGTGACACATAGGCTTTCCTGTGTGCGGTTGTGCTGATTAACCCATTACCTTTCCCACCCTTCTGCCTCTGCCTCTCCCAGAGACGGGGCAGTGGGCTGGGACACATGTATCCGGCTCAGCTGATCCACAGCATGGTGTACTGGCACAGGAGGCTGCCATCAGCCTGTGACCTTATGGAGGGGATAGTAGAAACCTCACCTGTCCTCTTCTGCAGCTGTTGTTAGAAAGGTGGCCATCGCTGTCAAGCAACATAATAAGCAATTGGCAAAGGTAAAATTTAAAGTGAGGTATATCAGCTTACATTCATTCTCTGTTCCTGAGATACATACTGTCTTGGATAAAAGTGAGGCAAAATAAGCAGGTTCCCACAAACAGCGATTCACATGCATCCTATGTGCCATGAAAGTAGTCTGTGAACAGCAGTGGAACTACCATTGCGCTCAGAGGAGGATTAACTGGACGTGATCTTCATTGTCAGCAGTATGTTACTACCTTAAAGAACAGGCTCATACCATGATGCTGAGAGGGCAAATATATTAATATTTATGTGTTAATTCTCAGCATCAAACAAAATGTATAGCTCAGTAAAAATGGAAAGCTAAAAAAGCCAACATAACTTTGTAAATGAAACCCTAACATGGTCAAGGCATTGAAGTACCATACGCAGCTGTTCTGCACAGATTCATTTTCACATTACATGGGTGAACCAACTTTGATAGTTTGTCTTTAAAAGGAGCCATCTCACAACGGACATTATATCTCTTTAAAAAAACCCCAAACATAGTTATAATTTTTATTTAGTGGGAGAATCCCACACATGTTGAGTTGTTGTGGAACAGCTGGCTTAAATTAAGGTTTCAGAGTTAAGGAAGGAATCTCAGAGCATAAAGTATCAAATAATACCAAAATTCAAGATTAGGATGAGGCTTGTGATATTAGGCCTGGCAAGTGTATATTAGGCAAATGAACTTAAAGAATCTTAGGGGTTTTGGCTGAGTCATAGTACTCCAGTTTTAGATCAGAGTACACTGATGTTTAAATATAATTTAATATAGTTTAATAAATGAATCGAAATACATTTTAATATATCATTGATCACAGGTGAGAGGCTTTAGATTATGCAAATGCTGATGGATGACAAGAAAAGAAATAGAAAGCCATAAAAAATTGTCAGTATTTGAGAACTGTACTTTTATTCTGACTCTTCTCATGAATTTCAAGAGCCTTTCATGTATTTTTGGAGCTCCATCATTATAAATAATCATTTTTGCTTGTATAAGCAAAGTGATAATTTTTCCTGAATACATGGAGAGTTTCTGTTTGTTTTCAACCTATGCTTATAAAACTTCTCTTTTTTAACTCATAGACTCATGGAGTCATAGAATCATTTAAATCTGAGTGTAGATCTCTGTGACGTCAGTATTATTCTGAAATCCAAACCAGAGGGAGGATTTAGGCCAAGGCATAGTTCTTTGATTTGGGGCTTTTTGGTTTTGTTTTTTAAGCCAAGACCTGGGCTGCCTGGAAAATGGAGAATTAAGGTCAGTACTTCTCTCCTACGCTATAGATCTCCCTTATGTTTCACGCGACCAGCAGTTATGGAAGCTCGTGTGTGGGACTGTGAAGTAGCTCCTTGTGTAAAGCTGTAGGTGGAATTTGAACTCTTAAGTCATTACTTGTTGTGTTATTATCTGATGTGGTATCAGCTGAATCCCAGAAACACTGAGGAATCTGGTTTTATTTTTGTATGTTAATTGCTAGGTCTTGCTAGGCAAGGAGTCTTATTTCTTCTTAATGCCCTTAGATCACTACTGCCACCATAGAAGTTAGACCCTCTCTAAAGAGGCAGGAAAGGGTGAGATTGTTAGTAGCCTGCTTTCACAGATTGATGGGCCTGCACTTCAGTGCTATGATGGGCCGTGTATTCCCAAAGGGAATAATGTTAGCTTTTCCTTCTTAGATTGGTCTGTGGAAGTGTGAAAATGCTTAGACCTGAATTTCAGGAGAAAGTACCATTAGAAAGGCTACAGAAAATAACATGGCACTATTCTTCAGCTGAGCTGCTGGTGTTCCTATTTGCAACACATTTGGGAATGGAGCTGTTTCTAACAGAGAGTAACTTTGTAAGGTCTTTCATTCACTGAGCTCATTACTTTCTTGCTTTTGTCACCATAGTTTGCCATTGTTACCCTCAGAGTTTGATTGGAAATGTAACTGGCTTTGCTAGTAGCAAATAGGTATTACAGATACTAACTGTGAGAGCATTTCGTTAATCAAGATGCCACATTCAACCCATAGACATATAACCATGGAAGCAACAACAATTAACATTAAGTTAAAACCCAAGCCTTCCTCATATTGCCAGTCTGGCATTTCCTGTCCAGTGAAAAACAGAGAAGCAATTTCTGCACATAAGAATGATAACAGTGAACAGAGGGGGGCAAGGAAATAGCATGAAACTAATTTTGGGTGTGGTAGTGTATTTTGTAAGTAAATTCAAAACAGACATGGAAGCTGATATCAGGAACATGTGCAAGAAATTCCATTTATAAGACTTTGAATAATAACCTCACTGCCCTTTTAAAGTGTTTTAAATATATATATGCATAGAGTTAGTCATCTAACAAAAACAGTTCCATAAAGCAGGTACACTAAGGACTCACAGTTCTTGTTCAAGTTAATGGGTGCATGAAAAATGTTCACTGTGAAAGTCAAACCACGTTTTATAGTTTTGTCCATATGGGAAGTTGAGCTTGTTTAACCAAAAGTGTGAATTCAAATTAAGTTGGTAGAACTGGTGCAAAATCTGCCTGGGCATTTTTGTAGCGTAATATAAATTGGGAAGAATGAATTTAAGAGCTATGACTCAATCTGTGGTAATTTGAAGATTGCTGTGAGCATTTCTTTCAGAAGATGCCACATCCCTACTGCTTGTACCTATATTTATATTCCCCTGTTGCCCCCCATCATTTCAGGTGTTTGTAGACCTTCATGGTTAACAGAATAAGGGGAGCAATACAGATTAAAATAAGTATCCTGCAATATTCCAAAAAGCACTACCAGCACAAATAAGGGAGTGGAAAAGAAGAGGCAAAGGAGGAGGGAAAAGCTGGTTGCTCAAGCTGGCACCGGTGTGAAGAAAATGCTTACACACATCAAAGCTGAGCTCCCTAAGGCCAGGAGGCGGATCTGTCAGCGCTCGCCTGGCAGCAGCAGCTCTTGTAGGAGTAGTAGCCAGCTGTTTAGCTACTGCAGCCTACAAACTGGCATATAAACCTAAACTGCTTTATTGGTAGCTTCTTTAAACACCACAGCTAAAGCTACCCAGAGTCGTGCAGCAAGGCCCCAGGTTACATCAGAAAAGTAACATGGTGTATACTTGCGTACCAGTTTGGAACCATCAGTTTTAAAGAGCTAGAGCTATGTAACTTTCTTATGAAAATAAGTGTTTAGTCAGAGGGTAAGCAAATTTGTGATAAGAAAAAAACCTCTCAGGACAAAATGTTTTGCTGTTGCTCATTTTCTTTCTTTCTTTCTGCTCTGGAAATTCTGACATCCCTGTTTCCCAATGTAAGAAGATATATGATTTTTAAACGTGTTTTCTTTCCAATATTTATCAGTTGCCTGTTTTCCAAAGCTGGTATATCCAGCATCTTTAGGACTTGTAACTGTCAATCAACATTTTGAGAAAGAATTGAATTGGTCAACTATATTGTTACTTTCACAAAATTACACAGAAGCAAAAGCTGTCAGTACTTGTGAAGCTTAGTCAGGGGCACTTCCCTAAATATACTAAGCTTAGGTGGTTTTGGGGGTGCAGAAGTGGGAAAAAAAATTCAGAAGTCTCTAACCAAGCTGATGGATTAAAAGCACAAATAAATCTGCATAGAGAAAAGCAGCCTGCCTTTTCACAGGTCACAGCCCTGAAAACTGATGTAGTGGGAAATTAGGGAAAGATGTGCTGGTACCTGCACTGCCCTAGAAAGATACGCGTTAGAAACCTCTGCTTCAAGGAGAGGAAACCTGGGCAAAGACCACTAAATTCTGCTTACATTCCATCATTTAAAGAAGGAAGCTTTGCTGTTAACTTTTGAAGAGTTAGCTTTGGTCAGCAACCTTCCTGTAGACTAACTGTGAACTCTTGTACTGTCAGTCCTGAAGTCAGCTGTACTTGCTGTATAGCTTTACATAGTTTTAATGTAATTTTGCATATAAAAGCACTTTGTTAACTAGTTAGAATATATATATATTTAGAAGTACTTTATCAGGAAGCAGGGAGAACGGACAACCTTTATGATAGCAGAACTAAACAAGAAAACTAGAAATGGATTTTGCTTTGAGAATTTGGGTTCTTTTTCTCCTCTTCAGGTAACTGGGTCAGACACTTGGTGATTATTCAGCATGATAAAGATCACATCTTGATTGTGGCCCTAAGACACCACTAGAGGGTTCATAGTAAGTCTTGTTTTTAATGGCTTCTTGTAAGGAGTTTTGAACAGTTAATGTTTGGGGATACCTTAGTATTCATATAGGGAAAAAAGAGCGTACATTATGTATATGATGTAGTAGAGTAAAACTTTGCATACGGAAATTTGTTCATCACTAACACGTGGTAGATGTTTGCAGAACTTTTCTGTTTAGTAGAAGGAAGTCCCTCCTGACTCTAATCAGATAATCATCAAACCCTATAGGTTTCATCCTATCTGACTAGAGGCTCCTAAATTAAAAAAAGTAGACTGCTGACATACAGGCATTTCCAATTAGCAATTTAGTTTACCCAAATCACTCTCTGAAGAGGCCTGTGCTTTTCTGTTAACCATAAAGAGAACTTGTGGTGCCTCCTAACCTAGATAACTTAGGTGCCAGAAGTTAAACTGAATAAATCCTGAGCTGTATCTTTAAAGTGATATAGCTTCATTTAAAAAGGATCTTCTTGTGTTCCATTTCTCAAGGTGAAAATAAGCAACCAGAACTTGCAAGGTAGGTGCAGCCACTCAAAATTTTTACTACCATTAAAAGTTCTAAAACTACTTTTGGACACAAATGAAAAATGAACTTTTTATAGGTGCCATGGCACTTTGATTTGCAGTCACATAGAGGTCAGCAAATTTGAGAATTGCATCACTTGAAAAAGGTAGGCTCCAATTTTGGTAGTGCTAGGCCATGCTTTTAAACCTACCAGTAATCCATTCAGTGGAGATTCAAAACTTAAGTTATCTCTTTTCAATATGAGTGCTATGTGAATGGCTTTGTGCTTTTGAATAACAGCGTTCACTGGATTATACTTCCGTTGTGTGTGTGTTCACAGCTTGTGTTCTGAGACATAAAAGGCACGATAACAGCAGTCATCTAAAAGTCATGCCCACTAATTCATCATCGTGGGTGAGAATTCAGAAAAACAGCCATGGATGGACGGTTTTGAACCCTTAGAGTCCCCTGAAATAACAGTGGTTATTCTATGATTAAAATGATGCAGGATCTCCCTACTCATTGCAGTGATTAATTTTAACAGCTTCCCTGAATTCTTCAGGTATTTTTTTTTTAGTATGTTGGTGTGATAGCAGGTTTCATCTGAAGACTTTTCTGGTTACTACACTATCTGAGCGAATAGCGAAAAAGGCATTCGTGTAGCTTGTTCCAGGACTGTTTGCTTTTGAGCTCCATCTGCTGGAATTGTCCTGTTTCCCACATCTTTGCTGTTATTATACTACCAGGTTTCACGGGAATTGGTTTTAATTTAGAAGAGAGTAAGGAACAAAGTTCACAGTCCAGGGGAATTTCTAGCAAGTTACTGGTCCTTTTGTTTAAGGAATCAACCTAAAGATTGCTTGGAGAATACAAAACCACAAAATAATTGTGAGACTGAGGAAAACAAGTGTTAGTTCTTCCTCCACTTTTGTTTACAGAGTTAGTTTCTAGGTATTTTATGGAGATTTGGATTAATCAGATCAGTCATAACCTATCGAGTTCTGTATAAGATTTCAAAAATAGGTTACTCACTTTACTCATTTTTCTGAATTAGGCTTTTGTTTTGTTTTCCCCTAGTGTCTGTTGTTACTCCATAACTAATAAAATTAGCAGTGTTTTTAATATTTTAATTAACTTTAAAAAAAGCCTTTCTTCCCCATTGTAACTGTGTTTGTAGTATTTCAGAATATTTAAGGACAGAAGGGACCGTGATGAACATTTAATTTTATTTTTGTAGTTCTGTTGTTCCTTAACAAAAATGTCCTGCAAAGAATAATGTGCAAAATTGGAAAAGAGGGCCCTGCTGTGCAAAACCACTCTAAAACTGTTTAAGTCGTCAGAGGCTTTCACGGTAAATTATATGATGATTCTACAAGTTTTCTTTGTAAGAAGCACCATTCTCTGTTCAGAGGCTGTATTATAATGTTCATGTCAACAATGATGTATATGTGTAGAATTACGATTGCCACCAGTCCTTGGGTGCAGACACTGGTGCTGGCAGTGCATGTAATTCTAAAGAACAAGCGCTTCTCTGGAAGAATTACCTTCTCAAGAAAGCAAACCACCTAAGTTTTGAATTTTCCTTTTCTTTAGTTGTAAAGCTAGTACTACCTTCCTTCCCCTGTCCCTAAGCTAATGCTAGATTTTGCTAAAGTCTATTCTGTTTCATAATGGGTTTGTGTATATGTTACTTTAAAATATTATTTGCTTGCTGTCCATCTGCCTGTTGGCAATATTTTATGTTCACTTATGATGTTTGCAACTTTTTTTTCTACACAGCAAACTTTGCCTGGACTGGTTTGCATTTCTTGATGTGGGTAACTCTATGCTGTTATACCTAAGATTTGGGCGTAGGTGTAGGGAGGAAGAGATGGAGAACAGAGAAGGTGCTAGGCTTGATATTAAAGATAAGTGTTCTTTCTTTTTTTTAAGTTCTGCTTTTGTGCTTCTCATGGACACAGTACACCGCACTCCATGGTGTACTCCACTGATGCCCAAGCTTGTTCCAGCCTGAGCTGGTCCATCTGCCTCCGCACTCTATTCAGTAATGCTGCCTCGTTAATAACTCCAGAGCCTTGGTCAGGGTTATTCACTCAGGCAAAATACCATGCTGATCCAGCTCTGTAACTTCCAATTTTGCCACTGGTTCAGGCTCCACACCCCATCATGCAGTGGCCATACGTGCTGTGTGATACTATGTACAAGATGTAAGCCTCCTGTACAGTAACCTAGGTACCTGTAAGTTAGATTCTTTGCTTCCTGCAGCGTTGTGGGGATAAGATCACTAATGTGTATGCAGTAATGTACTTCATTGGAAGTCCTATTTACTTTTTCAGAAAGTAATTATTGTAGTGGATTTCTCAGGCTTCTGTGTGAGACAAAACTGTTGGTCACTTTTCACATAGGTTTGGAGGGATATTGTCTGTATTTGGTCACATCTTTCTATATAATGGAAGGATAGCTAAGATGTCCCTTGGTCGCTAGACTTCATTGTTAAATGGTTATGTGCTGCCTTAGGCTGGTATTTGAAGCGCTGTGTTTTGAGGTTAGTGTTTTTTGGACCTACAGCCGTGTTTTGAGGTTAGTGTTTTTTGGACCTACAGATATGTAGGCAATTGAAGGATCAGGACTCTAAACTGCTACTGTGTTCTGAGATTGAAACTTGCTGGTATGTAACTCTTCCCCACCATAAAATAAGTTAGATTACTACTGTTATTTCTGTAATGACCAGTACTTTACTCACTGTATAATTTTAAATCCAATCATAGTCAAACTCCCCTTGTAGCTTACTTCTGTTCACGGGGTAAAGTGTGAGGGTTTTGTTGGTTTTAATACAGACCCAAATTGTAATTAATATTTGTGTGTCCCAAACATGTTGTTCTGATTAGAGGCTCTTTGCCTAGGCATTTGTGTAGCCTGCCCTGTTTGAAACCCTGCCTTTTTCTGACTTCACTTCCTGAATCCGTTGACAACACTCACAGCCAAACAAAATACATGTTCACAATGCTGTTATTTGCAAAATATTCCCTTGTGAGTACAGCTGGGGCAACAAAAAGAGAGTTTCTCTGTATCTCGGAGAGAACTGACTATTCCTTATAGAAGTAAGGCACATAGTCCATTAGGCAATTTTAATCTTGGCAGTTAAGTAAGTATTAAAACTTTGCATTTCACCACATACAAATGCACTCACATTTTTCATTACAGTTGCGCGTATTGATCACTGAGTGATCTGGTGACATACTCAGATTGCTGAATTTTCATCTATGCTGAAGTGAACCAGATAGCAACAGGCTCACAGCCCACCACACTGTTTACAAAACAGATGGAGGTAGCAGGAATATAAACTTACTTTGCCCTGTCTTAGGCCTGATCCTCAAACGAGATGTGAGACCAAAGAAAGGGTTCACCTAAATTGCTTCTCCTCTCCTTGTGAAACTTCGTAACTGGCACTAAAACCCACCTTGCTTGACAGTAAATTCTCTGACTGGACACGAGTACCTCCTGAACTAGACCAAGTCAAGTAACTTGTGTCACAGAAACCAACCCACCAGATGATGCCCGCTTAACAAGTAGTGCTATTCCTCAGTGACTTTTTAGCCTGAACTACAGAATGTCGAACTTGAGAGAGAAAACACATAACTGCAATGCTAAATGTCTGTGTGCGTATTAGGATAGGGTGGAGCAGACTGTCATTCAGCTGTATTTAATTAACATAGTATTTTATATAATGTATTTATTTTTTACGTAATTAGGTGATTAAGCAAAATGCTTGCTAGTAACATCTATTCCATAACCCGGCACTGTTGAGAGTTAAACATGCACCTTTGCAGGTAATTAATCTCCTTGCCCTGCTTATTTTGCTAGTTGGCACTTGCTAAATCCCTGTAAAACCACACCCAGCAGTGCTGTGTATTATCCCTCTGCTGTCTATTCCTACATATGGTCAAAATCAACTTACCTTCCGGGTTGCTGACATCAGCAAAATGTACTCTTGGCAAACTACAGTATCCTCCTAGTAACCCTTTGTTTGGTTGGTGTTGTTACAATTGTATTCCTCTGACAGCAGCAAACACCACCTGAACAGTGCCTACCTTGACACTTGGATTATGATGTGGAAGGGATTACCATATTTTAAACGTTAGAACGACCCCTCGTGTGATAAAATGTATACAAGGGGAGGGAATTTAGAGGAGAAATACTTCCATGCTTCCTGTAAGGAACTGACCCACATTAGTTGCAAGTTTCAGGATAGGATCTTGGTAACAGTGTATCTATCCAATTATCTAGTCATTTTGTGACTTGACCTTAAACAAGACTGTCACTTCAATTAAAATTATGCTTATTCCTATTTTAAGGAAAAACAGAAATTTTTAAGACTGCCTGCTCTGAAAAGTTAGTATTCACTAATAATTAATTTCTAATGTTTTCTGGTTGTCTTTTATAGTATCTATCTTCTCTTAGCTGTTTGGCTCTAAATGGCAAGCAGGAAAACATCTGGTCTCCCTTCAAATATGTTTATTGAACTAAATTAATTAGGTACAGTATTGAAAATCATGGTAGAATTGTTTCTCCCCCACTGCCCTGAGTTAAGTAGCATGTTTCTAAGGTATGTATTTGTATTGCCTTTGTACTAAAAATCAAGATTATCTTATAAAAAAAAAAAAAACATGGGAAGCGCCAGAGAAGTTGCTATTTTCAGCAAGTTGCTGAAACAAGCAACAGGAGCTGCTGTTTTTCAGCAAGTTGCTCTTTTGATTTCCCACTAGGTTCAGTTTTCCCAGCTTTTCTATTGCTAAAAAGTTTAGAACCCACAATAACACCCAAAAGAGAAGTGATTTAAAGGTAGGGAGAGGGTTATAAAATTATTTTACTGTTAACAGCAGCATTGTCATAAGTATTAAAAACAAGGATCACCTCCTTTCTGGGAAGGAACATAGGAATAAAGGTGAATGTTTCTATTTTTGAAGCATACAGCCTATTTTATTGGGGGTGGTGGTGGTGTTTGGGGTTTTTTTGTTTGTTTTTGAAGTACAGCTGCTTGCCTTACCTTCTTGAGGGCTTTAATAAAAAGCACATCAGATCAAGTAGCCAGTTGCTCCAGTTATAGAGCTATTTCATACACTGGTTTTCTACCCCTCCACAACTTGCTTGAAGTTAGCCGATTAAACTGGGCCGCTAGAATATGGCAAGCAAGCTAGTCAGGTTATGACTGGGAACTACAACTTCAGGACAACTCCAAAAATTGTATTAGTTGAGCGATCAGGATCTAGCTTCTCCCTCTCCTCACACATTCCTCAGGACATGCCTATCGTTACAGAGTAAGTTTAACATAATCCCTACTCTTCAGAGTTCACCACAAAGGGCACTAGCAAAAAAAAAAAAGTGTGAGGGGGAAATGCATTTTAATGATTTTATTTTTCTTAAATATAATAGAACCATCTAGAATTTTTCCAGAAACAGAAACATTAAAAAATTATACTTTATTACAAATGGTAAACTCAGAGTGCTAAAAAAAAGCCTCTTATTTACAAACAATACTGGGCAGTGCCCAAATAAACAACATAAAAATAACTTACAAAGTCATGAAGTAGTTTATTGACATTAATCAACTTTCATAAAATAAAATAAAAAAGATATGTACATACACAATTTACTTGAAGGCAGGCAGAATAGTTCTTTTTTGTTTATCAGCCTCCCACAAACCTCCCTCCCACTTTTTTTTTTCTTAAGGAATACTACATAAAGCAATCTACAGTTTCTATTGCAGTTTAACCTTTAATACTGAATGATCATCGAATGTTAGGTCCATGCAGGTCTTGGTCAATGTTAAACGAAGATCTGACATCTGATCTGAGCAGGAACAGCACTTCTCGGAGTGGTGCCGGCCGCTTCACTAACTCAAGCTGAAGGCTTGCCAGTCTTTCCACACATGCGCTTTGCAGAGCACAGGCAGGACTCAGCCTTTCAGCTTTTCCCATTAGCTTTATGCATCTACCACTTTTGGTTTTCTGTTTTAGTTATACCACGATATCACAGTTCTCGTTTAAGACAGTCTCTTCAAAACGTTTGCAACTGTTGTGTTAGCATTAGCTGGCACCCGCTGTTGACATGGTTCATGACCTTCTGCTTAAGCTGTGCAACCTGTTCTCTGAGCATGTTGGCAGTGGATGCCAGCTCTGAGTTCTGGGCTTTCAAAGTTTTCACTTTTTCTTCCAACCTGGCAATCCTTTCCAACTTCCTTTTCCGGCATTTGGATGCTGCGATTCTGTTTCTCATGCGTTTTCTCTCGGCTTTGATTCTCTCCTGCGACTCCATATCAATAGGGGACAGGGGAGGAGTTTCCCCTGGCATTTCAGGTACAGTCTGAGGCTCTTCTTTCAAAGCCTGAAGCCTGGGATGCTGCACCGGCATCTGGGGGTTTATGTGATGCTGAGGTGCGTAGCCCATGTTGTTTGTGTTGTAGTTAGGTGCGGAGTTGAGCGCGTTGGGGTTGAAGTTGCTGAGATTAGCGTACACCGGGGGCTCACTGTGCAAATTTGTATTGAAGCTACTGTTGCCGGCCATGGAGGACACAGGTGCCATGCCGCTGTTCACAGGTTGAGCGGCGGAGGTCACGCTGGGCATGGTGTTCTGGTTGTGCAGTTCCGCCAAGGCTCTCACAAAGCCTTCCGCGAACCCCTCTTGCTCGTCGGTAACGTTTTTGGGGCAGAGGAACTGCGTCGGGGTTGGCGTGGTGGTGATTAACCCGTTGCTGGACTGGATGATGAGCCGCTCCAGTTCAGGCGAGGCCAGTTTCAGGAGCCCCACGTCGGGGGAGGTGAGGATGTCGGCGTTCTTGTTCCTCAGGTGCGGCTTCAGGTTGCTGGATGGGTCGGACAGGTTCAGCGTCATGTTCTGCTTCAGCACTTTGGCGTTATTATATCCATACCCGCCGCTCTCCGGCGGCACGAAGCTGGCGTTCAGAGCATCCTCGTAGAAAGTAGGCTCCATCTTTGCACTCATAGAACAGAGTCCGCGGAGTGGCGCCGGGAGCTGCGGCAGCGCGGAGAAGCTGCCCGGCCGCCGCTTGCGCCCCGCTGCGCTCGGCCGCCTCAAGCCTCCCGGCCGCGCGGGGAGGGGAAGGAGGAGGCAGAGCCTTACTGCGCCGGGGCAAGGAGGGTCCTCCCGGCGCGGGCCGGGCCCGCCGTGCCTGGCGCCGCCGCGCTGAGAGCCCGCCTGGCCTGGCCCGCGGGGCTGCGGTGGGGCGCCTCGCCGCCCTCCTGCTGCTGCTGCCGCCGCCGCGGGGCCGCCGCGCTGCTCCGCCGGCACAAGTTGCCGCGAGTACTTTTTTCCCCGCCTTCCTGCGCGCCCTGCCCGGCTCCGCTGCTGTGCTGGCCGTGCAGTGCCTGCTCCGCTCGCCTCCCCCCGGCGGCCGAAGTCGCGCTGCCGCCTGCCTGCCCGCCCGCCCCGCGCTCTGAGCCCGCTCCCGGCGTGGAGCCCTTCACTTATCAGCGACCGGGAGCCCGCTAAAAATAGCCCATGATGTCACCCCGCGGGCTCCCCATTGGCTGCCGCCGCCTCTCCCGGGGGAGGCGGGCCGCTGGCCCGGCCCGGTGCATATCAGCCGGTCGCCATGGCCACCCCGCCCCTAGAAGCTTCTTAGCGCCGGCGCGGGGCCTTGTGGGATGAGGTAATGCTGGCGGCGGCTCGGGGCATTGTGGGCTGACGTCTTGTTTTTGAATATCTGGTTACCGCGTCCAGAGCGCGAGCGGGGTTGGCCACTGTCGGCGCCTCCTTAACGGCCACGTACCAACCGCCCGCCGGAGGGGCCGCCCGCCGCTCGGCCCCCGCCCGCCGCTGCCGCTCCCTGCCTGTTTTCGCCGCCGTTTGTTTATTTGTTTGTCGGCCGTTCCCTGCGGCGGACTGGAGCCGGCAGGTTTCGGCCTGTTGGTTTGCTTGTGTGTGTTCCCCACCAGCTCCGCCCCCCCCCCTCCCGCCGCCGGTGGTACGGCCCTTCAGGTGGCGCTTCGGGGGAGGCCTCACGTGATTTCCCCTCCTCGCCGCCGTCCCGCCGCCCGTGCGGCTTCCAGGCAGGGCTGGGGGTGGTGCTCTGGCCGCGGCGGGGCCGGGGCGGGCACCAACCGCCGCGGGGCGGCCCCCGCCTACGCGCCCGCGGTGCTCCCCGCTGAGGGGGCCCAGCGCTTCCCCGCCCCGCCGGCCAGGCGTGCCTGGGGCTGGCGGCGGCTGAGGCTTCGCCCTCGCCTGCCTTCTAGACGCGGCCGGCGGCTCTCAGGGGAGCCCCGCCGGCCGGGAAGGGCGGCCCGGGCTCCTAGAGCTCCGCCAACGCCGCTGGCCGGGCGGAGGACGCTGAGCCGCGCTGCTGTGGGGCAGAGGACGGCCCTGTGCCCCTCCCCCCCCTTCCCAACGGGACAGCTGGGGTTGGGTGATAGGTGTCTCGTCCGGTACCGCCCGGCCGCGGTGGGGGTGTCCGCGGGGGCATGGCTGTGCCATTAGCTCGGAGATGGCAATTCTCGGTCTCAAAAACATTCCAGGAGAACAGAGCCGGGGAAATGAACCCTGACAGGAAAAAGTCTGGTTCCAGATGGGCTTCTCTAAACTCGTCCTCCAAGGGGAGGGGACAGCGGCGGCCTAATTTTAGAAAGAGTGCCCTAGTATTACTGTGGAAGTACGGGTTAGTGGGGAGGGAAAATAAAAGCTGGAGTTGAAGGATCCTGTTCGAGGAGAAAAGTCTGTGCTGGCATGTTCACCTCGGAGCAACAGATGGGTGACCTGTGGTTTGCTGTAATGTCGTGCTGAGCGTGGCGTGCATCAGCACGGCACAGCCCTAGTGAAAAGCTGTGCCCTACTGCTGGGGGTCATTATTTTTACCTTCCCCCTCCTCACCGAGCCCGCACAACCCCTTCTCTGGGAGGTGTGCATATTGATGCTGACAGGCAGCTACCTCTAGAATAAAGTGCAGCAGCTATTCAAGGCCAGGCAGTGACAATACGGGGTAGGACAAGGACTGAAGGTGGACTGCTGTATCCCTCTATATGCCTGCAACGCGAAGCTGTTACCTGCTGTTGTAGGATGGTCCAGCTTTTTATGTCAGTGAAGAACTTGGTCTACCTGGTTCAATCACTTTGATATGTGAAGCTGACAAACTTATGTCTAGGTTTCAAAATGCACTTTCAAATTCTGCAGTGCTATTTTTTCCTAGACATAATGACATAATTATCAGTTACAGTATAGGAAGCAACAATGAAGCAAACAGAAATGCAAGCAGCTGTGAAAGAAAAGTGAAGGTCTGGCTCCCCTGTTTGTAGTTGTTGATAATTTTGCTTTTCTTCTCTGTTTTCTGGTGTGCCCACCTGACTTCATTCGACCACATGGTGGGCACTAGTGCTGCTTTGTATGCTAACTGGAATTATGCAAATAATATATACACTTCTTTCTAAGTTTGTGTGAACTCCATGACATGAAATACAAAGTTTTGCCTGGGAAAGTGGGGGCTTGCTGTGTGCTGTTGGCATACACGCAGCCTTGACGTTGGCAGTGCCTGTCTGTGTTGCAGGTAACTCGAACTACTCGGCTGCCACTGTAGCTTCAGCTGCAAATAGTTTAGTCAAACAGCAGTAAGTTATTGCATATGCATAAGAAAATCTTTGAAATTCATTAATGCAGTGAATGCTAGAAGTTGTTTAACTCCTTTTTAATCTTTACATGTAAGATAAATAGAGGCCAGCAACTGACTCTTCTGGCAGAAGAGCCAAGGGGCATCAAATGGAACTGGCAGGTTCAGAGTAAACCAGAGAAATGTCTTCACAGAATTGTAGTTAAGCTGTGGAACTCCTTGGCAAGAGCACTGTGTGGACTGAGGAATTTTAAAGTGATTAGATGAAGGCAGTGCATCTTTGACTCTGGAAATCCCAAAGGTACTAATGGCTTGTGCCTGGGAGAGCATCCCGAGGCAAAATGGCTGTGTGCGTGCCCTGGTTTTGTGTGCCTCTCCAGGTATCCGCTCTTAGCTCCTGTTAGAGATAGGGTATCTAGTCAGACCTGATGTGGTGGTCCTTGCTGCCTTAACAATCCCCAGAGATAGTCCACAAATGATCTGTCTCTGTTGTGTCAGCGTGCAGTTTTGATGTTTGTAAAAGGCTTGTCTATGCAAGGAAGAAATTCTGGAGAAATGTAAGACGTGAATTTTAAGTAGTTTGCTGTGTGGAAGTTTTTATTGTGAAATAAGAATTATTTTTAAGTTAAGCTAAAAAAATGTATGTTTTTTCTTTTCAGATCCTGTTATGTAGGAAACCATGCAAATAATTTGTTTTAGTCAGTTTTCTGTATAGACAAATAATACTAATTAAGTTTGTTCTCATTAATTGCTGACATATTTTATTTGTTAGAGTTTTGTTTCTTTGTTTTATCTTTTTGGGGGTTTTTTTGTGTGTTTCTTTAGTCCTAGAAAGCCAAGTTAAGACTACAAGGAACATAGCCAGTATAGCTTTAACCACTCTATTTAATATGTATTTGTATAACCTGAAAAACTGTGCCTTTATAGTCTGTCCAGTTCAGCCCCACTATATCAATGAAAGTTTTTCATTAGCTTCAGTGAGTGTTTGATCGGGCTGGAGGGATTCATTTAAAGTAATTTAATTTTTTTTATTTATTTTAATCCTCCACTCATTTTAGTTTTCTACTTCCTTCCTCTTACAGATTCAGGACTAGACATTCCAGTTTGCTGGAGACATGTTGCTACTGAGGCCTGTAGCTATGGGGGACACCCACCCGTCAGTCCACTCATTATGGTAATTGCCACTCACTTAGAGGTTATTTGGTCGAGGCTAGCAGTACACAGTCAAGCTGGTCATAAAGGTTGTGCATAGTAGGAGAGCTCTGAAATCAAAGACAAATGCTCTTTGCTGCTCCCAGGGGATTTTCTGCCTAATTCGGGACTGACTGGTGAGCAGGCGCTTGCAGAGGTCTCAGCTTAGATTTCAGCCGAGTGCCCCAAGATCACCACCTGAGACTCACTGAGTGCTGCAGATCAGAAGTGGGGCCCATGAATAGAGAGACGGTGATCCTTCGTGGCCGTTAGCCAAGAAGCTGGGAATTTTGGTGACTATGCCCTGATTTATTAAGCAGCTATTACTTTAGGGCTATTTTTTTTTTTACCCCTTTCCTGACATCCTTAAGTAAATATTCCTTTAGTAGTATGAAAGAACACTTACCAACCCATTTATAAACCATAGCCATTTACATGTCTCAATAAACTGACTTGTGGGTAGGGATTGGAAATGAACTATATATCTCTCTTGCTGTGAGGGGCAGATGTGTTGAGCAGCAGTAATGCAGATTTTGATTTATAAAGTTCTCTAATCAATCAATACAAGACTCACTGAGGCAATCAGATAATCTGAATAATTAAATGGCTTTTCAGGGACAAATTAAAATTTCTGATACATACCACATCCATCTAAATTATATTTGGTGTCCAGGATTAAATGGGTTTGTTATTTTGTTTCACTCCTTTATCACAAATGCTTTTGGCTTATTTTTGGACCATTTGACAAAAAAAAAAAAAAAAAACCCAAAAAACCCCCCGACAGTTTCTGCTCTTTTATATTGGAAACATTACTTGCAGAAAGAAAATGCTTGTTTCCATGTAGTTTTTATTTTTCTTTAAACTTAGATATATTGCATTATCTTGCTTTTTCCCCTCATCAGAGATGTTACCACAATCTTTTTATTATATAGACAATTATTTTTATTATATAGATTTTTTCTTTCTTTCTTTTTTTTGGTTTTACTTCATGCTTTCAAATGTGATATCCTGCCTCACCTCTGCATAAAAATGACTAAGAGTGGGAATTAGTGGATGTTGTTGTACTGCTTTTCACTTGCTGAAGGAATTAGTACAGAACAGGTTTCCCCAATTGCTTAAGGAATTAGTATAGAGCAGGTTTCCCCAACTGAGGGAGACAAGAGTTTGAAGAGTCAGAAGGAGCAAGTGTTTTTCTTCTATTTACTACATCAGAGCATAGTAAAAGAAGCTGGGAGTGAGAGGGCACAAGGAACAGAGTTTCTTTAGGCTAAGTGGAAGTAAAATAATTCACAGGTGCTTCTGCTCACAGTTCTTCCCTGGTTCCTCAAGGTGTGTTTTCATAGCCGGCTCAAGTCCACCTAAGTCTGCAGCGAAGCAGCCAAGGTGTGGTAAAGAGGTGCCACCTCATCCACCCCCAGCTTCCATGGCCTCTCCTTTTGCTCTTTGCTCCCAGTAGAGCTCACGTGGCTAGGTAGAGACACAGGAGCTAAATCTGGCTGAAAGCTGAGCTGAAATTTAAAATAAATAAAAAAAATGAGGATACAAGGGAGGGGGTTGGTAATGCACAGGCTGGGGGAAGAGTGAGACTCACAGCTTGAAGCAAAGGACCCTGGAACCAGATCTGTACAACAAGACCGAAAGCTACTCTTGAGCTAGTCTTCGGTTTGCACATGAAAAATGCTCTTCAGAGCTATAGGCACTTGTAAATGAATATCATGTCCATCTCCTCCACCCTCAATTAGTCATCGCATAACCAAGCTATACGCATTTAGTCCTTTTCATCTTTCTTCTTGTCAAGCCCTTTGGCCTGTCCCCCTCACCTACTCATCCCACCAATCATTTTAATTAATCTCTGAATTTCTTTGAAACTAATAGTTTGTGGAATGAAGGAAAATGAGTAGGTTAGAGAGAGAAGATTGTGAACGATGGAGGTGGGGCAAAGCTGGGAGACTTTGCAAGACCTGTTGGGTTACCTCTGGGGCAGGACAGCCGCACAATAAACACAGTGGAAGACTGCAGAAGTAAGGGAGGAACCACTAAAAATATTTTCTGTTTTCTTAAGAATGCTGCCTGAGCAATTCAAACCCTGGACGTTTATGTACAGCAACACACGAATGAAAGATTTGATATGGTTGTCTTCTAAAGTGGATAGGATGATCTCTTTACCCAATAGTTATACTAGGTTTCTGACTATTATTTGTCCCATTCCCAGCTAGCTTTATAGAGGATCTCAGTGGTCACTGCAAGTGCTCAGAACTGTATTTTCAAATAACTAATGAACTATATCTTTTTTTATTCAAACAGCTGTATGTATATTATAATTTTTGATCAAAAAACTGACCAAATAGAAATTAACTACGTTGTTTAGAGATGAATCTTAAAGGAGCCCTGGGGCCTTGCTCCGCATGGTTTTTAGGATGTTACAGATCTAAATGTCACACCATTAATGTCTCTGTGTTCATTATTTCTATGCCATAGCATAGCCGGTGCTCTGAGAGATAGTGTATTGGGCAAAGTTCCCATCCTGTGGAGCTTACTGTCGGAAAAATCCTCTGTGCACAAAGGAGGCTGGCAGAATAGCAGTTGATCCACAGTGGGAGCCCAAAGAGTGAAGGTAAGCAGTAGAGGAGGCGCTGGAGGATGTGTTGCATATGGGAAGCAGACGGCTGTGCTCAGCATTGCGAACTGGTCGCATGAAAAAATTTACCATACAAATAGAAGCATACTAATGCTGAGTGGTGGGAAGGCAAGTGAACACCTTTGAAAAGATATTTAATGTGTTTGGGGACAAAGATTCCACTGCAAGTGTGCATTTGCTTGTATGTTACTGAGGTGGAGTTTCACTTTGGAGAACTGAAGTTAGTTTTTCTGGCCTTTTATTGTTTCAATAAACACAAAGTAAATAGTGGCAACAAACTGCATTGATACATAGTTGCCAATTGTGACTGAAAGCCTCAGAATAACTGGATTTAACCATTCAGAGCCCTTAGTAAAATGGCTCAGTTTTGATTAGGGTCTCTGAATGAATACAAAATGCTTGGATTTTTGATTAATAAAAAATTTGGCATCCTGTCAAAATTGACACCTCACTCTGTCTTAGCAGCTGTTGGAACAGTAGGCTCCTGGCAACCTGGGATAAAGCGGTGCTTGCAACAGGAGAAGGAAAGGAAGCAGGACTGCGTGAGACCAAAAAAGCCTAGTGTAAAGCACCATAGAGCTGAGGGATTTCCAGTGAGCAGTCAAGCTTTCCTTCTCTGTGCTGTGGGTTCAGGCATGGACATAGTGAATTTCTGTTACTGAATGTCACCAGTGGCTGACAGATGTAAGGACACCTGTCTGAATTCATGTTTCTGACAGTAGCAGCAATAAACAGAGAAAGGATGGAATAGTGAAAGTCTTGCAGTTTGTTCCTTCCCAGGGATTATAGTGGCGGAGCCTGTGGGGAAGTTTACAGAGTGCCTGTTCATGTAATTCAAATGGAAACATTTACTCTGGATGACAGTCATTTGTGTTGGAGTCATGGTGTGGGAGCAGTTAGGGTTGCCAAATAGCCAAGGAAGGCCTTGTAGGGAGGAAAGGGCATGGCCTGGGTAGGATAGTACCTGAAAGCACGAGTTGAAGACTTCAGTTTTCAAGAAGATGCTACTAAACTGCTACTCTTCCTCAGTCTTGTCTGATTAATAATAAACAACCTGATCTCTGATCACAGCTGATGTATCACACAGCGACTGCGTAGCTGCTCCCCACTGGTCTGGGCAGCCCTGTCCCTTCACAGGATGGGAATATCCCAGACTTGTCCACAGCAGCCCCTTAGGACTTCTGTAGGAGAACAACCAGGATACTCAAAACTTTCAAAATTGATGTTCTTTCCTCTCTTCTTTGGTAAAAATTGTATCCAGTTGCCAACACTGCAGTGTCTATATGTTCCCTTGTTTCAGAAGGAAACGGAGATGAAAAATTTAGTCCAGAATCAGTATCGATCCTTACCTGAGATCTTGGGTTTTTTCTTTTTATAATGGGTTCAGGACCACTGTTCACATGTGTGCTGAAAGCAGTACTGCGTGAGCAGCCAGCAGTGCATTTGGCAGGCGCATTGGTCAGCTCACAGGACTGTTTACACAGTCTGTTAAGAACATATGAAACTTATAAAAAGCCATAACATTTGAATATATTAGAAACAAGTTCATGAGATCAAGGAAAATTTTTAGGATAAAAGGACAATAATAAAGCAAAGGCCTAAGGGCTGTGATGGCTGCTAATTGAAATTCAGATTTTTTTTAAATTTTACTTTTTTGTTGTTTGTTTTTTCTAGTAAGCACAACTAGGCAAAAATGGCTGTATGGTATTTAGAGATCTGGGTACCAGCTGCGGTGTGCTCATATCTGCAGAGGCTTCTGTTCAGCTAAGAGCGGGCCATAGATTCAGGTAAGTCATGTGAGAGAGGTTATGCACGTGTGTTGTAAGAGCAACGTAGCCTTATTCTATATAAGCATGTTTTGTGCTGATGTTTTCCAGTTACTGCATTCCTTACAGTCAGTATAGGAGAAGCTGTGTGGCTGGCAAAACTGCAAGCCCAGACAAAGCAGTTCTGGGTGTGGATGCTTACAGCCTATTGCCAGGTGCTTCAAATAGGCATTTATGTCAAAGATCTGAGGTCAATTCAATGATAGCCAATTTCAGCCCTAGATTATTATGTAAATATTAATAAGAACAGTGGTATATTTTACATCTGTTATTGGTCTGCAAAATATTTGCCTAACCCTGTAGCAGTAGTGGTGGGCTTATATATCCCTTCAGGACAACCATGAGAATTTACAAAGTGGAACAAAAATTTGTTCATCTCTTTGACATAACCTTGAGAGTTTAATGAGAAGTAAACTTATTTTCTCTATACTAGCAGAGAAAACCAGGAGAACAGAATAAACTCAAATGGGATAGATCTGTAGTCTTCCCTGGTTTTGCCTCCCTGCTGAATGACCCTTAATCACTTTTTGCATCTCTGTGGCTTGGTTTCCTTGCCTGTAAAATGGGTATAATGAGACTGAAGTTCTAGTGAAGCATGCAGATCTATGGGGACTAAATGCTTTACCAGTGTTATGAACTATTTTTATTTAAAGATGCATTATGAAAAAAAGATACAAAAAAAGAATGGAATTTCATCTGGAAGATCTGGGATTAATTTATTGGTATAAAATATTTGTTACTGGCCTCATCTGCTTTTAGGATATCAATGATTGATGTTTTTATTGGTTAATCAGCTTTGTAATGCATTTTGAATCTGACTGAGGACTGTGTAGAACATATACAGGCACTTAGATTTATGCCATTTTCACCCTCTGACATTTTGACCAAATAGCTTGCAGTTGCTGTGTGTCTGCTTTTTTAGAGGGGTTTTGTGGTTTGGTTTTTTCTTTACCTTTAGAGTCTCTGCTGTGAGAGGCTCTGACAATGATTTGGAGTTGTTAATGTAAAAAATGCTGTGTAGGAGGAAGTATTACATGTTTAGCTTCCCAGAAGGGGGGAACCTGAGGCACAGTGATCAGCACCTCTCCAGTTTCACACAGGTAGATTTTTTTAAAGAAAAAGCCTTGATACTTAGTCCAAAACTTTGACAAGAAGATGATCATGTGAAACACAGGAACTCTTCTACGTTTTACAGCCCTTGGGGAAGCGGGTGGGTGCAACAGCCACGCCCTCCTCACAGGAGTGGGTATTGTCAGTCCTGGGGAGGTGAAGCTTACAGCCCCCCTTGGACACTTCCACCCAATAAATTTGCACCTAAGCTTTCTTGCCTGTTTTGACTTGTACGTTAAGTTTTAAAATGCTATACATGTAGCAGTCATTTTTAAGGAAAACTAAGGAGCGCTTTGTAGCAGATGTAAATCAGCGCAATTCACAATGTCCTTAGTTCCGCAAGTGCTTTCGGCCGGCACTGCTGACAAAAGAGGCAGTCCTGCCCTCTTCCTGCTCCCACGCTGTCCCCTCCCTTGCGCTGACACAGCCATGAGGTGAAGTGCGTTGGGAAATACATCCCGTTCAAATCTATCCCAGCGAAAAACCTGAATGGCTGGGAAGAGAAGCATTTGCTTCTTTTCAGGGTGTCACCCGTATATCCCAGATTAAAGTCCTTGTGGAACCACCGTGTTAGTGCAATTCACTGGTCTCTGTGAAAGCCAGGAGCTTTGCTCGTTTGTCTCAGCAGCTTCTGGCTAAAAGAGAATTGTGCTGCAGCTGGAAACTCAATCAAGCGAGTTGCAAAACATTTCATTCATACGTGGTCCTCGGTTGATTCTTAATACACCTTTACTATAGTCGGTAGCACTTCATAAGCCTTGTCAACATTGCAGTCGAACAAAGGCTTGTCTCAAGACTTTGTGTTGTGTAAATAAACCTTGTGCCTAGCAGGGTGTCACTGAGTTAATGTAAAGCCTGAAAAGGGGAGGGCGTGGGAGCAGCATGCCAGTCTTAACGTTCTGTTTTCTGCACAGGATTGCAACAGGATTGCAACAGCCCAGCCTATCTGAGCTGCTGCACGTACCGTAAACATGTCTCTGCACTTGAATTTGAGATGGGTGCCGACAGAACAATATACCTTTCTGGGAAATGGTAATGGACAGCAAGATTTTGTTCTAAGGGAATTCTGAATAAACAATAGCAGTTTTCTTCTTAGGATGCTGGTGCTTTCCAGGTGGCCCCCCAGACAACCAAACAAAGGAAATGTATATGGCAGCATTCACTCAAGGGTTAAAGTTTCAGGATAAGGTGGGGGGATGTTGAAAATCCCATGAACGTTAATAGTTATGCTTATATCTTTGTGGTAGCTCTGACTCCTTTTTTTTGTTTCTCACAGATCAGTAATTAGGGGACAAATGACAGGAATAACCCCCTTAGTAAAAGTATACAACCATTTCTGAAACAAACAGCATTTCATATGCAAAGCTGTCTGGTGAAGTTGCATGCTCAGGGTGCTTTTTCAGGCCTCATGGGAAGTTTTACAAAGAGCAAGCTATCTTTTAGCAAGTGCTTTTCTTTAGTTTCAAAATCCTCTGTTGCTTTTTTCTAGAATGATTTTCCTGGAAAAGGTGATACAAGCCATAAGAAAAGTCTGTGTAGGGTTTACTGCTCCCCCTAACCCTCCCCCCACCAACACTGGGAGCTCTCAAAAATATTTTAGTATCCTGGAGATTAAAACCAGTGTATTTAATTTGTATTTGTCTTGTAATAGCTTTGACTTTCGCTGCCTTGTCCTCCCCTTTATTGGGAGTACATGTGTGAGCACTCCCTCTAATGTTGTTTATACACTCCCTGTCAGGTTCAATAAGCAGTTTCTTAGCAGGACACCTTCCCACGTGAAAGAAATGTTTCCAGTTCTTGTCTTAGCTCCTGCTTCCTCCATGTGCAGTGTCTTGACAGAGCATAGCAGAGAACAGAGATGAGTATCAGTGGTATCAGTAAGTCTTAGCTGATAAATAGGAATTAACTCTAGAATCTCATCAATTTACTGGGAGCTTAGATGTAGGACAGCTGTTTACAGGACTTTTTATAGGTGTTCCAGTTATGTGAGTTTTATGTAGAGCCTATTTTAAATTTAGGCATTTTATTAATAGTGGATCTGGAAAATCTTACAACTCTAGTATACCAATGCACCTCTTGGGTAATGCTGAAAATAATGTGGTAATCTGTTGAGGGATTCTTTGTGTAAACAGAGATATTGCTAAAGAAAATCAAGATAAAATGTAAATGTGAATAATTGCCCCTAAGACAACGAAAAATTGGCAAGCAGCCATATAGAAATTAGAAATTTAACTGGTTTTATACCATGGGTACTAAATTATACTGGTGGAGTCTCAAGTGAATGGCAAACCCACAGCTGACACGTAGGACCAAGGATTTCCCCTTCATCAATAGGTATAGTTAAGTAAAATTTCCCTGAGCAGAAAAACATGTTACAGGAGTGGCCAGATTTTCAGCTTTGAAGTAGAAGACATACTTTCATTTTCAGTATCTCCATTAGAGCTTCTTTTTGCAAGACCAGGAGTGTTAGCTCTTGTGCCTGAGCCAAAATTCCAACCTAAGCAGAATGTACTCATCTAAATTTCCCTTTTGGTTTCATTTGGACAAGGTATCCTTTGGTGTAGTGTTGCTGTGTACTGTTACAACAGTTGCTGTGTTGGGAGCTTGGGAAGGCGCCCGCATGGAAGAGGTTACATAAAAACTAGACCATTATAAGCTCAGAGAAACCCCTGAGCGTGATGATTAAAAAGAGAAAACGATTAGGGAAAGCACATCAAAGAGTCTCAGTGAGAGTCCTGAAAGGAAAAATACTGATTATATTTGTTTTGATTTTGTCTTACATGAAGTAAAAGATGTGTGGTGTGTCCTGGGTCGCCACCCTAAGGGGTGTGTACTTAAACACAACAGAATCTGAATCCAAGACTTCAGTGTGGTTTGTTTTGGTTGCAGGGCTGGAAAGATAAGATATAATTGTACCATATGCATAGTGGTGCTATCAATCTGATAGATTACACTTCCCATACACCCTGACCACCTTGCCTACACTCTGCCTGCTAATCTGTTTCTAGCAAGATAACTCCTAGCTTTCTGACCTTTCAAGAAACTTTCAACTACGATTTTTAAAACAGTCACAAAAATGTTTTTCTTTCTCCAAATGTGCATTTATTCTCTCTGATGAAAGCAGTCAGAGGCATGAGATGGGTAACATTGATTACTAAAGCTAGTGTGCAAGTTCACATTCAATAAATTTTGAATCTGAGAGGCTAAAAATTGTTTAGAATTCCATTCTGGGTCTGGGAATACGAGTAGACATTTATTGATAGTACTGTTGTTCACACTCCACCAGGTTATAGTACTGTTATTTTAGAACAATGTTAGATTCATTTTTTAAAGTATGTTAGACTTTTTCTGCCCTGGGAACCATGTTAGAAAAGGTTTGAACTAATAAAATATGCAAAATGTGGTTTTAGGGCTCTCCTTTAATGTGGAAAGGGGAAGAAAGGTTTTAGTCAGTTATAGCAAATCCAGTAAGGGAACTGTTTACTTAACCACTCTCACAGGTTGGTTTTTTTTAGTGTGCCTTTTCAGAACTTTTCAGCTGGGTTTAGTTCATGTGGACTAGCACATTAAATGATGTTTTCTACTGATACGCATTTTTCACTTGTTTCTCTGACTTCAGTAGTTAGTAATTTTCTTTCTGGCACACTGGTATAGTAGATCCCAAAAAGCTAAAGGAAATAATGGGGCTTTGGAAAAGGGGGAGTATAAAATGAAATCCCTGTAGACTTAGAATTTATGTAGGAAGGTTGCATCTGAGTGTATTTTTCAATGAATATATCTAGCATATATAAATTGATGTGATATTAAGAGTATTACAGATTCGTGTTTGGTATGGTTTGTATACATTGTGTTTTTCACTTGAGTGATGCAGGCATCCTAAGGAAATTGAAGGTAACAAAGTGTTTATACTGTCCTACTAAGAATGTGATCTGTCTTCCCAAGTCCATGTAGTACTGGTGTGTAACATAAACCTGCATCTAATAGGTGTGTGTCTGAAATTGACAGAAAAAGTGTCACTTTCCATCTCAGGAGTCCCATTGCTTCCTTGGCTGCCTCATATTGGTGATTGTTTTAGGACTTTTTTTCACATCAGGAAAGACACTGGCAGTAGTGCATATTATATTCCTATATCAACAAAAATAATCATAAAATATGCAAGGTACAGGAGCATACTCCATGCTATCTAGGTAATACATTAACTTTGCTGGTTATGCATATTTGGCTTTGGCCTTTTTAGACTCCTCCTGAGGCTGGGTCCAAGAAGAAATTGTCTTGTACATTATGCTTTTGCATATAAACAACAGGTTGCTTGGAACAAAACATTCTAGGTGAAAGACTTTTGCATTTTCCTTGTATCCTTCTGCCATCTTGATTTGGTGACACGTGGTAAAATCCACCTGTTCTCCTGGCTCATTTCGTACTCTGGAGAGCTGTAGATGAATGAGCCAAGCATGAGAAACAGAATGGAGAACAGACATAGACAGCACCACTCTTTTAGCCTTTAAGGTCTGAAGGAAAAAAAATTTCTATGTCTGGGATGTCCTGCTTTTGTGCATTAGATGGATTGACTTTTTGTTCAGGTCAGGAGTCTTAATCTTTTTTTTCCTCCTTAAAAGAAATATAAAGAAAATATTACATCAACAGCACACGTGGAATAATTTAGTTTTGATCTGATCCTCACAAGGCATCAGGTCTGTTTGCAAAGCTAATAGAAGTGTAATGACAAGAGCAGCAGTGGCAAGTACCTTTTTTTCCCTTTTTTTTTTTTTCCTTAATATCAAAGCTAAAAATGTGGTTTTGATTTATATGCAGGAGTACTGATTTGTATACTGTTAAAGCTATATAATAATAAATCTAAAGCCTAGCACAGTTTATAAATACACAAAAAGCATATGCAACTTAATAGTTATTTGTGCTGTTTTGTTGGGTTTTTTTCCTTGTGTACTCTGTCCTACCTTTGTTACTCAGGGCACTAGTGCTGCATTAATGTAAGCAGCAAACAGCTGCATTTATCTTCATTTTATTCTTCCAAGTCACAGCAATGTGCTGGAATGAAAGCCATTGTCTATAGCAAACCTTCTTAAGTCTTTTAAGGACATCCATCTGGATAGATTTTGTGGTTATAGAAGGGCTGATGCTGTAAGTACTCATTCCACTAATGGTTTCATTGATTTTTATTTACACCCTTTGCAGGTTGCAGAGTCTCAGTTTGAGTAAGAATTGCAGACTATCTGCTGAATTCAAGAATTGCAGGCATATGTTAAACTAAAACAAGACTTCTATATCTGTCCTTAGGATCCTTAATCGAAGTGGGGGCTCTGAAGTAGACTATTCAGTCTCCAGCAAAGCAGATGAGAAGCGCGACTGGTAAGCACTGTTAAAAACCAAGTGCGTAAGTTTGAAAATGTTCATCCAAGTCACATTAATATAAGTAGTAGGGAAATGTCATGACTTACTGAGATTAAACAAAGACCTGCTTAGAATCTTGTGACTTCAGCTCATAAATGGATTTCATCACTCATTACAGCTGCATAAACAAATGCATGTGGTATATATGCATGTTTTGTTTTTGGAAGTTGTTGTTTTTAAAATCCCCTCAGAGTTTTTTTAATTGCTTCTAATGAGCCAACATTCCCTGGTTCTGGAGCGATGCCTTGTGTACCTGAGCAGCATAGCACAGTCATTGCTTTTAAGGGAATAGTTTGCCTGCTTTTCTCCCTTTCTGGCAGCTGAACTACTTTGGCAAGCAAGTTATTTTAAAGGATGAATTTACATTATGAAACCTGGTGTCAAAACTTTTATTCCTTTTATGAAAATCACCCTTCCCTAGCACTCCTTTGGAGCTATAGAAATGTAATCCCAGCCCAATCAACAACTGGAGAAAGTCCTACACAATATCTGAGCTCATGCTGAATAAGTTTGTCCCGTATCTAGATACTTTTCAATTGCTTAATGTAATTTTTTTATGCTGTCTCCTGCCTCGTTTCTTCCTGAGTCTCATAAGGAATCCTAGAAACGGATGCCCTGTCATTATCCATGGGTAATTAGTACTTCCTCCATGTTTTCTTGCCAATATGTTGCAAGTGGGATGTGGCAAGATTAATCAAAGTTTTTTTTCTTCCTGCTGCGATTATTACTTGAAGGCATTAATGATGGCAGTAGTTCATGATGTAGAGCAGATATTTGTCTGTGGATTCAAAAAGTAGTACAGATCAAAACTACCAAGCCGTTCTCATATCTCTAGGGTAACAGTTGCTGCTTTCAGTTAAACCTATGCTATTCAGCATCTCAAGACAGGCAGTTATCAAAGTTTAACCTCAAGGAACTGTGATGGCAAAAGGTGTGGGTAATTCTTTGAATTTCAGTTAACCATTTTATATTCAGAAGTGGCATGTTGTATTGTTCCTGGATGGGTAGTGTCTTATTTTAATGTTATACTGTAATTTATGTTTCTTTAACCACATCTATAGGAAAATTATTTTTTTTTCCCCCGCAAACAAAATATTCAAGAACACTCCATTTTTGTTGCCATTTTCTGAGAAAGTTTTAAAAATCAAATTTAAAAATGGATATTGTTGGGGGGAAATTGTACTTTTTTCCTATGTTGCTCACAGCCTTCTCTTTTTACTTCATAAAACTAGAGTCAGGAAAGTAAAAAGAGCAATATGGGACAGTTCATGGGCAGGGATTCTTACACACGTACCCTATATAGATGGATTTGGCCTGAAGTGGTTTTATTTGTTTTGGTCCCTAGAATAATAAACAGGTAATAAAACAAAATGTAACTTAAACTGAATTAATGTAAAATCTTTTTGCTTTTCTGTCAAGCAGCCTTAATTTTTAGGCAACTGAGGAGGAGTCTTAATCGTGTGTGTTCCTAAAGCTTGCTTAAAAAAAATTGCTGAGTGTCTGAGGCTTTGAGTGTTCTGCCCCTTCTGTTAAAGTATTCTGAAAATCCAGTTGCTCATCACCTCCGAAAACCTGCCCTCTCATGCAGGTAGCTAAAAAGATGCCTGACAGTAGAGACTCGCGCTCCAAGATGTTGCCTTGAATGCCTTGAAATGTCACATTAAAATCAAGTACGGTTCACCCACAAACCATCTGGATTCACAGATCTGAAAACGATCTTTCAATTAATTAAGCTTCTCCGCTTCCTAATAAGGCCTATTTGAAATGCTGGGAGGCCAGAGACAGCAGGGGTGTAGAGCAGGAGTGTGGCTGTGGCCAAGGGTCCCCCGGCAGGTGGTGGGCCAAGCCCTGCTGGGGGGCCCTGCCTCGCCTTACCTTGCTGCTGGCTGTGTGGGTGCTGGTCAGGCCTGGGGAAATACCTGGCTTTCTCCTTATTAGGCCAGCGAGCTGCTGCGGGAGCCCCGTTCCTGCCTCCCCGCTTCCCGGCTCTGCTCAGCCACAGTCCTAAAAAGGCAGTTCCTTGCTCCTGCTTCCCACAGCTGAGCTCCCCCGGGAGGACAGCCCTCCCAAGTCAGGCATTTTACTTACAAGGACAGCTGTACTTATGGATTTTGCTGTTGTTTCTCGAGGAAGCTGTTGTGTTTACAAGCACTGCTGGGGTTATCCTCTCGTTCAGTGAATGATGAAAAGTATAATAGAGTGCAGTGTCAGAGCCTGCAAACTTCTCCACGCAGGCACGTTTCTGCAATGGTATAGATCCCTGTAGGGTCTTGCGTAGGGAAGGAGGTGCGCAATGTGAAGCTGTTCAGAGCCATAGTCTTGAAAGCATATTAGGTTATGGTTTTATAATAGAAAGTACTCAGCAGCAATATGAGCTCAAAGCAATTCATGTCCTTTTTCCTCCCTCCGCTGGCTGCCATTCCTGCGCTGCCTCTTCCCTTGTGCTTGCTCAGTTCTGTGTGGGGGCCATGCTGTGCGCTTGGTTTGATTTATTCTGAAAGCCAGGAGAGTGTTTGCTGTTCAGATTTATAGTGTGGCTTCATAAAAAGTTGTGCTGGTGTAACTGAGTGAGTGGTGGATAGGAAAGAGGGGGGAAAAAAACTTGGTTGTTAATGCCCCGTGCTCTTCCTGACATGAAACCAAAGCTGCTGTACTCTCCTCCTGAATAAAACCTTTTCAAATGCTGATTATTTTATTAGATATTTTTACAGGTTTAAGTGAAATTTTCTGAAGGATCTGATTATTGGCTTATTTATTTCACATGCCAAGTTACAAGCTTAGTTACAGTCTGATAGATTTTTAAGGACAAGCTCTTTCCTGGAGCCAGATTTCAGAAAGGCTTGAATATGCTAATTCAGAAGGGGTTTTACATGGGTTTTTTTTCTTTTTATTAAATCAACAAATCATCCTAGCTTAATTTGAAAGAATAGGAGTGTTTTTAAAATTTAAGATCTGTGAAATTCTGGCATGTGCAGTGCACCGTGTGGTCACATACTTATTTCAAAAAGGGGCTTAGAATAATTCTTTTTCAAGGGGGCTTCTTGGGAAAAGTCCCTGGGTAATGTGCTCTTTCAAGTGTGCGAGACATTGGGGTGCAGCTCGTGGCATTTGCACATATTGTACTCGGGCACAGCAGTTTGTCTCTTCAGAGCCACATACTTCCTTAGTTTATCAGACTGCTCCTGGCAATTCTGTTCAACCTTTGGACTTTATGGCCTCTCTCAGGATGTAGCGTTTGTTCCCTAATATCTCTTCTCTTGCCTTCTGCCAAGTTTCCAGCAGGCAATGAGGCCATGACAAGCAGGGTCACAGGTGTTGAAGGAAGTCAGCAGCACAAACAATTATTATTACAAAACTGGATTCCACGGTTACAAGGATGAAATACTGCTCCTCTTTATGAATCTGTCATACCATCCTCATCTTCTCTTTTTCTGAGATTATAAGGTGTTTTCTAGCTCATTTTCCTTTTGTACCAGTGCTAGGTGTGTGCCTGTGGATTTAGTAGGTGGGGTTAACAGTTCTGATGGTATAGATTAGAAAAGAAAAGAGGGAAAATGCCATGTACTCCTTTAATGCACATTGTTGGCTGAGATCTGTTGTGAATTTTCTAACGTTGTTTTTATACTGCTTGTTCTTTCAATACATCTGTCATGTAAAGCATGTTAAAACAAGTTATTCACATGTTTGAATGGTAGTAAAGGAGTTATTTAGGAAGAAACAGAGATCAAACAATAAGGAAGAGGGCAATTAGAAACATTGATTGGGCAATAAGGAAGCGGGTGATAGCAACTCTGGTACAATGAGACAGGAGATGGCATGTCTGACCAACGACTATGGAATTTGATAATTTAGGAGGAAAAACGATTTACAGCTATAGGTTTTGGACACTAAATGTAGCACAGGATTGTTTAATAAATCCTGGTTGGAAAAGGGATGCTCCTGCCTCTGCCAGACAAGGTAGAGGAGTAGTCGGGAAAGGTTGTGCTGGAATATGGGAAATACCACTCAATAAAGAAATTTTTCCCCTTAGGATTTTTGGCCAGCTGTTGGTAGTGGTCCCAGCATACACAGTGTGTCATGTTTTGTGACCCAGAGCTTTGAAGGATGTCTGTTGTTGGGAAGACACACACATGAAATGATAGTGGGAGCACTGCTAGAAGTACACTAGTTATTCTGAATTCAGAAAGTGCCCACATGTAGTTTTTAAAGTGAAGAACATCTTTGCTGCAAAGTGTCCTGTCTTCCATACTGTGTCATTAAAGCAGACTAAACTGTCAAGGTCTTTTAGAAATTTTAGAGAAATTTAGGAATTTTTTGACTGTTAGAACTGAACTGAAATTCAAGGCCAAGTGCAAGGTCCTAGGCACAAATGCAGGCTGGGTGGAGAATGGATTGAGAAGGACCTGGGGGTATTGCTTGATGAGAAGCTCAACATGACTTGGCAATGTGCATTTGCAGCCCAGGAAGCAAACTGAATCCTGGGCTGCATCAAAAGAAGTGTGGCCAGCAGGTTGACGGAGGTGATTCTCCCCCTCTGCTCCACTCTCATGAGACCCCACCTGCAATATGGTGTCCAGCTCTGGGGCCTTCAACATAAGAAGGACATGGACCTGTTGCAGCAAGTCCAGCGGAGGCCATGAAGGTGTGTTGGGGGCTGGAGTAGCTCTCCTGTGCAGACAGGCTGACAGAGTTGGGGTTGTTCAGCCTGGAGAAGAGAAGGCTCTGGGGAGACCTTATAGCAGCCCTTCAGTACCTAAAGGGGCCTGCAAGAAACGTGGAGAGGGGCTTTTTAGTAGGGCCTGTAGCTATAGGACAAGGGGAAATGGCTTTAAATTGAAAGAGGATAGATTTAGATGAGATATTAGGAAGAAATTCTTTACTGTGAGGGTGGCGAGACACTGGCACAGGCTGCCCAGAGCAGGTGTGGTGCCCCATCCCTGGCAGGGCTCAAGACCAGGCTGGATGGGGCTTGGAGCAACCCGGGCTGGTGGGAGGTGTCCCTGCCCACGGCAGGGGTGTCAGAACTTTAAGGTCCCTTCCAACCCAAACCATTTTATGATTTTTATAAAAAGTCCCCTATATACACAAAGCACTTGAATGCACCTGAACTACAGTCAGTCTGAATTAACAGCCCCCATCTCATGCTCAGTAGTGCCATTCTCAACCTGTGATTGTGTTGCTTTTCCTAGTCCAAAACGCAGCAGCTCTGCATGGGGCTCTTGCTAGTCTTTGTTTACGTACAAATTTGTAGCAGAGAAACTCTGTCAGCTTTAGTGATGTTAGTATTTTTTTTATAGACTATTCCAACTGTGTTCTTTTGTTTGAACACAGTTATAGTGAAATTAAGGACATATTCTCCTTCTAGTGTGCGAATTAAGTTGAATTGTAAAATCACATTTCAGAAAATATAAATCTACATACCTCAGAAAGTTTCACTGCTTTAACCATGCTGATAAAACAGTGAAAACTTGTAAAGGTTTTGAAGGTGAATTTTAGAAAACCTGGGGCCACTTCAATCACAGAGGTATTCTGAAGTCCCACTGTTTAATGGTAACCCTTGTGTTAGCCCTGTGTGCAGTCTCAGCCCTTTGTTCATTCTCTAATCATCGATCTCCAGTTAATTCAGTGAGACTTGTTGTGGGAAAAGGTGACTAAAGGTGTCAGAATTTGCCCTTTAACCATATTCAACTACATTTCTGATAACACTGGCCAAAGCACACTTTAGAACAAGCTAATGCTGTTAAAGCCCTGCATATTAAATGTAATCTGTGCTTATAAATGGGACCATTATCAGGAAATGTCACTAAGAATCTAAGGAAACTTTAATGAACAGGTTATTAGTTCCAGGGATGGGCTCTGAGGGTAGTTTATGTAAAGCTAATAATTTAGTGTACTTGGTCAGTACACAAATACACTTTCATGGTATGTGTATTTTGATGTAAACATTACAAGCTCATGTGTTCTAAGCTGTCAGTGTCAATGCCACTTGTGAAAATCAAACTAAGAGAATTTAGAGAATCAGCCATTGCAGCTCAGCTTACTTCTTGTTGCTGAAATAGTACGTAGGAAATCAAAACTCAGGAGTTAGTACTGAGAAAACATTCGTTATTAATTGACTATTGGTAGCCTCTGGATCATATTCATTGGCACTTCTGAGACTGTTACCATTTCTTTTTCACTAAGTGCAAATCCTTCTGTTTTAATACAAAGACCAAACTCTTCAGTGCTTGCAGTAGACATCCAAAAGGCAAATGGACTAGTTAAAACTTCAGTAACCTGATCTGACCTCATAGCTGACCCTGCTTCGAGCAGGAGGTTGAGCTAGATGTCCTTCTGAGGTCCATTTCAACACAAATTATCCTATGATCTTGTGATTTGTAAAAACAGTTAATGCTATTTTTGAATCTCCTTTTGGGGTATCATACTTTGAACCTTTTTGAGATGGTCACTTTTCAGAAAAGGCTATAACACAGATTGCTGTCACCTGCTTAACTCTAATCACACAGTCCCGCTGAAGTGAAATGGTAAGCAGATGTCATGTTGTCTTCAGACCAAATACGCCACTTTGCACACAAGGTAGTGCTAGCCACAGGTCTGGGTGTTCAGCGTGTCCACGGGAGTCCATGAGACCATGAGTGTCTTAACCACTTTTAAAAAAGATTTCATTAAGAATATTTGATCTGGTTTGCCAAAAACTTAGCAATGTATGATTAAGCTTTTATAAATGTCATGGCTTCAGGATTCATTTGGGCTGGGGAGGGAAAATACATCATCTCCAGACGTGTGAGATGTCTTCTCTGTATTCTCCAGGTTGTACAAATTGATATGCCATCTGCATGCAAAAGGCAAAGTAGTAAAACAGTGTCAGGGTGCTTAAACACTCAGGCCCCATAAGCTGTATTTTCATGGGCACTAAGAGCAACATATGATGATACTAAAGGAGTTTACTAAAAGGAAGGGGGCAATTTCTAGGGCTCTCATCACAAATGGGTACAGCCCAACGTTTAAAGGTACTAACCAGTAACACCTTGAAGTGTTGGGCCGTAAGCTACAGCAGGACAGTAGCTGTTGTGCAAGCTGTTTGATTCTTGTGGTGCGGATGGGAACCTTAAAAATTAGGTAGGGTAGAGGGCAGGAAATGGGAGCCATTACATCTGTCCCAAGGGAAGTGGTTCCACTCGTGAATCACAGTCCTGGTTTTGCTGTGCTGCGTGGGAGTGGTGTCCTGGAAGAAGATGCACCAGCTTCTTGGGCCTGGCAGGTCTGACTGCTGCAAGGGGAAAAGAGCAGCAGACTTTCAGTCCCGCAAGCATCACTCATCTTCAGCCTGCTAACCATCATTTGGGCAGCTGGAGCGGGGGAAAATCAGGGCACATCAAGTCCTGTATGCCACATGAATTAAGTGGTATGGTCCACTGCTATTAAGCAGAAGACCAGATAGTGACAAGGACTGCAGTCCTTTACCGAAGAGTCTGAACACATGCCACATAGGGCTTAGGCTGTCCTGTGGAGAACAAAACCTGCTACTGTGTGAGACAGCCCAGGTTGCCAAGTCTTGCCTTCCCTCCCCCTGCCGAGCCACACAGCTCTGGCAGAGGCTGGAGCCCATCTCACAGTGGCACAGGAACCTCCTGCCCTGGCTTGTACTCTAGCCTGTCCTAGAGGAAACCCTCTGTGTAGGCTTCTGGGCCCTCTCTCACTGTGCCAAACAGCTGCCACGCCCCAATTTCTTCAGGCCTTCTTGTCAGGGCACCGCTGACTTACTCATAATGGATACAGACATCGAAACCAAGCAGTCTCTCCTCTGCAATGTGTGCTCTGTGGCTCCTGGAGGCTTTTTCAGTGCTGGAAGGAACGTGCCCCTTCACTTCGTTCTGCCTAGTCCAAAGCATCCTACAGGAGCTGTTTCCATCTGTTCTCAGGAAGAGAAGGAAGAAATTAGGCAGATCCTGGCAGTTGAGTGTTGCTGTTATTTATCCTGTTATTTATTTATTAAGCCAAATAATGAGATAAATCCCCAAACCACTGTTCATCCAATACTTATGTGTGTTTTCTGTCGCAGTACTAGCAACGACTATATGTTGGTAGCACAAGTTTGCTATTTGCTATTTAAGAGACTGTGGGTGTGCACAATGGGTGATGTGGAGAAGGGATGGAGCCGTGTCTTCCACTTCTGTGTCATTCTATGCTGATTAAGTGCATCTTCTTCCATCTCTGATGCAAAGTTGCACAGAGCTGTACCACAGCTCACTCACCAATGAGCAGATCATTTAGAGGTTTCTATTGTTCATAAATAATGGCAGAGAGAAAGCTAACATCTGAGTCCCCGAGGCTTCTGGTAATGTTGTGGCTCACCAAAGATCTTTCATCTCAGCCCTTACTTCTTGCTAAGAACTTGTCATCATCAGCACCAATAATTTTGGGAACACAAGTCTTTGATATGAATTTGAGTTTTATGATATTAGGAAGCTGATGCAATGCGATTTTTGTATCATGAGTGGTCTTTGCAGTAGCAAAGTCAGTCATTAAATCTTTACAGCAATCCAGGAAAGTTCTGTTTTGCAGTTTTGGACAAAAGGTGGCACTTACCTACTGACGTTAACAAGGGAGTGAAAGTCTCTAGACCTGATAGGAGTGACCTAGGGCAGGTCTGTTGGTCTTCTATGGATGAGCTTCAGCTTTGTCTGCTCATATGTCAAGATAGCCAGGTGTAAACTATTTCTATTAGAGAAGTTAAGTGTTCATGTTAAAGTAGCTTGTGGCCTGAAACAATAACCCCTGCTAAGGGCCTGAGTTTATTAGGTCAATAATTAGCTTATTAGGCATACAGCTGTGCCTGTGTAGGTTTTTAAATTTCATCTTCTATCTGACTTGCATCTAGTGAGTTCAGTTTAGTTTGCAAAAGTTCACATATACTGTGAAGAGGTTGTAAAAAGGTTTGTTGAAGAAACAAAGCGGGGAACCTCATACAGGAAGTCTTAGGCTGCATGGGAGCGGAGAAGAAATTAATGTACATTTTCCACAGAAGTTAAATTTAGCCAAAGGGTCAGTCTAATTCATAGAAAGCAAGCTGGTCTGAAGGAGCTGTGTGGTTCAGAAGAAAGTCCTTGCATCTGCCAGGGTACTGCACCCTCACAGAGGACCTAATAAAACCCAGAGAATCTGCTGGAGCTATAGAGAAGCTCAAACAAGGTAGTCTGCACACAGTTCAGTTCTGGGTTTTCAAGAGAAGCTTTGCACATACTTCCAAACTCATAGCTGGGCTGCTTGGCTGTGTTTTAACTGTGATACAGCCCACCGGGTTTACACAGTGAGCTGGGCTCCTTCCCCAGTGGGGTTACAGGGAAGAGTCCCGGCGAGTTACAAGCGAGTCATCAAGGTCAACAGATGAAACAACTGGACTGTATTTCTCAGGAAGGAACACTAGAAAAAGGATTCACATGTGTTTAGAAAAGCCAAACTAGGTTGATGCTTGGACCTTATTCACTCCACAGAGGTTCACTGCATGTTGTACCATGTGGGTTTGGAAGTTGATTACATGTTAGATAGGGAAGGATAATCAGCTCTGTTGTTTAGAGACAGTGGTCATCTCTGCCTTCACTAGCATCTCAAGAACAGTGCTTTCAGGTGAATTCCCCACCTACCTATAAGCTTAGGTAAGAAAAAACAGGCATATGATAGGGTCTTAATGATAGGAAGATTAAAAGAAGAATCTTACAGAGAACTGGAAAGCATGGAAGGGATTTCAAGGGTGGGTGTGCCATATCTTCTGAAAGGTAGAAGAATACTTGCAGAAGTTGGATCTATTCAGATGGAAGCAAGTTTTTTAGGGACACCTGATCATAATTTCCACCGTCAAATACAATTTTTACTTTAAAAAGTGTGAAGAGATTCTTCTGCTTTAGGGTAGACTAAAAGTAACTCAAAACCCTGACAATCCCTCAGTAACTGCCATTTTCTTAGGTAGCTGTAACATCTTGGAAGTTTGTCCTTCATGATAAAAAGGGGGCACCATTGAATTTCTGTATAATAAAACAGTATTCCCAAAGTCATAGTAGGGTTGCACAGTATGCTGAATCAAACTATGTACCTGAACACAAAACCCACTGATCTTTCACATTGTTTGTATTTGCTATTTTATGTTTTTGTTAGAGACAAAATAGTCAGTAAAGTCAGGAAGGGGAAGTGAAATTGCTTGCTATCAAGTTTTAGTTGTTATTTTTAATGTAACAGTACCCCATTCCTGGATGGGGAATACGCATGAGGTGACAGGTGGATGAAGATGGAGCACTAGGAAACTGGGAGGTTAGGTCAGGCCACTGACACCAGGAACTGAGCAAGAGCTAGGTCGAAGATTCCTAGTAAACCTTCTATTAGATATTCAGGCTAATGAGGGAGGCTTAACCTTAAAGACATCTTCTTCCTGGTGGTTTCTTGTATTCCTGGGTGCCAAGGTTTGTGGTGTTATAAACACAGATCTGCAGCAGCAGCCTTAATGAAAGTAGTATATACAGCTCAGCTATCTATCCAATCTCACTGGAGCTTTAGAGTGCACATGGGCCAAATTAGCATTTCTGATTAACCTCTGCTTTTTGTGCAAATGTTCCAAGCTGTGAATCCTTATGTTACTACAGTGAGCTGGAAAAGCTTTACGTTCATATCCAAGCAGCATCTTAAAAAGCAACTGATGTTTTTGTCGTTGTCTTCACTGGTAGACTGAACCCTGCTTGGTGTGATTATTTTGCAAGTAAGAAGTGTGCTCAGACTGACAGCTTGTATGTTGTGTTTTATCTTCCAAAAGAATTTTTACAGTCTGTAGTTCTAAGCTTCAAAAATAGTATAGGTTTATAACTGAAAGACTGGCAGATGTTTAGCTGTTGTGGATAAAAGCAAGGTTTAAGTACAGCTGTTATTTTCACATGCTGGTATCATGTAGAGCAGTGCTGAAGACCAATACGTTATAGTTGGCTTTTAAGGATACTAGCACCCTAAGAAATTGTTTATATCTCTCCCGCCTATTCTTTGTAACTCTTTGTAATGCTTCCAGCAACTACAGTGATATACTTAGATAGAAGAGCTGATCTACTGAAGCCTTACCCTAAAAATGAACTCCGCTAATCAACTGCTCATGACTCTAACAGATGTTACTGTTTTTCAGACAATTGGAACCTCATGTTCTACTATATTTTTTGGGGTTTTTTTTCTTCTTTTCATACTAGCAGCAAATACCCCATTACACATGTGAGCTTCAGAAACTTGTCACATGATACCAGGAACAAATTTTTAAGCTAGTCAGCAAAGTTCAGGTTTGAAGTGGTGGTCCACTGAAGGCAACTGGGTCTTAGAAGCTGGAGGAGTGGTTTATGGAACTACTATGCTGTGGTTTTGTTGTAAATGCCAATACTCTACTTCAGCCTCGTTTTAAATTTGGAAATGTCAGATGAACTCAGAGCGCAACTCTTCTTTTCAAAGACTGAATCACTGTAGGATGTGGAGATAAAGTTAAGTGATACTTTTGAGGATATGAGTATTATACTTTTGAAACCACAGAAATGGGATGAGAATTGTTCATATGAAATGGGATGAGAACTGTTCATGTGGTGTTGTTATATAAGGACTTTTCTCCTGTCGCAGGTCAAAATCAGTGAATTTTCAGACAGTGGAAATACAGATGTGAAGGATTTACTTTTTACTTTGTTTAGTCTGCTGCACATAGTGTACTGTTCCAGGTTTTTCTAATTGGTGACCGATGGATCATTGATCAGTTAATGCAGGGGTCCTCAAACTACGGCCCCTCAGGGTCCTCAATCCGGCCCCCGGTATTTACAGACACCCCCCACCCCCCCCCCCCACCCCCCGCCGGGGGTTGGGGGGGGAAACCAAGCAGCCGCAGATGACTGCCTGCCACTTAATCTGCGTGCTGGCCCCCTGTTTAAAAAGTTTGAGGACCCCTGAGTTAATGTCTTTGTGTGGTTTAAGCAGAAGGAAAAATAATGTGGGTAGAAGGGATGATATATTGTCATTCCACAAAGATGCAATGTACTTCACTCTCAACAAGATCAGAACTACTTAGTGGAAGCGAATCACCTGTTAAAAAAATACAATGGAACCATTACAGGTTTTAGGCACTGGAGACACACTTCTTTGAAGTAAATAATTTCTAAACCATTTTTCTGTTAGCAGTGAGCAACTAACTGTGAACTTTCCCCTACCCACAGCTCACCCATGCTGAATTGATTCAGGAGCCATGGCAGAGCATGGCTCAATAGGCACCAGGAAGTGTGCCTGTAAACCAGGACGTTTATCAGTATACACACGTTGTTAGCCAAGCAGGATCCTGACCAAATGTGGGATACCATAACCAGAACTTGTTCCTTTCACCCTTTCCCAAAGTAAATATATTAACTTGCTGCTGTTGCTGGACTTGATTGTCATGAAAAACACAAGCATAAAGAGCAGTGTGAGTTGCAAGCTGTTTCATTAAGTGAATGGAAAAAGGCAAGGGTGAGGATAGGGAAGGATATTGACTGTCTCTGCAGCCACTCTTAGGATAATAGGTACTTCTGAAACATTTCTCAGCTGGTAAAGATTTAATCAGTTAAGAATATGGCCAATAATATGCATTGGGCATGTTTGTAGTTGTTTTCAAGCCAGTGATATGTTCTCTTCTTTGAACATCACATTCCTCCCTGTTGTTTTAAAGCCAAACTCTAACCTCCTGGTGCTGTCTGCATGTATTTGATGGAACTTGAACTTGGGTTGAAGGTCTGGAGTGCAGAAAGATTTCTGTCTGTGTAAAAGTGCTGTATGTTTTTCATAGCTGTAGATGAGATTTCTTCTTTGCTTCTTGCACTCTCTGTAGAGAAGGAAACTGAAGCTGACAAAAGATGGGTAACAGAAAGCCATTGGATGACCCTCCTTAGGACATGTGCACAGTGATGGGAGTGGGAGAAGAGGAATTGTTGGAGAAAGAACCATCTAAGCTAAGGGATGACAGAACTTCCAGAAGAGTTTGATTAGGAGTGCTGAAGTTGGATGACAAGCCTGGGAGACAAAAGATAGCATATTGATTTGAAAGTTTGGCAAGTGCCTTTTGAAACTGAGGGAAGAATGATTTTAGTGGAATGAAGGAGGTCGGCTGGGCAGAATCCGGCATGAGCCTGGAAGAGGAGAAATCCAGATGTTTTTGCCAATGGTGAGCCCAGTGATCTTAGAAATATAAGGAAGAGGTGGGAGACGGGAGACACAGAGTGAGCAATACTTGAAAAGGCAGAGCTGGTGAAAGAATGGATTTGGGTTCTTTTAAGTTAGCAGAAATTTGCACAAGCTTGTGCTGTATAGAGAAAGAAAATAAGCACTGGAGCAGAAGAAAGATGTAAGGGTAAAGAAAAAGAAAACCAGATTGATTTGTGGATCAGTGGGGAGGCTAAAGGGAAAGCAGATAAGAGGTTTCTTTATAGGATGTGAGAGAGCCTTACTGGCAGAGAAGAAAAAGAATAAATTGTGCATTATCAGGTTATCTCTTGGATGTGATAAGCCAAGTTCAATGAAGAGAGAGAAGAGGGGGACAGAAGAAAGGGGGTATTTGGGCAGCAACGGCTTTGAGGGCTGGTCAAAGAAGCTGAAAATACTGCTGAGATCATGAATGTGGGTTACAGCTAAATTAGAGGTGAATTTCCAGTGGTAGAAAGGTGGCAGGACAGAAAGGGATGGAAGTCAGTCCTCAGGGGCAGACTTTCACCAGGAGATTTCCTCTGCTTTTGCAGAGGAGGCACGTATAGGAAAAGAAAGAAGAGGATTAATGGAGAAGAATAAAACATGGAGTGAATCGTACTCACTGATGGGAGAAAGGGAAGATAAAAAGTAGGGAGAAAGATTGAAACTGGGCAAGATGTCACTGATGCTAATGGGAAAGAGCAGATGGAAGATCACTGTTAAGCAATGCTGCAAGAGACTTAGGCAATGACTGAACTTGGAAGCTCCGCTGCACAGCAGTAGAAGGTACAAAAAGTTTACATGAAGTCAGGTCAAAGTGTCAGCTACTTCCTTCTGATGTGAGCAGAGGTGCATGTCACTGTCACTCTTGTCAAGCCATTGGCTCTGGCTGAAGGTGTGGCCTTCCTGCTCTGGGGATGCAGGGTGCCAACTTGACCAGACCTTTTTTCTTGCATTGTCTGTTCTGATAGGTTCAGTTGCATTTCTTCTCTACGTATTGACAGTTCTGCAGCACACATAGGAGACTACCTTTTAAAACAGTTGCTCCTCAGAGTAGTCTGCCAGTTGGTGATAGAGCTGATGTAAAGCCCGCTGAAATAAATGCAAAGACTCCAACTGCCAGTAGTATTGAACAGTATGTATCTGATTAAAAATCACTTTCCCTTTGACTGTGTTTTCAGTCTCTCTTTTTCTGACATATTTAGGAGAGTTATACTATGGAAAGCACAAATCAAAATGTATCTGTGGAACATGTCTAGAGGTAATAGCAGTGAATAGAGCCTAATTAAGTTAGTCTTTTGGACTTAACAATTTCCACAGTGGTGGTCTCGTGTCTGTGATCAGTGGTCTGCCTTTTGAAGTATTTAGAGAAGGTAACTTGTTACGTGTTAACCGGACCTAGCGGAAACAGACCTGGGGTGTATGGAGAGACCAAAAGCCTGAATGGCCAGGGAGAATAATTTCAAGTGGTTTCCCAGGCTCAAGATGGCTTGGTTCAAATAATTCCCAGACATACAGAGATGAGAGTGAAGATACATGGTCAGCATAATAGAAGTATTTCCCCTCCCCATTCTGGGGCAAGAGGGCTTAGTAAACCAAAGCCAGCTTTGCCTGTAGCCCTATTTAAAGTGCTCCTGTAGATTTTTAGAGGGGGTGTAAGAAAACTCTGTGACCCTCTGCCCTGCTTCCAGCCATGTGGCCAGGAAGACAGATACATTCCTCCTTCCAGGAAGGATTTCCAAAAGTCTTAAATCTGCAGTGGGGTTGACTCATAGTAATCTCCTCTGTGTATGTGTGTGTGTGTGTCTAAAGCACATGACCTGGTGAAGGGGTCCCTTTGAGAAGGTGATGATGGGAGATCTGCTGTGTAGTAGCCACTGAAAGCAGTGGTTGGTTGTGTGGACTACCTGGGAGAGTTCAGTCCCTGGGGGTTTTCAGTCTGGCACCTCTCACTATCGCGTTCATGCAGCCGCTCACATACGCACAGTGCCATCAATGAGTAGTCATCTCCCGGTTGCACGCCCACGTAGCACATCAGGAAGGAAACGGCTGGTCTCTCAAAGTCAGGAGTATTAAAAAAAAAAAAAAAAAAAAAAAAAGGACAGCAAACAGCAGGCAGCCTGTGTATTGTACCGATTCCTCCCGGACTGAAGGAATCCTTTGCCCCATGATTCATGCTGAGCTGTCTGCTCCATCCGGCAGCAGCCGTGTCAGGCAGCCACCCACTTTCAACTGGGTGCCGGCTCTGCCGCTGCTGGCACTGAAGCCTGCAGCGTTTCAGGATTCTTTTGTTAGTCAGGGCACTGGCACTTCCTTTGGCATTTGTCAGTCTCCAGGAAGGCTTGTGTGTGAGCAGGGGCTTTTTTTTTTTTGTTGTGTGTGTGTGTTACTGTTTTGTTAGTTTACACATTTGGAACCTGAGGGTTTGATTCAGATGTCTTCCTTGCTCTCTGTTCTCTGTAGGTTGAAGTCTCTGATTTCTGATGATTAGCCAATACTGGCTGTTCTGGCTATGAAGATGTCTCAAATCAATCCTATCCTGTCTGGCTTTCCAGGAAGAGAGCTGTCCCTCCCCTTGCTCTCGCAGCCCCTGTCATCCCAGATTGAAATTTATCAGAGCTGCTGCAAGCAGGAAATTAGCTCCTTTACAACTTGTTCTCCACTGCTTCTCATGCATTTTATTGTTTTAACATTTTCCAGAAAATAAGGCAGAAAGCAAGCCTGCTTCCTCTTGAGAAGAGTTGTGCTGTTAACCTGTGAAATACTTATTTCCCTGGCAGGCTGCTGCTTATCTTTGTAGCAGAACCACAAGATTAAAATCAGTTTAAGTTGAACTGAGATAATGAATAAAACACTGGAAAACATTTAGTCATCCTTTAGCATCCTGGAGATAAGGATTTCTACATATAGGCATCAAAGCTGTAATGAACACTAAAGGAGGGATAGGCTCAGGAAAAATGGAGTTAAGGGCGCTGCCTACAGACTTAGGAATGTGCCTGTGAGGAACTTATTTGGGGGCCTGGGTCTTTAACACCTGTATTAAATTGGCTTTACTTTTGTTAAGAGCTGAGCACCTGCTACTTCCATGCATGCAGAACTCACCTTAGAATTGCATTCAGGTAACAGAAAAGTGGTTTTTGCTTATTTTATGTCTGACTTTAAATATGGATATATTAATGTTTTCTGTGTGTCTTTCCAACAGCAACATTGGAAGATTTTTTTTTTTAGATATGCAGAAGGAAGGCACTCTCTTAATTAATATCAGACATTTTTGGTGTTATTCAGCATTAAAAATAAACCTCTGCCTTTGCCAGAAGTAAATTTGGCAATTGTGTGCTCCCTGCTGCAGGAAAACAATGTCTCTCTTTAGAGCTCAGAACCAAGCTTTGGCAATGAAATGAGGCCCAATGTCCATTGATCTCAATGGAAAACCTATTATTAGAAGGATCGCTGTGACCACATCCTGCCATCATTTTGTACTGAGAACCACCACTGAGGTCAGCAGGATTTTTGTGCAAATATTTATGGCAGGATATGGCCCACTTCAGGGCATTCTGAGGGTTGACAAGCCTTCAGATGAATTGTTCCTTCTTCGTGTTGATCCTATCAGCCCAATCTGATCCATGAACAATTCAGAATCCCACCATCCAAGCTGGTGTTGACCGAAACCAAGTAACTCAGTTCATGCAATTTGAATGCAGACATGAGGCAAGACTGGCATTGCACAATGTCCTGGCTGATTATGCTGTGCCATGAATACTGAATGGGTTGTATCCTAACTTCTCCAGAAAGCAGCAAGAACTAAATTGCTGCTGTGATAGATAGGTCTGTGGCTTCAGCAAGTGAAAACTGTTGTTAATTGAGTAACTTGAGATTTTTGTTTTCAGCAAATGCTTTGCATATGTGACTAGTGCAGCTAATTTCCTGCTTGCCAAATTCAGTTCTATCAACACTTGTCGGAACCATGAGCTCGGATAGCCGAGGGAATGCTCTCTCCTTTATCCTTTTGATATGGGGAATAAATGAATTCTTTTCGGCTTACTGTACATCCGTGTTTTCACTGGACAGCAGAAAACTGTGTCACTGACTCATTGTTTGATCTTGGGTAAATCATCTAATCCTGTCTATCCCGGTACCCTTGTGTGCATAAATAATGTAATGACTCTCATCTGTCTTTACAAGCTGTTAGAATAACTTTGGGTAATATCATTTAGCTTTACTTTAGTCTTTTCCATAATGTTTTATTGGTGAAAGGAGGAGTCTTTTATCCAAGTCAAAGCCAAAAGGTTTCTTATCCCTGTCTGGGTGCTGAAATAATCAGCATTCACAGGTTTTTATAATTTGCTTAAGCGATAGCATTTTAGCTAAAGTGTTTCCTACACCTGTAGGGCCAGACTTTATATAGAAGTTTGATGCTGCAGAAATTTCTCTGATAAAATGACAACCTGGTATTTTCAGTGATAGCTGTTGGAGCCCAGCTGGGCTTTTGGAAAGTGGGAACATACCTGCGCAGTGAACCTAAGTTACATTCTTCCAAACTCTGTACATGGATGCCCTGTAAAAGGTGAAATAGGCACAAAAAATTGATACTTACCTGAAAGAGGAGTTACGCTATTGCCTGGTTCATATGAAAAATGTATGTCAGATTGCAGCCTAAAAGCTTACAAAACAAATTAAAAGCTTAATCATTTCCCTGTGTATCAACAGCTATGAAGAGGAAAAAAACCCAAAACCAAAAAAACAAACAAAAAAAACACCCCACCAAAAAACCAAACCCAAAATGTGACCTGGAAAGGTAAATGGGCCATTCCCTAGTAGCAAGCCTGAAAGACATTTTCAGCTATAGACTGTGCAAAGTGATTCTTTGTATTATGGTCTGAATTTTGAGGCCCAGAGCTAATGTGGTTTATAGCCGCCTTCTCCTGTTATTGTCGTTACGTGCCTAAAGAAAATGTCACTCCAATGCTAATAGCAGAACTTCAGGTAGATATGTATTTGTTTCCATGAAACTGGTCTCTTTGAAACCTTTTTCACTCAGAGATAAAAAATCTGGAGGGAAGAGACTGCAGGACAGGAGAATCTGAGGGTACAGGGGATAGGTAGTATTCTCAATAAGAGCACTTCTAAGGGACATGGGAGAGAAACATTCCTTCCCTGCCCCACCCCACCCCCACCCCCGATTTTTTGTTTTGGCTTTGGTGAAAAAAAAATGTCTACTTTTCTATTTCAGTATTATCCCAATGCAAGAATAAAACTAAATGCTAAACCCTCAAAAATAGTTGCAAAACGGAATTCTTGTTTTCCAGCCAGTTCTGGGCCAGAAGAATTTTGTGTTTGTGGAGGGCTGGAGAGAGAGGTTTCTTCTTAAACAGGAAAAGTGTAATCCTGCTACTGCACCTTAGAGATGCCTGGTTCCCCAGTAGAGCTCTCCATAAAGCAGCTTGCATTCCATCCCACACAGCGACCATAGCATAGGCAGTAAGTACGCTAGTGGAGACAGCTTTGTGGTTAATGTGCTGAATCGGGACTCAGACTAGGTTCAGTTCTGGCTTGCCCAGAGATTTCTTATTTAATCTTGAGCAATGCATTTAATCTGTCTGTGCTTTAGTTTCCTATCCGTGAGAGTTTGCCTGCATGAGGCATCAGTGAACTGCTTTAAGTACAGATGTGACATTAATTTAGTACAACCTGTTAGGCAAACTAACAGTTTTAGGGTTAGTTGAAGATTTTTTTGGTATAGGTTTAAGCTAAAGTAGCTAATTTTCAACTCAGAGTACGTATTTTGCACAGGTGCATCTAAAAATCAGATTGAATCAAGATAATGAAGCTGAAAAGTCCATGTGCACATGTAATTGCTGCTAAAAAATACTTTTTTTTCTCTAAACCTTGTCTGGGGGGACAGAAACAACCTTTTGTCTGGCTCCGTACATGAATGATCAAATAATTTCTAGCCAATCCTGGAGGTGTGAGTCTACCGACAACCCTGTGGGGGCCATTATCCTATGGGCTCCCTTGCCTGAAAAGGCCCTATATTCACGCATGTTTTGTAGGGAGAATAAGATACTCAGACTTCAGGAGAGGTAAAAAACCTTATGATTGAGTTTTCTTACAAGGCTGTAATAGAAAATGACAGAAATAGACAGCGAGAGAAGTCTTCGTGTTGGTCTCCATCATTGCAGAGCCTAAAATAGGAGGCTTTGAATTCAGTGATTTTTATTGCTGTCCTTTGAATGAAAACGTGCAGGTTCAGTCAGCACGAAGAAGCTGCATTGCTGAAATGAAAGGGAATCTTTTAACTGCTTCCTTCTATTGTCTTGTCTTACTATCTGCTTTGCCACCGATGTTCTTTTTTGTTGGAATTAACACCATGGTTTTTTGTTCCCAGGAATAATAATAGCAATAATAGAAAATTACTGCTTTGCAAGTAATTTTGGAAAGTACATACGGAAATCTTTAGGAGTGAAAATAGCTGCAATGGATGATAGTTGCTGCTAGCAATGAAAATGTTTGGCTTAAGGTATATTAAAAAAGCATGTCAGAGATGCTGAAATTTCATCTGGATAGATATACACATCGACTGAGTGCATGGTCTTCTCAGACACTGGAAGGATAGAGGGGAGATTGTGAATACCCCAAAGTCCTGACCTGCCTTTGTAAAGTTCTCCTTACCACAGGCACTAAGTGTTGTTTAATGCAAGTCAAGCACTCCAGATGAGGAAAGAGAGAGAAATTAGTCTGAACAGGAAGCTTCAAATATTCTAAGACTAATTGAGTTTAGATAATTAAGGGGGTTTAGAGCAGTAATTCAGAGGAGAATGGGAGGGGAGGACAGTTTAATTGAGATTGCCTGTCCATCTGTGAATTCTCCATGCAGCCTTCTGTGGCATGTCCCGGTTGCCATTCGTTCTGACCTAGAGGAATTGATGTCATTTGTATTGACCTTATTAGCTAGCAACACTGCAGGCTTCCCCATGCATTTTGTAGCTATTCGCATACTGCCTCTGGAGCAGTGCATGTGTGACAGTTGTCCATGTTGTCCTTGACTGGAGGAAATACCCTGCCCTGGCGTGTCTGCCCTTTTGAGACCTCATAGTATACTCTGGGGTCACACCAGGAGTTGGGGGGATGAGGAGCAGTATTTGAATGCTGCTTTGTGGTTCAGTAGAGGCCGTTCCATGCAGGTTGGAGCTAAGTCTTCATCTCTGCTACAGCAAGGCAGCTAAAACTGGAATCAAAACTCAAACCTCTGCTTCTAGGTGAGGGTTGATGGTGATGATAAGCCTGGCTGGTTCAGTAGGTGAGAGGAGATGGCAGCCAAGCCTCACAGCTTGCCAAGAGAAAAGGTTCTCAATAGCTTTGCACTGACTGCTACTAAGAAAACAACGTTTTTAAAGGATCTCATTGAATATTCTGCACCTTGGGAGTGCACTTGCCTGTGCTAGCTGCAGTACAGCATCATGGATCCTCTCCTGCTCTGTGACTCCCTGTGCAGATGCAGCTGGTTGATGTCTCACAGATCAAGCTTCCCTGCTGCCTTTAACGGGCAGGGAGCATGACAGAGACAGACCCTAGCCTGGCACTGTGGGCATGAGAGATTTGGACACAATGGGCAGGAAGCAGGTGAGTGAGACTGTCCTGCGGTGCAGGAGATGTGGCAGTTGTTGAGGATGGTGCTGAAGAGCTCACAGCCATTGACTCAGCTGCTGTCTGACAGCACGGGCAAACCTGGAGCACTGCAAGAATGGTGTTGACATTTGAATTTTGATTTAGTATTGAATAAATGAGAAACATGATGCTAAAGCTGTGTCCTGCTCAACCACCCCTCTCTTAGGCCGTGTCCACCCTGCGGGCAAGCGGCATTGAATTCCAATTTTATGCTGACTGGTGCCTGTAGATACTCCAGTGATTTAAATGGGGCTAGCCCAGCACCATGCCAAATGTAATCCAGATCAAATGCTGTTAAAACTGCAGCAGATCATGTTTCTTAATTTAGAAAGTAGCTAGGAAATACTGAGAGGAAGGACCTTGAAGCCTCTATGAGCACTGACCAATTGTAATGTGCTTCTTGTGCTGTGTTTGTAAATACAGGCAATTTGACTTGGTGCTCCACAGGCTGTTCTATCACCATCAGAACCTCTGCAAGTGGAATGTCTGGGGTTTTCTTCTTGTCTCCTTCTGCTTTTTTACAAGCGTTGCGGTGGAGGAGTTGCAGCAAAGATTGAAGGGCCCTTTTCTGGAAGACCATCCTACTTGTGCCAGGAGTCTGCTCATCAAAAATGAGGAAACAAACTCTAGGATGTTTTCATGGGGAGAGTCAGGCGAATGCTCTCTACTAATGTGCTATTGTCAGGTGTTTTCCTAGTGATTGTCATTGTTACTACCCCTCTGGGGCTATTCAGATATGGGAAAGTGTAATAAATAATCAAAGAGGATGTTCCTGGCTGCTAATTTTCAGTCAGATTTGATACTGGTCCAAGATTTAACACTTCCTTTCTCTGCCAACCACATACTAAAAATAACATATTTTCAGGATATTGGAGACCACTAGAAACCTGTGGTATTTGGCACTTGAGTATCACCTTTCATCTGGAGATCTTAGAGCAAAAAGTTGGCGCTTCACTGCATCTCCTTGGAACTGGGAGAATTTGAGACGTTTTCGGAGCTGTTTGAGATGTAGGTGAACAGGAGACAAAATCTCAGAATGGCTCGAAAGGTCTGAACTTCCTTCCTGAGTGACATCTATTTGGAGAAAAAAAAAAAAAAGCGACTTTACCTTGGAAGTCTCACGGGTCTTCTGTCTGTGCTTCAGAGCATGGTTAGTCCCTCCTGGAGGCAGGGGAGACACATGTGGTGAGTGTAATGGGGATACATTAACTGAGAGGATGGTTCCCTCTGGAGAAGGGTTACAGCCCCCAGTAAAGGTTGGGGAGAAGTGAACTGAGTAAATTCACATATTGTTCTTAGGTTTTGGGTTGAGGTTTTTTGTTTTTTGGGTTTTTTTTCCTAGTTAAGCAGGGCTTTAGACTGCCTTCCAGTAATCAGACTTGTTAACTAATACTTCTGGCGTAGGGCATGTTTTTTTGACAGAGGGGTTTTTTTCGGTGGTTGTTTTTTGGTTTCCTTCTCTGTACTTTATTTTTCTCTTTGGTCTTAGTCATTGGTAACAGAGATGGTGGAAGCAACTAAAAAAAATAAAAGCACTGTTTGGCTGGAAGAAGATTAGGTCGGTCTGTGTAGATCAGTTGTAATGTCACCGAGAGGCAGGAGGGCTCCCTGCCTGTTTTGTTGGCTGCCTGTTCTGCCCTGAGTATAATGTGTCAGACGGGTCTTCTCAGGCCTTGGGAAAGCAGCTGCTTTTTCTCTGTGGGGAAAACAACACATAGGTAGTGGGCTTCAGCCAAAAGTCCAGTGAAAGAGCTTAAGTAGAGACTGATCTGAAAGGCAGGCTGAGAGCAAGGCATAAGTTCCCCAAGGAAACAGGATTTATTTGGATTCTCTGCCCGAGTAGTCAAGCGCTTTTCTCTCTCAAGACTCCCAAGTAACTGCAGAGCCTCTTCCCTCCTGAGCCAAAGGACAACTAATGATTTCTTGTGTTTGATAGTTTTGATTGCTCTGCTCTTTTTGATGATTTGCTTAAGTCTCTCAAAGCGTCTGTAATTTAATCAAACTGGCAGCAATAGTCACTTGCCTGGAAAACAGCAAGACCGTTCGTCCCATGGTGGTGGTGTACACAGCTGGCCATCAAGGCCACGTGCAGGTGCTGAGAGCAAAGCAGATTCTGCTGGGAATCACTGTCTGTAGCAGCTCATGCATCAGTCTGTTTTCATGTTGTGCCACCTCTCACAAAATGGGAGGTGGATCAGGCCTTGAATTGCCAAAGGTACTGGGATGTTTCCATTGCTGGGAAGGGGGTGTTCTTACTCTTTGATGTTGGTGATGTGATGGCATGGAGATAACTTCAAGAGCCTCCTTACCGTGAGCAAGCGTTGAATTGTTTATTTGGCATAAAGAATGAAGTCACCTGCCTGATGAGAGATTTAAATGTTAGGGAAATGTCAAAACTGCCCACAACTATTTGATCTGCCAAGTCTCAGGGAAGTTATCATTTCCACCCTGCTTGGGGAAGCTGTTTTTGTTATGTTTTAGCAGGGTGGCTGTACTGAGTTGTCTACCTGACTGTGCACTGAACCAATTTGTTAGCTTCTGCTTGCCATATCTCACCCCATCCTGACAGACATGGAGGAGTGCAAATGGATCATAGATTTCACACACACACACACACACACACACACACACACCAGTATTGATGATAAGGTACAAGCACCAGGTCTGGTTAGAAATATTTCATGCCTGACACTTGCATCATGCTTGGTGACCTTCAAACTCTTGCTTGTGTGGAGACTGTGGGGACCTTTTGATTTACAGCACTGCTATTTAAGTGGTTGTACACCTTGGTAAGGGCCAAATTACTATTTCAGTTCAAGTCTGTGGGTGATGAGTGAAGAGACACATTTTGCACTCTTGTCACACTGCTGAGAGATTTATTTATTTTTGAATGTTACAGATTTCATTTGAAGTAAAAAAAGACTTTTTTTTGCCTGAAGATGAAAATGCCTTGAATGAAACATTTCTGTGTCTCTTACTTTACTTCTTGCTCCTCAGGGGCTGCTTTCACAAGGAATCTCTATCCCAGTTTTTCCACCAAGTTCTGATTGTTCTGGGCTTTTGCCTCCATGTTAGTAATTTCTGGCTCTTGCTTGGGTTTCTTCCAGTATCCTTCTCTTCATCTCCACTTGAAAAAAAAAAAATCTTTCCTTTGCATCTTCACTCTCTTTTCCCTTGGCAGGAGACAAAAGGGAATACCGCTTGCAGAAAAGTAACCACTTTCAGACCTAGAACACAAAGTGAGACTGAGAGAATCAGATGCTCTCCATATCTGGAGATGCTACGCTGGCTGTAGAGATGGAGAGATAATAGATATTTGGGAGATTCCTGCATTGCTTCTGGGCTGGAGGAGCACAAGTAAAAGGCAAGGCAGCTGTGGCAGGGAGCAGAATTAATTCCCCGTCTCTCTGTCTACACTCTCTGGCCTTCTCGGACGACAAGCAAGCAGGTGCCTGCCGGCTGAATTGCAGTGGATATTGCACAAGAAACTGTAGGCTGGTGGAAAGACTCCAGGGAGCCAGCTTCAGCCTACGGACAGTAGGTTTGACTCCCTTAGTCTAGACACTCTCACAGGGATTACGTCAACAGTAATTTGTCAGTCTATTTATTTTCCAGTGGCATGGTTAGTATTTACTAGTGCTGAGATTCTCCCTATACTCTTCCATACTCTATCATAACAAGATTCGCTTCTAGCAGAGCGGCTACCTAGGCCGCAATTTCCATGGTTTTTAAAATAATACGATTCTAATGCGTAGGAGAAGAAAAAGCATAAAATGTACCTAAACATGCACATCCTACTGAGAGGCAAGAACATCCTTTGTGTATTTTGAAACTTCAGTTCCACCTGATGGCCCAAAAGCATCAGATATTTCAGTGAGCATTGTGCATACTTGTATTTGTACACCAGGTTTGGGAATAAGGTATGACCATACATTGCTATCACATGAGGAGAAAAACCCTTCAGTCTCAAAACCACTGATGAAATTTCACAATTCCATTTTTCTACACAAACCTACCCTTTTCCGGTACAGTAACTTGAGCAAAATTACACACAATCCCTGGGAAATGTAAAAGCAGCCCAACTTTAAACATTACTATAGGTGCCAAACATAGGAGGGCACTGTCTCTGGGTTCTCTGTGTAGTTAATTGAGCAGATGCTTGAGGTGCCTTTTGCAGGAGCTTTTCAAGTAAGCTGCTCTGATTCACCCTCTGGAAGACTTTTCCTCTTCCTATGGACTAGAAAGGAGAATATATTAGATAGAATAAAATTGTAAAATAAAGCTGTGTGAATAACTGCCTTTTTACTTCCTCCCTTCATTTTGCAACTAGGATTAAAAGTTCAAGTGCTGACAACGTTTTACGCCCTAACTTTTGGACTCTGTTCCCTCCAATGACGTTATGTCACGTCTCCATAATACAGAGAGAGGTTGATTGAACAATTGCGTACATTGAAAATCTGATACAAAAAAACCTAACTCTACAAAATATGGACTTCTTAGAATGTGTTTAATGCAGTGCTTAGCTTATAACATGCAGCAGGATAATAACGAGTTTTGCAAGACTTGTCATTCATGTTTTGGATCCCCTCCCCAAAGTACTGAAAGGCGTTAAACTGTGCAACTTGGTTGTTGGGGAGAGAGGCAACCCATGGAAAAATAAATCTTTAACTCAAAACAAAAATCAAGGAACTCTCTCAAACTCAGAGGATGGATGTTGTTTTATTATTAAACCACTGTGCTGTTGTTCCCATGGAAACAAAGAAACAAATATTTGGAGCTGTGTCACACCTTCCACCAAAATTCCATTAAGAATGTTTTGGAAAGTGTTTCTGTCAATGACAGCCCTCCTGTTCTCTGAATGGCTGCTTTGTGCAGCCTTCCTCGATTCCTGCACAGGCGACAAGGTGAAACTGCACTCAACCTCATGAACATTACTTGTCTTTACAATTCTTTAAAAAGAATTAATTGCTTCAGGAGGTCTTTGTCCAGTACAAATGATAAGTTTGAGGCTGGAGCAATGACCCAAATGAAATGTGTGACAGCAGTGGCATGTGGTTGTTTGCTGTTGGTTTGGGTGGGGTTTTTTTTAATCCATATCTTCCTACAGATAAATCCTAGCAACATGCCAAATAATTTCACCTTGAACCCAGCGTAATCTGTTCAGAAATTGAAGGAAAAAAACCCCATGAAATACAACTAATATTTTGGCTAAAAATAATATTTACTTTACTAAGTTAAGGTGATCCTTCTGCTCATTACCAGTGGGAAGAGATTTTTTTCATGCTGCCAGATATCTTTTACCTGGGGCACCCCATCTGTTTATATTTGCAGGCTGGGGTAAACCCAAGGAGGAAATCTGATCAAACTTAGCAGGTGCTCCTTTTTTTTTTTTTTTTTTTTTTTTTTTTTTAATTAGAATGCTGCTATTTTCTTCTCTTCACGCACTTGCTTTCACCTGCAGATCAGCCATCACATTTTAACTATTTTAACCAGAAAGCTTTTTTATTACCTTGTTTTCCAAACAAGGAGTTTAGCCCAAACAAGGAGTAGTAAAATACATTGATTCTGGGTTTCTGTGTTGGATTTTTGTAGTGAATATAAGGTCAAAACTGTAATTACATAGCTTATCACTGGGAAAAGCATCATACTTCTTTCTTCCAGCATGGAAAACGGTTGACGATGTCTCATTGAGTGCGCAAGCCCATTTTGCAACCTTTCCCCTTGCTGGAAGCACTAAGCACCTTTTTTTGTCTACTCACCTATTTTCACACAGTTTCTAGAAGTTTAATATCTTAGAAACCTCTTTGGCTCTGTTAAATGTCTTTGAAATCTGCTAGTTTGTTTGGAAGTTATTAAGGACAGGAGGGGGGAAAGGACATTTCCATAATGGTTTTGCACGCTGGGCTAATATATATAATTTCCTGATATGTGAGGAGGCATCATGATAAATTTCATTCTACAGAAGCGTGCTTACCTTCTGAACTAGAGTTCATTATATTGCATTTACTTTGTGTAACATGACACGGATGCTGAATCCCTCCGAATGTGAAGTAAAACAAATACAGTTGTCTAAAACTTTCTAATTTTTAATGGATTTTTTTTCATATTTCCCTCCCTAATGAACAATGACATTATGGTCCCAAAACCTGCTCAAAGTTGGAAGGTTCAAATTGTAACCAGCTCTAAAAATCATCCTTTTCAAATTACAGGCAGGCTAAAATACACCAGCATGAGGAAGCCTTCCTTCTCTGTAGGGTGAATGAACTGTTCAGATGCCTTTGATGGACCACACACTGTAATACCTTTCAGTATTATCAAATAATAACTTGGAAACCCTTGGCCATATGCTATTTGAACTGAAGTCAGAGGGCATGTTTGGCTTGTGGTTTGTGGTCCCTGGAATATATTGTGACGGGTGGAATATACTCAAATGAGGGGCTAGGAAGTAGTGCTTTTTATTTGTAAAATCCTGCTTAAGACAATTAGTGTAGAGCAGAAGGAAGTCTTTTGCCTAGCTTAGTGGTTATCTGCATATCATGGCCTAGCATGTCTCCTGTCTCAAAGGGCTATGTAATTCAAGAACTGTCCCTATGAAAGGGAGAAGTAGCTTTTGTTCTCAAACCCAGCATTGTCATGATTGAGGCCACATGTTCCTTTATGGCCCCTAATCAGTTTGAGGCTGATTCCTATTTAGTTCCTTTCAACCACTGTTATTCTAGCTTTATACTCTTGTAAATTCACTCATTCTTATCAAGTTATACCACAGCAATTCTCTAGTATGTCAGGCTCTAGGTATATAGATACTGATATTCTTTCTAATGAATGTGCTTTTCCTGCCTTATGCTGGCTGATCTTTTTCTAAATAATAATTCACAGTAACTGTGCCTCAGGCAGTGGCTTGAGCTTGAAGGTTATGCAGCAAAGCTATAATACTTTAAAATATCAATTTTGGTTTTGAAGAGATGTGTGAAAAGGGAGGGGTATTCTTGGGCTGGGGGTAGTCTACACAATTTGAACACGTTGCAATAGGGTGAACGATAACCCATCACCTTGCAGAAAGACATTGTGAAAACTCATTTTCTAAGCGAAGATTCTGCTGTTACTGGTAATGAACGTTTGAGGAGCCACACCCAATTGATCAAGGTGGCTGTGCATTAATATTTTATAATTATCGCTTATTTTTCAGAACTGCAATTTTGCTAGAAAATGCAGTTGTTAGTGATCCTGGTTAGTTTCATCTTTAATTTGTCTGATCATAGATACTATTTTCTTCATTGTGAATGCATCGCTGTTTAATCAAATACTAATAATTAGATGTGTAGAATTTAAAAAGTGAGTCTAATAAAGGGAATTCTTACCTGGGCTGTAACAAAGCTGAGTTCTAGTCCCTTTTCTCCAGAGGGACTTGAACCTCTATCTTCAGCTTCCAGGAATACTCTTAATCGCTACATTTTAGGATTGGGTTTGCGTTTTGAAGAGAGAACATTATGTTTTCTGAATCACTCGCTGGAGCTGGTCTCTTGCCCATGGGGTGCATGTCAAGTCCAGAGGGCCACTGATTTATAAGTCGTTCTTATTCTTGCTGTCTGGCTTGATGCTTTTTGAGGTTCTTCAAACATAGGAGGAGTACAACTAGAATGGGCTTATTTGGGCTGTACCTCTGAATGCCCTGGACTGCCTGCTTGGGAAACTGGTACAGATGTACTTTCTGGGTATACTTTGATTAAGAGCAAGGCACTAGCATGTCAGTTGTTTGCTCCACAGGATTTAAAAGATGAGTTTGTCTGCCAAGCAGTTTCCCCCCAAGTCTTCGCAGTACTAACATGAACTGGAATAATGCACTCTGTAATTGCTGTTATTAAACCCAGCATGACTGTATTTCAGCCAATGCATTTGTGTTTAAACCAGTGAACTAATGATCAAATCCACAACTTCTAATTGCAACCAGTACATGGTGTTGTAAACATGATTCAGATGGCCTTGCTACCCTGTTAGCTTCCAATTAAAAAAAAATAAAATGAAATTTACTGGTCGCTTAACCCTGTATATGTAAGTTTCAGCTTGACATCATTAATGTGTATTTGTTGACTAGAGAGAGGCACTAGAATTTCCCTTCTTGCACTTTTACTCTTCCTTCTGTTAATGTGATCATTTTGAATTTGATGTTGGCTGCAGAATTCATAGAACTTCAACATATAATTTTTAGGAAAAAACAGAGTTGCTCTGGAGTAATAAAAAGAATTATTCCTCTTCCAGCCTAAGTTACTCACATAGCAACAGTCCTAAATGAGATGTGCTGAGCTTGAGTTGATGCTTCTGTGTAGTTGTTTGCTTGTTAAAAATATGAGAATATCTTTGTTCTTTCATGAATGCTAATAGTATCTTCATTACTTAATTTTGTTGGAGACAAAATTTGTCCCTGCTAATACTTCTCCTTGACTGATCCAACTGCGTAATTAAATACATGCCAAACTACAGTAACCTGAGCAGTATGACTAACTAGAATATGATTCCTATTGTACTTAAGAGATTGTGAATATTTGGGTGTGTTGGGACTGTTATGAGCTGGTTCATGCTTTAATGTGTTTTTTGTAAGGATGGTCAACTGTATACTTTTTTTGGTGGGTATTTTTGACAAATTAAAGATACTTTTGATAAGTCCTGTAAATCAAGGAAGGGGGCAGTTCAGGAGCAAGAGAGCCCTTTTCTGTCCAGTCTTAGGTGTTCAGATGGGTCTGCATTTTTTGTGGTTTTTTTGTGATGAAATGCTTTTACCCAGTCCATATTACTGTGACTTGAGCCAACTCTATTTTGGGTTGGTCAGTGTAGATTCACTGAGCTTTGCTGTTTTACTACAGTTACGAATCAAGCTTTTTCTTCTGAAACAAATAGCAGTTTAAGCCCTGTGACCAGTCTGCAGTGAGCTTTGGGAGACAACATATTCTTTGGCTGGACAAATCCCCACCTATAGTACATCTTTTTCCAGATATAGTCCAGTGGTTCTGCTTTTTTTCCCCAAAGCAGATTTGGGAAAAGAAAAAGTAAGCAGTGGCACTAGGAGGAGAAGTGATGTTCGGAGGGAGCATTGGGATCTCCGCAGCTCTGAAGAGCAGGCCACCTACATAGGGGTCAAAACCGCTGTAGGAGAGCAAGGAAGACGATACAACATAAGCTGTAATTATTGTAGTGAAGTATCTCCCCATAAAACGTAAAGTGCTTTGAGACCTTGAAAGCCTGGCTTAGTTCTTTGTTTACGCAGCACCTGAAACACCAGAGCCCTGATATCTGAGTGGGGCTTCTTGGTGCTGCTGTGATATAAAAAGTGAAAAATACTGAGAAAAACGCTACTGGGACAAAACATGTGATTCTCTGTATTACTGACATTGCAAGACACAGGAATCTAAGAATGTGTTTGACAGTCTGTCATTGTAACCACTGAAACCTTAAAGGTCCAATTAAAACCTCATAAAGAGTAATTCAGTGATGTTTGCATATGTAAAATAAAATGCTTTCAATAGTTAAGCTTTATGAGCATGTATGGACTCTAAGAATTCTGAAAACATGCGTGTATTTTTATGAATGTCATGAACTCAAAATTATTTAGCAAATTTTGCCACTTTTTTTTTTTCTCCACAGGCTTTCACCATTGCTTACAGCCCAAACCACAAATAAAGCATTAAAATTATTGATGTGAGCTAAGCAGGAGGGCTACTGCCAAAAATAGCAGTATTCACTCAGGCTCATTCTATGTAGTTCTGGAAAAATTATTCCCATGCTACAGAAAAGATCACATTTTTTCCTTTCTTCACTAATAGTAAAAATATTACCTTTCAAGTGGTCTGTTATTCCTGCAGCTTGGGGATAAGCAGGTTGGATGAAGTTTAAGGTAGCTAAATGAGCAAGGCTTGCCAATCCAGCCTCCTGCTAATACAATGAATGATTTATGGTGCTTTTTTCTCTTGGTGCCTTCCCACCCCCTATTTTTACCTTCAAGATGACGGCAAAATGAGGCAAACAGGCAAATGAAACCTCATATTTGACCTAAGTGAGCTCCAGGAGCATTGCTCTTTTTTCTTTCCACTTTAATGAAGTGCATGGGAGGAGGTCACCCAAACTGGGAATCTCGGCTTTAAGACAGCACCACACGTGGGATTCTCCATCACTGCCAAGCAAACTGAATCTCTCTGAGAGGATGTTGACACACTATACAAGACAAGTCTCACGCATGTACACACCTGTACTCCTTTCAAACTTCAGAGTGCCCATGTTTTTTCTGGTGCTAAAAATGTCTTTCTTGTCACAGCAAGGCAGGACCGTGAACATCCATCCATTTTGAACACACTCTCTGAGAGCCCAACCATGCCCTCAGACTGCATGCTGGCTCATCTGTAAATGAACAGAGGACTCTGCATCATATGCCGAATGGAGTAAGCTCAGACTTACTCCAAGTTATGCACACAACCTTACTGTGCTTAGGCTTGCCAGATCTTTCAAGGTGGCTTCACACAGGAACTGATATGTCTGATCTTCCATGAGGTTGTCCCATGTACATAGGACATGTCACATGGATTAATACTGTGGTCTTGATAGGGGAGTTCTGGGGGAGAGGTGTACAAAGAGCCAGCTTTCATGTGTGAAGCCCATCTCCCACACTGTATCAGGTCTGCTTTTCTGACTGTTTCCTTCAAGAGAGCACAGGGACCTTGCTGACAAGTCCCTTACTAGTTTGTGACACTCTCATCAGGTGTCTGCATGGGAGGAGCTGAGCACTTGGCATACTTAGTCATCAAGCCTCCAGAAGTGAAGTAGCTGTTTTATGGGATTCAAACTGCAGCCCTGGGAGCCATAGTGATTTGTACGTGGTCCCAGGCGGAGTCAGTACCAGTGGTAGAAGGAGCCCACCAGTGCTGTTGTGGGGGGAGACAGGGGACTTTGGAAGGTAGGTGGAATTTACAGAGAAATATAGCAATCCAATAAAGTGCCAAGAAAGAAGGTGAGATGTATAAAGGGAATTTTCTAAAAAGAAACTGATAATCCTGAGGTCTATTGCATTGTTGTAGGGAATGAGAGACAAAGACTTGATATTGTCCGTTGTGGTAAGTTCCCTTTGATAGGTACAACTGTAATTACCAAGAAAATGCACCTTTATACTTCCTTTGATTGGTGAGAATTAGCTTTTGTGCTAAGCAGTGCTGCTTTCTGCACTGAGATTAACCACGGCACAGAGACTCAGATTATTTGTTAGGTGATGCTCCAAGTGATTTAGAAAACAATTTGGGGAGCACGTTATGGAGCTGGGTTCTCTTACCACCAATGCCCAAGTTTGTCTTTTGGCAGATCTGTAATAACCTCACTGCCTGTAGTAAGATGAGTACAACTATTTCTTATCTTCCCCAAATGATTTGAAAGGCTAAATTTATTTGTGTGAGAATATAGGCTTTTTGAGATCTTAGAACAGTACCAGTACATGGAATGATCATTGCCACTTTTAAAATCCGTTCTTGAGTCTGTGATTCAGAAATAAAATGATCATGAGCAAAAATGAGAAAGAAACCTGATATCCCTGTTCAACCACAAAGAGCTAATCCTGTTGATGAGCTATTACCAGAGACGGAATAGCAGAGAAAATGGGCAGGTGCTGTATGGTATTTTAGTAGTGACCCTGGAGCCCTGACTGAAGCCAGCTAGGTTTTTGTGTCTGACTTTGGAAAACCCTGTGTTGTACTCAAGCTGTGGAAAAATACACAATGATTAAGAACTTAGTAAGCATTGCACATCAGGTTATATGAAGTGACATTGGTATCGTTCCCACACTTGCTGTGTGGACGGTTTTACCTCGAAGAACAGTAGCAGCAGTCCACGGGGAGGGCAGGTAAAGTGTGAGGACTGATGGCTGCTTGGTGAGAGCAAGAAGTGTTGCAGATTTAGGGCTGGGGGAGGGAAAAGCTTATTAAGCTGAGAGAGCAGTGGCAGTAAAGGTAGGACCTACAGAAAAGGTAGGATCCAGGGAGAGATGTGTGTCTCCAAGCCCCCTTGCTAAATAATGTGGAAAGAAACACATGCACATCATTGTTGTAGGAGTTTTTCTCATTAGATCAAAAGGACAACATCACAGCAATCTGTTGCTTCTGTAGAAACCACAGCATCCAAGAGGAGGAGGAGACACATGTGGGCAGCAAGAAAGCTCTTGAAAAACAACTAAGGAGACAGCATGAAAGAAACAGCTTACGGGGTGGGGTCAGAGCAGTCCCAGTGCAGTCAGAGAGGAATGAGAAGGCAGATGAGTGGGTGAGGACAGACACCCTACTGCATGTTGATTGTGGCACAGCCTCCATCTGTCCTTCCTTGGTGCACCCACTCCTAGTGCTAGGAATAAGCTCTGATACCATGGAATCAGATTGCTGTTTGTAATGGTAAAACTGCTGCTGAGAAACACTATCTTTGTTTCCTAGTGAATGATAAAGAAACAATAAGTGGTGTTTACATGCCTGAGTTGTTTATCCCTCTTTGCAGCAGCACTCTTCTTCTCTACAAACTTTCACCTGTGCCATCATAGCCTGGAGACCCCATGCACGACATGCATAGGTGACTTACCTTTCTTCAGCTCCAGCAATTCATGGCTGTGAGACCAAGGCACTTAGATACCAAACAACCTCCACATTAAATGATCACCACAGAAAGTGATGCTAATACAAAGCTACATCCAAGAATTCACTAACTTTCACCATTGACAACCCAGTAGAGTTTCAGCAATTCACACCTTCCTGTTGTGAAGATTCCACTTGAGGACTGTGGAGTAAAATAAGTCTGGAGTTGGTTAAATTGTGTGTTCCAGCTTAGGCATCCATCTAAAAATGTAAATTACCTTCAGAAAGTAGAATAACTTTGATCTCATTTAATTCTTGATACATCCATCAAAAAGACTTTGTCTTTGTAACCTCACATATCTTCCCATCAAGAAACCGGACAGAAATATCAGATGGAAAAGAGGGGTCTTTTTTCCTACCTTATTCTTCTTTCAGACAGTTAGTAGGGAGAGGACAGAGCCATTCAGAATCAGCTGTACTATGCTGCCTGAGCTACAGGGCAAGTACTCAAATGTCTGCAAAATTAGCGTAGTATGAAAAGCAGACAGAAAAGTCAGCCCGAGTTCCAGACCCCAGGTTTGCTGTTAGATTAGTTCTCTCTTGACTTGTGTACTTGACACTCCTTATGATGACTTTGATACTGAGGATGGCTCTACAGCTCCAGATGTCTGAATTTTGTGCTGCTGGTAGAGACCTGTTTCAGAGAACAATCCTACTTAAAGGCCTCAAGAACAGTTGCACAGAGGCACAACAAAATGTCAGAAGTTAGTAAAGAAATGTATTTTTATTTTGGCACTGAATTTCCTTTGGCAATATTAGCCATCACTCTTGGTATGAAATGACTGACTGCTCTACGTAAGGGTGTCACCATGTTCTGAACCTGATTTTAACGTAGTCCAGGAGAGGTCACCAGCAAAGGTGGGCTGTGTGTTCTCCCAGAGGTAATAGTATGTGAGCCTGCGGGTTTGGTTTAGGCATTTTTAAGGTGAGAAAAAAGAAATGCAGAGAAAAAAAAAACCCTAAATCTTCATGCGTGTTGTCTTTTCAGAGGGAACAGCTGTCTGGGGTAATACTTCATTGCATGCAATCATGAGAAGCAGGAAAGCAGTTCTATTTACTTCAACTTCACTAGTGGCAGACCAGCTTCTCAAATGAGCACAGAGTTTCTTTTTTTTGCCAGCTCCAAACAGATAAAATTACTACTTGGTAAATTCCACATAACCTTTAAGGTTTTCAATCACAGCAGTAAATACTACTGTGCCCCAGCTCCTGCTTTTACTAAATTGTATTATAAGCACCTTAATTATAGTCCATGCTGTCTGATGGGCCATGGAAAAGGTTGTCTTCCAAAGAACATATGATAACAAGGGTGGAGCGATACTGGTCATTTTTTGTCTGTTGGGAAAGAAAGGGCTTTGCGGAGAGGAAGATTAATAGTAAACAATGTTAATCTAAATATATCTCAGACACAAAATACCACATTCCTTCAGGCTTGCCTTCTCAGGGGGTACTGGCATTAACCATTTTACTGTGGGGATAGCTCCACAAAGACAGGCTCCTCTTCAGAGCAGAGCTAAAAATGAGGTATGTTTTTGTTGTCATTTTGCTGTTGAAGCTGCAGCAGTACAATGAGGTCTCTGACTTGCACTGCTTTTAGCAGTTGAGTTCAGGGCTTCCAGGTTGAGATCTAGTTCAAGGGCAGAGAAGTGAACAGAAAGAAACATTTGCAGTGACTTCACGGTGGTTTGAACAGATTCTCCACACTGCTGCAAAAGAGAGGAATCAGACCTGGGTCTTACAGATGGATTAGTCCCCCGTTATAGCCCGTGTCTGCCTCTTTACTTATTTAATTATTTTTGTAGGTCAGATCAAACATAAGTTGGAGGCAGCTCGCTTTCAAAGTCTCTGCTGTACTCAGTATAGCAAAGCATCTGGCAGGACAATTTCATTTCTGACTCCCACTGTTAATGGCATGGCTCTGGGCCTTTGGGTAGGCAGGCTATCCTTATCACCTTGGCAGGCTTCCAGCTCCAAATAATAATCCATTAACGTCTGCCCTGCTGGCATTCTTGCCAAATACAAGGGATATCTTTTAAATAAACATTGGCAGTTCCCAGTCAGAGGAAAGAGAAAGGGAGTAGAGGAAAAACAATCCTTGACATTTCAGTGACTTTGCAGGGCTAGCTGACACCTGGTACCACCCTTATCTGCGGGTGTTTATGCAGGGCTGCAAAACACAGCTTCTTCTGTTGGCTCTTTTCCTTTCTTTAAATAGAACTGGGGAGACTTATAATGATAGGAGTAACTTTCTTGGATAGGCACTCTTTTCTTTGCCACCACCCCCCCCTTTTTTTTTCCCCAGGCTGGGGAGACCCTTGCATTAACATCTGTGCTCCTGTCTTCCTCTGAAGAACAGCAAGAATAGTATAGCAGGCTTGCGTGCCTTGTACTTTGCCAACAATATTTTTTCCCACAGTTTTCCTCCCTAGTGGATTAGATACAATGCAGGTTTACTTTCATGGGGGCACTTTCCCACCTGACTTGCTATCTCTTCATCCATCAAACCAAACAGCCACATCGATCTGGCAGTAATCAGAGCAAACAAGGGCTCACCCCATTCTCAGCGTTCTTTGGGAAGTGCTTTTTCTGTTTGTTTCAACCATTTCACTTTCTTTCTCTGTAGCTGAACTCTCAACGACAGCTTGAGGTTTATTTTTCCAGCTGTTATATTTTGCTTAATAGCAATAAAATCACTTGTTTGGATAATTCACAGTATCAATAAATGAGCCATCTAGGTTTTATTTTTGCAGTCTAGTTAAGATCTGGAGTAGGATTCATTCTTCCAGAATGTGATTGGGAGACAGTAAAATATTTATTGTTGAAAGAGTAACATAGAGTCAAACCTAGAGTTTGCTACCCAAGACTGGAAGTGGATTTCGTTTCTACTTGTTTTGCCTTGATTCAGTGATTGCGCCGATGCTACCTTAGTGTATATTAGAGGTAGCTAAGGGCACAAACTCTCTTTTGTTGCATCTTTATAACAAGTTAATTAAAAGATTGGACAGTAGTTTGAAGGATTTGAAATCTTGATCGTAAGGGTATTTTGGTACTTGATTCTTTCCTGCTAATGACTTGGGACTTCATTTGCAACTACTCCTTTGGCAAAATTTCCACAAATTTTATATCGCATTTGGAGTATTGTATTTTGCTTGCCCCTTTTCATCTGGGTGCTTGAGGCTATTCCTATCTTTCCTCCAGTTTCCAAATAAACACTATCCCCACCCGTGATGAAATTTCCTATCAGGTTAGCATTATTGCTGAATTTTCTGATGTGCAGCTAAAAGTTTCCTCTAACCCCATTGCTTGTGTGTGGGATGGGGCAGAGGGAGGCACCCTGACGGCTGAAGGGTGCGGAGACAAACTGACAAAGTGCAGAATGCGTATTTTGACCAGATCCTCATTTTGGGGCTTAATGCTTTTAAGTCTCAACACTTCCCTTTTTGAAGCATGGTGACATTTGAATATGTGAATGTGTTTTCAATGAAGATAACTTAATCACCAGCACTGGGAGTTTATATATCTCCTAATTAAAAGGGAACCAATCTGGATGTCCCAAACCAATCTTTGCTATATTTTTAGTTCAATATATCGCTCCACCCCTGGCCAGCCTGTATATGGTAAACCTTCTGCTATTTCCTGCTCAGTTATTTAATGCTGGAGCCAAGCTAGTTTCAGTTCCTGAAGCAGAACCAAGCAAAGCAAATGTGGTTAGAATGGAGTTAACTGGAAACATTCCCAAAAGATAGCAGATTTACTCCCAAGTGCATAGTGATCCACCTACAGTGGAAAAGAAACATAATTTCAAATCATAACCTCTTCACTCTGTGTAGATTCTGTCTGGACACTTACAAGCCTTTGTTAATAGTCTGTACTTAAAAAGGATTATGAAGAAGGTGCTGTAGGCTCTTCACAAGCAAACTACAATTGAAAATACTAAGCATCTTTGCAGTGGAAATTGTCCCCTTAGTTGGTGAAATATTGCAGCTGAAGTGTAAAAAGGGGGCAAGAGAAGAAGTGTATAATATTGAGAGGCTGGTTAAGATAGGCAAATGCATATTAAGTAATTGTAGGTCCCTAAACTGGATTAAGGTGACACATCTGTTGCTCTTCTTTCATTGTTTTATTGGACCATACCAAGCCCTAGCTGCTCGGGCATGTACTGTCTCTAATTTTGCAAACCAGGAAGATCCTTAACTGCAAGTGTGCTTGGGTAGGGAGAAAGGAGGCAGCTGCAGTTGCTGCGTGGGCTAATAAAACACTTCAGCAGGCATGTTTAGCAGGGAGGAGCACTCCATTATAGCGTCCATCACAGTCCAAATCTGGAGCTGTTAATCAATTTTGGATTAGTCTATAGGGGTCTTTGCCAGGGGAAACAGTATTGTTAGCCCCCCTGAAGTCTGTGGGTGAATGGTAGATAAATACAAAATTGCTGCATTCAGTAGAGGCTGTCATTTGGGCCAGGTGAGGTCTGCATTCTGCTTTCCTGAAAATAATCCTAAAAAGTGCTTTGTAGAGTACTCTGGTGGATTTCTGCAAAACTGTCACTAGCACCTGCTTCCCTTAGATGATAAACCTTGCAGAGCAGAGAGAATATTTACCATGGTTTGCTAAAGAGATGTCTGACTTTCTCCCCCAGTAACTTTTCAACCTGTTCTTCAAATTAGAAGGGTGGAGGTCTTAAAAATAAAATCCTGGATGTTCAGTGAAAATAAAAAGTCGAATATAGTGCAGAGGCCCAAGTTGTGTCTCCCACTGTTGTGCTCCCCCTCTCCCCAGGGGATGTTTGCTGCAGAGGTGAAATACTTACTAGGCACTGGAGAATACATGTAGGAATCGGTGTCAAGGAACAAAATGAACTGCAAATCTGGCTTCAGTAGCTCTTCTGTTCTCAGGGTTAATAGTTTAAATAAAGGAGCGTAGTAACAGAGGTGCTTCACTTCAGGTCTCTCTCTTTTAGAGACTGTAAGTATTTTCTAACCCAGATTTCAAGAACAACAATGTGTGGCTGGGCTGGAACCAGTGATATTTTTAAGTTTCCTGTGGTTTGAGAAACTGTCTGAAGGATCAAGGAATCCAGAAAACCAGTTGTGAGTTTCCGGTATGAACATCGAATGAATACGAAAATGAATAGGCACTGATTTTCTGCATTGTAGCAGATGAAAGAAGATGAAAGATCTCAGCTATGCTAATGTCAGTCCAGAGCAACTCCAGCAACTGCAGGCTTTAGTTAAATAAATATTATTTAACCTAGTTCAGGAAAATCCCTCCACTACTACAAAACAAGTTTTTCCACTCTTTCGGGTCATGACCTTATACGGAAGCAACCCACGCTGATAACCTGTTGCACAACTGATACTGAGTAAGCATCTTCAAAGAGCAAGTCTCTGCACCTGCTGACCTCCAGTCTGTCTAGCAGGCCTGTCCAGGTTTAAATGATGTAAACTGTCATCTCTTGTGTATATCTAATTCTAGCCATTGTCTGGTTGTGCACAAGAGATGCCTTTTTTTTTTGGTGCAGGCAGAGACAGTTCACATGCAGAGATCCATATATCATAGTAAATGTCACATTATACACAGGAAGATGCTGGTTGTCTTCTAGCTGCATCCGTGATGCTGTGGCCTGCCTGCTGCTTTGTGCATTCTATTATGTGATAGTTTGTGGAGCTCTGCTGGCTCTCACTGGTGTGGCTGCTCCTCTGTGTGTGTGCTATCAGGCCTGGTGTAATGTGTTAAGACTACACAGTAAAAGTAGTCTTCTTTTTCATTATTCTAACCATTTATGGGTTTGACATACTCCCTGTGATACAGCCCTTCTTGTTTCACAGCCAGCAGTGCCTGTGAACATCTTCTTTGTTTCTCCTGCCTATGTATTCACATGCCCCATAAATATCAGTAGTTCTGATTAAATATAAAAGAGATGCAGTGCCAGTACTTGTGTATTGGCATAGGGGAAAGAGAGGACAAAGAAGAGGAAAGAGTTTTGGTTTTATGTAGACTGAAACATCACAGTAGCAGAAACGATGGCACTTACAGTAATGTCACAGTCTCCTAGTATAATTTCATCATTGCCTGGAAGCTTAGCACTTACGCAGGGATTTCTCTCTTGAGTAATTGTATAGCATCTCAGCAAATTAGTATTACTTTATACATCCAGGAGATTGTGAAGGCTCACGCGTATTTGTTGACCACAGGACTTCTTTCCAGTAATGCTGCTTGCACAGGCCTTCCCACGCACCTCTGAACCAACTTACCTTTGAGGCCACGTGCCACCCTGTGCCCTCTGCCTCTGCGCGTGGAGGGGCTCTGGTGAAGTTGTAATGGGAACCTATTGCTTACTCATGTATACACCAAGTGAAAGCACTCCATTGCTCCTTGCAATTCACAAGTTACTGGGGACATAGACCAGACTTTGAGATATTTTTTGTAAAGACAAAGGATACTCTCCTCTCTTTCCTCATCTGAATGAACTTGAATACGCAGACACCCTTACCACATCCTCTGATTTGGCTGATGTCTTTTTTTAAGACCCTCAGCAGTGGAGCACAGCAGCAGTCTCTTCTGGTTGACATGAATTTTTAAAAATCCAGAAGCCTTTCCTGGGTGACATTAGACCAAAGAAACCAGCAGTATGGTTCTACTCATCTGGCAGCATAAGGCAGCATATATACAATGTTCTTAGCAGGAACTTTTGTATGAGAAACATCAATGCATTGATCCTAGAAACAGACTAAAAATCTGATATGGGAATGGTATGCAAATGAGCAGTTGCATGGCTTATAAAATTCTGGTGTGGCTTTACAATGCAAAATGACACATCTGGCATCTAGCTGAGACAGCTTTTTCACTTTTTTTTTCCTGCCCTAAAGCGCTTTCTTCAGGGAAAAAAAATAAAAGTCAAATTGCCTGAAATGAGATGCTTTCAGTATTAGCAGTATATGGCTATCTGTGCCCTGTGAAAGTGGAGAAAATATCATGTATACTAACAGCATATTATGTTGTTGACCAAAACAAAACTGGAAAGTTTCAAGAACCACCACTGTATAATGTGATTACCACGGTGTCTGGTTTTGGGAGCCTCATTCTCTTCTGTGAGAGTTGTTATGCCAACATAGGAAAGAGAAAACCAAATGGAAACCAAGAAGGATATCATTTTCCCTGCCCCCCCCACCCACCCCCACCCCCCCTTCCTCTTCCTGTTGGGAGTGTTCCTGTTTGTCTGAATAAAACTTACCCATTCCAGTACCTACCTACTATTTAAGATTGCTTGCCAGCCTGGGAAGTTGTTATGCAGGTTGCCCTTAAATAGCTCACATTTGACTGTAGAGCACCTGTTAGTTGATTGGGAGACAGTAAAATTGAGGGCAAAGGCTTCCCAAACACAAAGGATTGCTTGTGGAAAAAGGTCTTGTTGATCTTGGATGAAGTTATAACCACCACTTGAAGACTTTAGTGAGGCATTGTATGGTGTACTAGGTCTGTACATGTGTTTCTGTGTGTGAAAAAACAACACCTGAGCTAAACAGACGAGAGCAGAGCTAAACCAAGTCTACTCCTAACGGTCTTTCTTCAGGTGTATTTTATGGAGCACTTTTGAAAGGACCTTTTGTGTAAGCCCCTTGGAAACTCATTTCAAAGCCCCTGCGCAGAAGTGCCGGAGCCTGTGGCCCACCTTCCTGCTCAGAGCTTGAATCTTGTAGTTCACATCTTTCCACTTCAGACTTTGGTCCATCACATCAGGTGTTTCAAACCCTGCAAGAGTCGTTTGCCTTGGTGGGAGGTGAAGGAGCTTGAAATAAAGCTTGAAATAAACAAGAATTTTCCAGAAAAGTGTTCCTGTTCATTCAACAGTTTCCACACACTGCTGCACCCTTAACTTTGCTTCGTGCCTCCTGCTTGCTGTGCTCTCTGGAGGCATTTATCCCTTCTCTTAGAGTCAGCTTTGTGTTCTGACTCATTCAGTATTGTGTTTGTGGTTAATTTTATGGGGTGAAGCAACTGGGATAACCTTGTGAAGATCAAAACAGAGTATTTTTAAGTGACACGGTTACAATATTAATTTACAAATACATTTAGGAATAATAGTGACATTCATTTGTTCTTTACAGGAACATGCTTGTTTTGAAACACAGACAAGCAAAAACTTTTCAAGATAACATATTTCTATGAAATATCTAGTTCATTTTCAGAAATGTTTTAAAAGAGCTACTCTAAACTGCCAGGATTCATGAAGCTGTTCCCCAGAAGGCATCACTCTAATCCAAAGCCCGCCAGAGCCTGTGAACAACTTTTTGTTTTGCTGACTTGGTTTCCAGTAAAGGACTGAGTTATGAAACATGGTGACACCTCTTGGTCTTGCTGACTTGTATCTGTAGGATCTCCTTGCTCCTCAGGACCTCTCTTTTTGTGGTTCAACTGTAGTCTGCTGAAATAAGTTTGACTTTCTTAGCGAGAGTTGTTACAAACTGCAAAGCTTGTCAAAATTTCCACTCCCTTTCAGACCTAGAAAATTTAGTGAATTGGTGCAATATGAACAATGTTGCCCAAAATGTTGTGGCAAACAGCTATATTCTGAATACTTGCAGGACCTTTTCAATAACCGCTGCGTCCTTTCCCAGCAGCTCTCTCAGGGGTTGCTGCGCGGCAGGCCTATGGCCAGGCTGCTTTGCACAGAAATGAGCTTTGCCATCAGGCAGGGCAGCCTGCCCCGTCCGTAGTGCCTGAAGGAACTGTGGGAGCTGGTAGTTACTTCTTACCATTCAAGTTATTTCATACCTTTATTGTAACATTTCAACCAGATATGAGTTATTTCTTAACCACCATGCAAGGCAGCGCCTCTGCCATCTTGCCGAGTTTGGGATCTGCCACCCCACCACACACTCACACACACACCCCCCCTTTTATCTGAGTCCAAATGCCAGGATCAAACACAGTCCACGTGTTTGAATGTAAGGCATGCAGGCTCAGGTTGAGGGAAAGCCAAGCATTACACTGATCACGTGCAGCAAGCTGATCTTCTGCTGCAGTTTCTTTTTAAAACCTGATTATTTGTGCAGGCTGGATTCTGAAACATTTGGTTTGGAGCCGGACAAGCAGAACTGACAAACTGGCTGATTGCCTGATGCACTACAACAAAGGCAGAGAGAGAAGGAGCCTTTGGTGTCATTCAAGTGCTTGACTGTTTTTTCCAGCAGGTATTTTTTCAGTTCACAGCAGGCCATTGACACCAGAAAGTGCAGTAACAGCAGCCTCGGTGGTGAAACTGCCGATGTTACAATCGGAGGGAGATGAAGTGAAGTAGTCGTTGGAGTGGCAGTACCAGGAAATGGCTGAGACATCACATGGCAGAGGATGTGCAGTCTGTAGCAGAGGGACATATTTACTTACAGGCTAGACTTCCACCAGACTCGACCAAAGGCAGTTTTGGCTAGTTATTTGAATTACCTGACCCACTTGCAGTCGGAAGTCATTATATAGATAGTAACTACCTACCCCACCCTTGGTAGGCAGACAGACTCTTTGCCAAAATGGTCTAGCTCAGCTTTACAGAGTATAAAATATTGTACCGTTCTAGTTAAAGCTGTCATTGCAAAGACATTAGAAGCTGCTGCAGTTCCAGTAAACTGCTCCACTTCTTGGCATTTGATCATTGTGGAGAAAGGCTCTAGGATTTACATCTTACCACCACCTGGAACACAAATCATACGCAAAGAGTAAGTCTGAAATTTTTCTTAAGGTGCAAATCACTTGCTTCTCCAACTGCTGAGAAAGGCTCCCTGGCCCTCTGGCAGTCAGGGAAGTTGCCCATGACAAGGACTCCAGTAGGAGCTTTGCACAACCGTTCATTTGAAGTGCTAAATAGAGACTCCAAGACAATTTTTCCTAGACTTTTTTATTTTCTTGTAATGAAAGCTGCAGCTAACTTAGCACACATAACACCCTTGGTGATTAATTCTTGTTAATTGATGGATGGGTTGAAAATTTTATGCAAGATTCTTTTATTTTTTTATTACATTTGCAATCACAAGTTACCATTTAAAAACAAATCATGTTACTATTATAATAATTCATAACTGTAAATTATTTTCCCCATAAATATATGAGATTTCACCAAAATCTGTGGCCTGCACCAATGTTGACCTTTAGCATAACCCCACAAATTATCACCAAAATAATATTCTGATCTTGCTTACACCAGAATATAGTTGGACAAAGTCCATGAAGAGACAATAGATTTATACTAATGCAGATGAGAGCAGGTCTGGTCCAAAATAAAGTAAGAGGACTTCAAATTAGAATGATGGTGGCCTTTGCTTGGAACGTAGGCACAGGTGATGATAGAAAAGGAAGAAAAGAACTGTCATGTCTTCTACTGCACGTATATCTCAGTTTAATTTTGCTTATATATTGTGAGACTTATGTGAGTCTTTTGTGAGACCTCAGATACCGATACTTGAGATGCTGGGGTGGGTTGAAGCAGTTCATTTAGCAGAAACTGAAGTGAAAATTCTATTTCCTTCAGAGGTAGCTTCTCAGAGTCCAGGTGGTAATATTTCATTTGAAAAAACCAAGGGACCATCTTGCTTGTCCTCTGCAAAACCAGTGACTATTTGCTGAAGTTGCTGTCTGTATGCATGGGGCTCATGTATTGCTGCTGACTTCTCTGTGCACTACATGCTTGCTGCCTGGGTTGGGTAGGCTTGAGAGAGACCACAGAGAAGTTAAAAATTATTTGTGCTCCTGTTCTCTTGATTCATATGTACGGTGTTAAGGACAATGTGTCACATTGGGCTGGATAGGGGATTTTAATGCACTAAGGCAAAAATCCATAAAGGACATATGCACCCAGCTCTGAGGCAGGGATTCAGAAGTCTTAATTAGGATGCTACGTTGCCTGCACAGCGAGTTAGGAGAATTCAGTGTCTAGTAATGGGATTCACATGTACAAGTACTCCGTGCCGGGGGACTGAGCTAGTGAGCTGGAAAAATGCTGAAGAAAAGGATACATTTCTGCGCTTCAGTTGGTACCTAAGCCCTTTTCTTGGATCTGACCCTGAATGCTGAAGTTTCAGTGATATATACCAGTCAGCTTATGTTTACAATTGCACTGAGTTTCCTTAAGGAAATAAATCAAATTAAACTTTTTTTTTATTTGACCCTGTTATTAAAGTAGAAAGCTGAACACCAAACTGCACTGGAGGCCTAATGCTATACCGGAGCCACACTTCCCTTGTTTCTATTCTGTTTATGAACGCCCTTCATCAACTAATCACTGTTTGGCACAGTATTAAATTTAATCACTGAACTCCAAAACGTTGTAATATGTCTACCTACTCCATGGTTCCATTTGGATGGAAATTTTCTATCTCGTTTAAAGACTATTAAAGCCCTGCCTTTCTTGTTCAGAACAAAAGGGTATTGTTTACTTTGTTTTTTGTTATTTTCGTATTCAACAAAAGATGATTATTCCGTCTCCTCAGTGCTGAGATCCCTGTGAACATGTAGACCTCCCTCCACTTGCTTTTCTTTTCCCTGGGTGACTACAAAATAGAAAAATTTCCTTCACACAGAAGCTTACAGTTGAAATGCACAAAGGCAAACGTTACTTATCTAAACTTTCAAGGTTTTCCTAACAAAGGTATTAATCAAAAAGTGGATGTGAGACATAATTGAATAATCAATGTTACAAGGCACAGCAGAAGCAGCAATGAGATTAACACATATTTATGATTAAGGATTAATCTTTCATGAAATAAAAAGTTGTTTCAATCGAAACCTTTTGACCTTTTAAGAGAGATGCAGCAAACCCACAAACATATAGTTGTTTGTTTGGATCCTATTATTACCATCACATTATAACCTAGGGAGAACAGCTTTTCTGATCCTACAACTAGGCAGCCTGTGGGCCGGTGAGCAAGGTTCTGGCTTTTTGAGAGCTGGCAGCCCATTCACAGTGGGTTGACTTTCAAAAGACCCATTTATTAAATGACGCAAGGTGCAAATTATGACTCACTCTGCATAGCTTAAGTTTGTAAAAATCAACCTATATTCATCTTCCTAGCACCTACACAGCTGCATAATGTATTTGTTATCTCTAGGGTCCCGTTAACCCTTTTAGAGGCTTAAAAGTGATTTGCAACCCAGACAAACTGATGTTCTTATCTAGTAAACTCAGGGTTTTCTCTTTTATCAGTGGTGATCTAGTGAATGGCAGGTTTTCTTCTCTCTGACCAGGATTAGGTCACAGAGTGGCCCAGCAGTCCGGGTTTGAACATTTCCTCCTGTTCTAACAGACCTCGTAAAAAATACGTTGATTGCTGGTGGTTTTTGCTGATATGTGACACATTGTTTTCCAGGTCACAGCCAGATGAACCAGGTACTCTTCGACCTCTGAGTCCTCTAGTGATCTTGCAATGATACTGTAAGTAATTGTTGTTTATTATAAATAGCTTTTTAAGCGGAAGTTTGATGCTAGTCCAGCACATTTTATTGGTTGAAACATTTCCTTGTATTTCCCACTTGTATTGCAACCTACTTTTTATCGTAGATTTAAGGGTATGGGAGCAGTTTTGCTGTGTTTGCAAGGCCTTTAAAAGGACACAACCAACCTCTTCACCTTCTCCACCCATCTCCTTCCCCATCTTCTCTCCTTTAAAGAGAGGACATCAGCAAGTCTGGAGATTCAGGTGTGGTTCCTAAACCTGTGTCGATGAGGAAGGTCTACTGGTGCTGGAAATGGTGTGCAGCCACTTGTTCCTGTATTTCAGCTCTCCTTCCTCTCAGGAAACCCAACTTCAAGGGAAGGAAAACCCCAAATGACCTTTATACATATCATTGCAAAAAACGATGGTTGCTTAAAAAGAGAGTGTTACATGCATGGCTTCCTTTCTCCATCTATGCTTCTACTGCGCATGTTACAAATAATGACAGCTATTACAGGACTGGCTGTATGGGATGAACGCTGAAAAATGAAGCCTATTTTTCTTCGTCCCCTTGTCTGTAGCCCTAACTCAGCAGAATTATCCTTGTCTGGTAATATGGCCAGACTAGAGGAGGGATTGTACCTTCTCTTATTATGGTGGGTGAAGCAAAAAGCCTTCCTCCAGTGTTGAATCAGACAGTGAAATTAATTTATTTCCTCTCTGTTTGTAAATACTGTGTGTTGGCTTTCTGCAAGCCCTGGTATGCTAACCTACTTGCAGAGACTCCAACAGAAAGGAAGTGGCAAAATTGCATGTAAGATTATTTACAGCAAACTAATGTGAAAAATGAACATTGGCCAGATACTTGTCCTTGTCTTTACTCAGGGAACACGTATTATACCCTGTGACTTTCAGGGCCAATCACATCTAAACAGTGAATATGAGTTTCAGAACACATGTTCTTGTTTTAAGCAGATCGGAATTGAGTATGAAGATATATATACTGTTGTTTTTAAGCCCATAATAAAACTTACTGAATACTGATGAATAATAGATGCATTTAAAGGAAATTACGATGTGCTCCTGTTTAATCCTTGAAAGAAAAAAAGCAAAATCACTTATGAGTCCTATGTAATGGTTTATTCTTTAAGACAGAACAATGGAGGCTTGGTACAAAACTGACTGGAATCAATAAAAAGAACCCCATTTTATGTCCCAGGTTTGTAGCCTACACAGAAGGCTGTTATGGCAGCTGCCACCTTTACTAATGCACCAGGGTTTGGACAAGGTTCCTCTAGGGCTACAGTGGTAATGGCTCTTAAGTCTGGCTGAAACAGGCTGATATTCCCTGTGGATCAGGCACAGAGGTGGACCAGTAACATGCACTCACCTGTGCGTTACGTCAGTTAGTCTAGTATGTGCTGTTCCAGTTGTAGCTCTTGTAAATTAAACAGAGAAATAAGTTGCTTTTTTGCTTTATGCCACTGCTGAAATATGATCCGAGGCTCAGGTAGATTCCAGCTGTGATCTTGCTCCTTGGTTATGAACATACATTTATGTTCTCAAGACATTAGAGCTCCTTCTACACAGGCAAAAATTGTAAAACCAAAATGAACAACGTTCTCTGTGTACAGTAGAGTTATTTAAAGTGCCTGAGGGTTTGAACATAAGCAGACACTGTGTTCACATACAATATAAGCAAGACTTCTGGGTTTTGGCATTTAAAATGACAATTAAAAATAGAGCAGGCATGTTTCAGCAACTTTATGGGATGCCATAAACATCCAGAAAAGGATTTCAGACAAAAGTAAAGATTCACAGTAAGGATTGTTTTCTTCTATTTGTGTCCTACCTCAGTTTTTAGTGTGATCTGTTGTGACACACCACAAAACTAATGAAATGAAAGTGAATGGCAGAAGGTAGTCTCACTCATGGGAAGCTATTGTACATGAGAAAGTGCTTATTTGGGAAACTCAAGTATTTATGGCTCTGTTCAGGTAATTGTTTTAGCTTCCTGCTCAAGATTTTTCCAAAAAAACTTGAGGAGAAAAAGCCCCATACAAGTCAGCGAGGTGAAAGACACTCTCCTTCCTCAACACAGAAACCGACACAATGGACTCAAAATCTCTCCCTGGCACAATTTTGTGTACCATGACACTACCTGAATGTTCTTAGATACATCTACCCCGGGAATGACATTACTGCATAGTCAGTCAGCTATTCCCACTGTAGCCTCCTAGCAGCATGCCATGGATTATGATATTTTATATTGTATCACATACCTTTAAGCAACATAGTGTTTACAAATATGTAAGGCACCTCTTGTTGTGAATGTGTTTTGAGCATTAAGCTAAGGTGAGAAGAAGAACCTGAATCTCAAGTTAAGGATTTAATTACAAGGCTTTTCTTCCTCAATACATTTTTTCCTGCCAGTTGTAAACCTTTGACAAAAAGAGTTCCTCAGCTTCTTTGGTTTTTTATGCCTGAATTTCTCTTTAATCAACTCCAAAATCTCCAAAATGCTTTGAAATATTGTTATGATATTGAGCAGAATTTCCTCTAGGATGGTCAGCTCTTTCCTAGCTGGGATGGTCCTCCCTAGATGGGAGACAAACTGCAGCTTGTTTTTAGGTTGTTCTGAAATCCGTCTCTTTTCTTTATGACACTCCAGCAGTGTATTTTGTTCTGTGCATGTGTTGAAACCACGTAGCCATCAAGTGACCCACCTAATGGTGCTCAGCCTAAAAAAATCCTGCCCCCCCCGCCCCCCGGCCAGCTTTCCTGGGTTTCTTTCAGTCCCCTCCTCACCACAGGAGTCACATGTGGTTCCTCTTCTTTTTTTTTTTTTTTTTTTTCACCTCTCACTTCTGCATTCTGAAAAAAATATAAAGTCTTGTACAGTGGGGGTAGTTGTAGGGAATTTACCTTCTTCCTCCATGCAGAGGCCAAGGAACAGTTGGTCTCTCCTTTCTTGTCACTGGACACCAGCATTGGGATTGTTTTTCAGGAGAGTCAGGGCTAAGTGAGAATTAGGTTCCCTCTCTGAGTTAAGCAGTGCTCCACATTAGTGATCCAATGTCTCAGGGCAGGAGGGAGTAAGGAAACTGTTGGCTTTATCCTCCTTGGTGCACAAACCATTCCGCAGGGACTGGGGATTGGACATCTGCCAGAAAAGAGGGAGATAAAAGGTATCTTAGGGTTACATTTGTTGCCTGTGGCTGTGCATTTACTTTGTTTTAGTCCTTTCCCCTCCCCTTATCACAATTCCAGACTATGCAGGAGCTCTTTTCTCCCCTTTACCTGTGTTTATTTCCTTTAATTAGGTGATAATTTTACAATCTGAGGGATTCTGAGGCAATCCCATTCTCCCTTTCTACCTTGTGAATTGTAGCCTCTTGTTCCTCACCTTGCCACAGTTGCAATGCCATGCTGATAAACAAAATTCAAAGGTCCTTTTTGGTTTTTTTACTTTTTACTTTGCATTCCCTTGCATTCCTGCTCGATGTGGCCCCAGCAGCTCTTTTCCCCATGTGGGGAGTACCAGGCATGTTCTGTAGGCCCGCTACTGAAATCTTTACCTCCTTGAAACATGACCTTAGGCTGGATCTTACCCTTCATGCAGGTGCTCAGCACAGAACAAAGTTCAGGTCCATGTAAGAGCTATTTCAGGGGCTTAAGTGGGCATGAGAAAGGGTGCATGAGGTAACGCTCACCCTCTGTGCAGGATAAATTTGATGTTAACAGTAGTAAAACTGCTGTGGTGGGTAGTCTTTCTCTAGCTATAAGTGATGTTATGTGCTTACTCCTTTACAACAGCAGCTATGTGAATTCTTCATTTATACAATCAACCTGAAACAGTCTTGATTAAATAAGGTTTGTAATTGCCGCTATCACAAAAATTGTAATGGGAAAAGCAGTTGCAGTATGTCTCCAGAATGCTGTCTCCAGCTCATCTACCTTGCTGAACTTTGCAGATAGCTTCTGTGGTGAAGGAGATGTGGAACTCATCTGAACATGAGACAGATTTGAATGATCTCTTTCACCTGTCCAGCAACACAGAATTGTTCCTTGCCTTTCCTTTGCTCGTGCTTTGCCCAGGCTAGTCGTGACCAACAGAACTTCAGCTGTTTGGGCAAGTGTTTCACAAGCCACTGCACCTCAGTCTTAGGAAATTTGTCTTGCTGTTCAAAACAATTCCTCATACTCCTTGACATTCACTCCTATGGGTATTTGTAGACTGTTATGTCTGCCCTTACTTGTTGTTTAACCTAGCTCTGTCCTCATAAATCACATCCTCTCAGCTTTTTAGCTAGGCTGACTGCCTGTGCTCCTAAGTATGAAAAACCCGGGCTAAGCCTACCCTTTCAATGACTGCTGCCCATAGGATTTTATTGGTGGCACAAAATCATTGCTCCAGCCGTGATTTCATTCCTGGCTTATTGTGTGTTCCTTTGCTGATTACACTGACCTAAGGATCTATAGCAGCAGTTCCCTCGTTTTCTTTCCTGTGTGCTCCCACATACTCCTAAGACTTGTTGCACCTCTTCCCCCAACTTTAAAACCACTAATTCAGGCTCCCTGCCCCTGCTCCCCAAAAGCACATCTTCTGGGAGTAGTGGAGGCTGCAGGGAGTGTCCCTGCTGCGCCTGTTCCCACTTCCTTCATCCCTCACTCTTCGCTGAAGGACTTGTCTGCAGCCAGCAGCTGGTTCACAAGGACAGCTGGAAGGTAGGCTTCCACAGCACGTCTCCCAGGATCAGTGTCTGGTGGGTGCAGCTCCCTGGAGCTGGCTAAGGAAGAGTAACTCCCTGGATTCAAACCTTCTCTTTCCCAGACCTGTGGCAGAAGCTGATGAGCAGGGAGCTGGGCCACATGTTTACCAGCCGGCATGGGGAAATTCTGACATTTTTGCCTGTCCTGTGGGCACCTGTCTGCATTTTTGGAGTGGCTTGTCTGGACTTAATGCATAAGAATTTTAGGAGCTTTGTGGTGAGGCCAGAATGTGCTCTTGATTAAGGCATCTTTGAAGGTATCCAGATCATAAAACAAATTAATTGCCACAAAATACCACCAAGAAGAATTCAGGAGAACCCTGAAAAAGGTGCATTTATCCAGTTTATGAAAGTATTTACAGTGACTACGCCAAGGATTGAAAATAATTAGGAGTGGTATAAGGCAGAGGTATTACTTCAGGGTCCAGATCAGGCTTTGACTTTTAGGGAGAAGAAAGAAACTTCTTGTGGGCAGATTTGCCCATAGCTGCCTATTGCAAACTTCCTTTTACTTTTTTGTTAAGCTTTTGTTAGTGGTTACAACCACAGATACGTAAGGACCAGAGAGATCCCTAATCTGGCATAGGATATCATTTTGTCACCATAGGGTATCATACCATCATGTGCAAAGTAGAGTATGTTCTCTTTGTAGCTGGTAAAAATCTGGAAATCGCAAAATGATCATGAAAGCAAAAGACAAGATGTGATGGAAGACATTTATTTTCCTAAAACCTCAAAAAAATTAGACAAGCTTCAAGTCTGTACTGTGTTTCTTTCCTACTTGCACATTCATTTAAACTCCTCCACTCTCATCTGATTTGTTACTGTGTTAAGTGTGGCTGATTACTGCATTGCATTTTCTTTCAGGGCTCTTCCATCTCCAGGTTGGAAGAATCGTCTAATTGCCTTGTAGCAGAAGAATATTCGGTTCTAAATTTGGGGTGACTTGTTGAAAAGCTGCTTTTGTTTCACCTCTGAACTGCAGACCCACCCTTCAAAACTCTGAACATTTATTTTGATTTTTCTGAAGACTGAATTGTATTCTGACATGAGAGGGTCCTATATGGCCATGAATTAATTTAAATCATATCTGGGAATTTAGTCTTGTTTAATGGCTTTGTTCAGTTATTCTACCTGCTCATTTATCTTTACGTAAACATTACAATCATACAATCATTACATTTTCTCCTCTAAAATAAAGGAGATTCTCGTAAGAAACCTAACTCTCTGCATGCTTTCTTTGTTTTTGTAAGAGTGTGCACATGCATTTTTTGATTTTGTTGAATAATTCCTTTAGCCACATTTCCCCCCCTCTGTTTACTTCTCTTCAGACACAAGGCAAGTACAGGAGAATTAATTCCAAGTGTAAAACCGAAAAATCTGGTTCCTCCCTCAGATATTCATAATCATGGAGGTGTTGTATGTCTGTTTAAGCTGTTGTAGAAGAAACCACTGGTGTTCAGCAAATTGTATTAGTGTTTTCAAAACCACGGCATCATTTTCTGAAATTTTGTTTTCTAGGTCCCAAATGAGAAAGAAGAAATGGAATAATCCACTTGGAAGTGAGGGTCTTTCTTTTCTGCCCGGTTAATAGCTTAGTAGAATTTGGCTGTGTAAACACCTATTTAACAGGAAAGGTTAGTCATTGCCATGCTTTGTTATGCTCTCTTACCAGTTCTTACGGGTTTTTTCTGGGCCTTTCTCATCAGGTCCATGAAGTCTGACCTCTTGTTACTGGCTTCTCATATTCCTTCGTTATATATCGATCATGCTAGAATGATGAATGTCTATAGAAACTCCTGGAAATACGTGCATTAAGTATTGAGGCAGCCCAGGCACTTGCTACACATTCATCAGAGTAAATCAGAAACAAAGGTGAAATCCCTTCCGAAAGTGAGGGTGAACATTTAAAATGAACCAGAGGAGATCTCATTGGAAATGTCCTCATTATCACTATCCTCTCTTCTTTAAAAAGCATGAAGACTGAAGCAGCCTGTCTGATATGACAGGTTCTGCACTAGTATTGCTCAAACAAATATGGAAACACTGCAGTTTAAGAATGGACTAGGATCTGCAAAAATGTGCTGTAATCCCTCTGACCTCCCCAATGAGCTGTGAGCATCTTATAGGGAGAAGTGTGGGACCAAGCTAATAACCTTCGTGTTGGCTGTGTGAAACGGTTCCAGCTTTCTGGGCTGCAAAAAAATGGGAATCCTTGGTTTGAGGCTGATCCCATGAATTGCTAAATGGCCTCATGCCCACTGACTCAGGGCAGCATATATAAATTGGGTAATTACCTCCCATAAAACATCTCTCCTCTTGAATCTGGATGGGTCATTTTGTCCCATGACTAATTGCATGTCTCTTCACTGATATTTGATCCAGCCTCCACAGAAGGTAGTAGGAGTTAATTTTCTGATTTTCGTGGGAAAGGAATTGGACCCTGACTTTAGCAAGTTAGTTTCTCTGAGCAGACTGGTGTGTGGGGTGTTGCTTAACAGTGCAGTCAGAGCAGGAATTCTGCAAGAGCCACAGGCTGATGGCAATTCTTTTGGTCTCACTCAGGAGAAGACACTTGGCAGGCAGATCCATCCTCTCTAACAAGCAGAAGCACATATTTCTGTGGCTTGCTTTGCAAACACCTTTGCCTCAGAGATCGTGCATTTAGAGCAGTAAGAGTTGAGGGAAATGTAAGATGGTTTCTGTCTACTTCCCAGACCATTTCTAAGGAGAAAAAAAACCCCAAAAACAGCTGACTTGAACATTAAATAGAATATGTTTAAAGAGCCATGACATTTTTTGAGTGGGGATGCATTTAGGAAACTTCCTTTTTTTAAAAAAAACATGTTTATACTGAGAGTTGTAGACACAAAATTATTGCTACTTCATACCTGTAACTGCAAAAGGAACCCTGTACCTCTGAATGTCAAACGTGGCTTTAATCTGCTTTGCAGCTTGTTTCGTTTTGTTTTTCTCTGTTTCATTTCCCTTTGCGGTGTTAAGCTCTGACCCTGAAAGGTGAGGAAGTGAAGGAAATGGAAGAGTGAAATTTGGGGAGTCTGACGCTAAAAAGTCAAGGGAACCACGGCACACTCTGTCTGGTTGTGAGATTGAAATGTAAGTAAGTGGACTCCTCAAATTAATTACTTTGGAACCCACTTATGTATGTGGACTCCCTTAAGCATAAGTCTTACATTATGTCATTGAGATGGCATTTGGGCTTGATTTATGTTGGCACAAAAGTAGCTATAAACTGCACATGTGTGCCCATAGTAGCCCCTTTTCAAACAGAGCATGTTTATAGTAACAGGAAGCATGGCTGCAGCAGGAGCACACCGAGCCTCTGCTGTGTCAACAGCATCACAAATACAGGTATCCAGGATCTGCATGCTGCGTTCATTCATTTCCCATGTATTTCAACTCAGTCGGTAACCTGGAACACCATTACCAGAGATTAGTGGTTTGTTGATGGAGCTAAAATGACTTACTAGGTGAAATTTACTCCGCTAAAGATATGTATCTGAACAAGAGCCACGATTCACATTTTAATCTTTTTCTTTCATACCCTATCTAATCTGTGGCTGATATTTCATGGTGATAATCTCCACCCTCCCCCCCACCCCCCTCGGAGAATGAGGACACACTATATTAATTATATCTGATTCTGTAGTCACATAATTTATCTTTAAAAAGGTATGTGCTTTCCTGTCTGAATAAATTTGAAGCCTTCAGGTCATGTTCAGGGAAGTGTGAACTCATCACTGTTCTTTATAGTACATTAGAAACAGTTATATATATTTAAGCACTATTCAAGATTCCTTTTAGGAAACAGAAAGACAGGCATAAATGAAGAACAAAAAGAGCAGAGCATTTTTGGTGACTGAGAAAACTGTATTCTTTGGTTCCTCAAATGCATTTATTTGCATATTCAGTCTTCAGCTCATTTGCATTGTGAGGTACTGTAAATAGGTACAAATAACCTTCTCCGTGATCCACTTGGATCTGCTGTGTCTGTAGTGAAATAAGAGGGGGTTTATGCTTCAAGAATGCAGCATGCTTGAACATCTTCTCTGTGACATTGATGAAACCCTTCCCAGAAATGGAGAGATGAAGGTGAAGCGAGCCATGAGGGCCCTATCTCTTCCATCTGGGTTGACCTAAAGGCAGACTAGATGAGCTGCACACTGTAGGAGCTCCCTTTTGCAACATCCCTTTCTTCAGACTTCAAAGAAGTCTGTAACAGAGACAGTGTTGTGTACACAAAACAGTCTCCTCTGAGTTTCTAAGGAGAACCGATGATGCAGGAGAAATTCTTTTTTTCATGTGGTATACATCCCCCTCTTTCTCTCCCTGTGTTGCAAGAATCCTTATGTTGGTATTTAAATGATCCAGGAGATTTTTTTAGGGCACATCTCATATTGGGAGTTGGAAGAAAAAAGATATTTACTGTTGTCTTGGAGAGACTGAGAGGAGATGTGTGTGAATCCTAAAGCCTAACTTCTAAATAAACAGTGTCGATGAAGTTTAGCTTGAAATAGGAGCTAGTACCAAGTCTTTTAAGTGGGTATACTCTACCTCTTGCACCTTTAGAGCTGACAGCAGGTTTAAGCATTGCTCATAGAAGCGCAGCCTTAGCCCAGTAAGCTATAGCATTAACCAAGGAACTTGGAGAGTTTGGTCTGTTCTCAGATGTTACTGAAAAACAGCACTAACTGCGTGTTGCTGTTCTTGCTTGGTGGATAGAGGTAATCGCAGAGACAATTTGAGTAGGCTACAGCAGTAGGACTGTTGTATTACTACTCACTGAGGACTTACACTCCCTTTGGTGATGGTATGGGAATATATTTCTATCAGAGAAATACATTTCCCACATCAAGGGTCTCAGGACTTGCTTATTTACTGATTGCAAGACAGATAAATTTTTCAAAACATTTGTAACCTACAGCATGAAAACCAGAGCCAAACAACCTGCACTTGGTGTTTTATTGCATGAAGTATTTCAAGTCTGATTGCTGAACCTAGCCCTTGATGTCCTAGCATGGTCACAGTTGTTAGAGGATCATAGACACCGAAGGCAGTAGCTGTGATGCTCTGTTGGGTTTGGGCTGGGATATCTTTTTACCCCTTTTGTTGGAAAACTGTTTGCAGGTAAATGCTTAGTTTGAATTATCCTCCTTTACTGTTTAACTTAGGGGCATGTTGTTGTGTTTGGGACAATATTAGAACAGAATAACAGTCACACTTATCAGAAGGGTTGGGAAACAGATACTGTAGTGCTGAGTGGGTGTCATGGGGGAGGGTTTTTTAACTTCCCTGGATTAGTGCCCAGCACAGGAGTAGATGGTTGGAAGAATCATGTCGGCACAGAACTGCACATTGAGTCTCTGTGGGTGTGAGTTGAGGACACCCCACAGAAGCCTGTAATCCCATCTCTGTTTTCAAGAATAGCAGGCATAGGCAGCACAGCCTTCAGGAGCTCTCTGATGGCAAAAAGGGCTGTGGCAGTCTGCCCTGTCAGAGCAATGCTCATTGCAGCAGTATGGCCTTCAGATGCAAAAAGGTCTGTTTATTAGAAATTAAAGCTTCTCTGTCCCACAGGTAAGAAACACAAAATTTCCAAAGTTCTGCAACATGTTCTGACTGTTTGAGAGAAATGTTTCCCTTCAAATTCATTGAAGCCAGCACTTGAATCTGTTACTGCTCACTGTTCCTGTCTCACAGAGACCCACTGCCTCTGAAGGGCTTGTATCAGTGCAGTTTATTGGGAGGAGTAAGTGTTGCTGGCTCTAGCGTTCAGTTTGTGATGTTTGTAAGGACTCAGAAAGTTAGGAGGTCTCCAAAGGCGCATGTTAGAAGGTTGCTGGAAACCAAATGGCTTGGTTTTGTGCCTTAACTTTCATTTGAAATACAACCCATGGTTCATGGTGTACGTGTGTATTTGTGTAGTGGGAGTGTGGTTTTGACACCAGGCTTTATTATAACCCCTAACAAATTCTCAGGTTTTATAATCTTTATGCATACCAACTTTTTTACCCCCCTGTGTGTACTTGAAATTAATTTACGTGATAAATGTAGAGCAATCAGAACAGGATATGAAACAGGAACCTCTGGAGTGAGTGTGAGTCGGACACAGATGTAATAGCCTTCAAAAGCACACGCTGCTTGCTGACGTTTGTCAGTAAGGGAATGGCCTGGAATCCTGGCCCAAGCAGATGTGTTGCAACAGGCAGAGGAAGAGATCAGTCTTGGTGTCCCTTGATGGCTTCTCCTAAAGATTTGAGGTTATGCCAGTTGCTGCTCCAACCGCCAGCTTTCATCTGTTGTTCCAGCCTGGATCTGGAATTAAGCGTTTCTTCCCAGCCACGATGTGTTCATGGTTTGGTATCTGTGAAGCAGAAACTTGATGTGAACCTGGACCGGGGAGCAACAGCTTCTTATAACTGGACCTTGTCTCTTATTTGCATAAAAATTAGCCAAAGGAAGGAAAATGTTTCTGTTCATTTTGTATGTGAAGTGTAGAAACTGACGAGATTTCTACTGAGATTTGCCAGCTGTGTTGGGCCTCAGGTTTGCAGGCCACACCACTAGTTCGAACTGTAATTCATTTCCAGCTTCTGGCCCTGCATAACCTCCTCCCTTTCCCCCTGCCCTCCCCCAGATCCCTCCATCTTCCTTATCTCTGATACCCCTCACCTGACCCCTCCGTTCCTGGTTTCAGTGTGTCTCCTCCAGAAGCTGGACAAATCGACAGATCTGTCAAGAGATGCAGGAAGGGAACCAGGGGTTATCTGGGTGTGCAGGTTATCTGAGGGGCTGCTCTCAAGAAACTCTGTAAGCAGTACAAGTTACCCCAAGCCAGAGACAAGCAGAGGCTGGGCCGGTGAGTTCATCAGGGCCAGCTGTCTTGTGCATATGGGTGAAAGATGAGAAGTCTGAAAATAGTGATAGAGTTGCCCTGAAGCCAGAAAGAGGTGCCTGTGATTGAGAAACATGGAAACAAAGTGGGTTTTTTGGGATGTATTTGGGGACTTTGAATTGGCTTCCTCTGTAAGGGAGGGCTTCCTGGAATTTTTCAACTGGTTTTATACCCACAAGGAATTATTTGGCACTGGATTCGATGTCCACATGTGATTTGACGTTGCAGTGAAACTGCCCTGTGACAACCCCCCTCCAAAATACAATCAGCAAAGTTTTCTTCAGAAGCATACTCTGCGTCTGCTTCCAAGTTGGACTCGTGCTTGCTCATTCCTCAGCTGGGTTTGTCAGAACTTCACAACATTTAGTCTTGCTTTTCCTTGCAGTGCTGAGTCACTTTCTGATTTGAGTGACAATTAAAATGTTTGTTACTGTAAATTTTGCTAGCCTCTGTCTGAAATCCAAGTGAAAAAACCTGCAATGTCAGTTTACTCAAAAATTTTGGTTTTAGAAGAATTTTAGAGTTTAGAAGTTTAGAGATTTTAGACAATTTTTTATCCTCAATACTTTTATGTGTAACACTTGCACATATTTTTTCTCTGTCATTTGTGGTCTCTAATTACACCATGGGAATCTGCGCTGTGGCAGGATCAGACACAGGAAAAGCATGACCAAAGGAAAACAGAAGTTTTATTGGTTTTAAATAGATTTTTCAACGCAAGAGGTGACTCTCTTGAAAATGCAACATTGCATCCTTCTGTCTGCTAAGTTTTCTTTCAGCCCTGTAACAGACTGTAGGGTTTTTATGTCAGCCTGAGCTCTTTTTGGCTGTTTATTATGCATGTGTATTATGTTTGGGGTGTGTAAAGAACACTGGTCTCTAATAGCTCTTTAGAGGCTTGTGGGTTTGGCTCTACAGTTCCTTATTTCTGTCCCTGTTCATCCTGGTCAGGCAGGAAGCACATAGAAGGTGGTTGGAAAAGCTCTGTACCCAGGGAAGCTGGATGGCAGAGCAGATGCGCCTCTCCCTGAGCAGAAGATGCTCACCTCGGGCAGGCATAGCTTCAATCGGCTGAAATCCCAGAGGCACACGGAGCTACATGAGAGCTGACTTGGGGGATGCACTGGGGAGGTCTGAACATCAAATGGCAATCACAGTTGAGCTAACAAGCCAGGGAGCTTCAGGGGTGGCCAAGCCATAGCTTCATGGCTGGAGCAGAAAGAGGGACACACTAGTGCACGTGGTGACTGGGGGGGTACATACGCACCGCAAAGTTTTTACCAGGTACAGGGTATTGCGCAAATATAACCAAGGCCATAATTTTCAGGATTATACTCATGCACACAAAGGAAAATTCAGATTTCAGAATTCTTTACTGTGATGAAACATAAGCCAGAAAGAACACTGTTGGGTTTTGTGATGTCAGTGTGAGCTGACAGTTGGCAATAAGGAAAATTATCCTTCAATTATAGGCTAAACAGGTTTAAAAGAAGTCCCTGAGACACAGCTGGTATGGAGCCCCATATTGTTATTATTATATTTGCCTCTCAGAGAGAAGACATGTTTAAAAGTCCATAAGCTGTTCCCCCTCCTTCTACCTCCTCTGTTGAAAAATTAGTCTCTTTTGTCACATGTAAGAGCTGTACAAGTAACAGGAACAAAACATGTAGGTGTTCTGAGTAAAGTCATTAAACAACATGCTATTTGTTAAGCACATCAAGTTCTGGACAAATACATACTGTAGCTTTTCTGTTTCATGTGTTCAGGTGATAAAGAATACTGCAGAACTTCCATCAGTAAAAATTTTATTTCTTGCCTTGAATCAAATTGTGACTCAGAATGAAAATGTCACTGAGACATGGCCTATGGTGAGACGATATGACCACTGTTTCCAATCACCCTCTAATTAGAAGGGCTTTTTGTTGGTGATACATGAACTAAGATAATCTGTGCAGGGCTAAGACTAGAATTAAGCTCCAGTTTAATCAGAAAAGACAGTAGTTGATAGGCCAAAAGCTGAAAAATGTTACTTACCTTCGGTGGTTCTTCATAGAAAGGGCACTATTAATGACATAGAAGCATTTCAAGGTGAAAAGTCTGTTCCCCCAAATGTTGAGATGGAATGGAAACACAGTTTCATTGTTATGGTTGGGTTTTTTTCTTCTAGATAATCTTTCTGACTTCTTCCTGAATCTTTTGTGATCTATGATATGTTAATGGTATAATGTAATTAAATGATATGATAATGATAAATGGTAAATGAAGATTAAATATTAAGTGTTATATATTCATATGTATAACGTGGCACTGGTTTGGCCTGTGGTAGTTGCCATCAACACATATGTCCAGCAGGAAGCATCCAGCCCTTAGGCACTGTTTATACATCAGGGAAGTTTGGGAACTTCTAGTCTTGGGGTTGAAGGTACCCACTAACACTGTACTTTATATGCACTCCCACTCGGGTTTGCGTCTACCTACCTTCTCTGTAGAGTTTTTAAAATGCCATTACTCTGAATGATTCATCGCCCACGTAAGGAGGGAGGAATTCAAATCAGATGGGGAGCAAAGTGCTCTCCGCTGGGAATAGGAGAAGATAGGGGCTGTGGTGATGGGAGAAATGGGGGAGGAAATGAGACCACTGATGGGGAGAATGGGGTTCTGCGGTATGGAAGGATGTGGACGTAGTTAAGTGGGACCAGGATGTGAGAGCAACAGACATTACAGTGGGGAAAAGGAAAATGGATGTTCATCAATCTCTAGCCATAGGAAGAAAATGGAGGACAGTACAGTGATGGGAAGAAAAAAACCTGGATTTTTCCGTGAGGATACCCAGCTTGCCTATTTGAGGTAACACTTGTCTTTCTGGTCCATTCCAAAACTGATATCCCTGTCTGGAAGAGATGATGCACTTCTGGCCATATCCATGCAGGCCACAGCAGTGGTATTAATGGTGCCATCACCTCTGTGAGCTGCTGGACACCCTTTTAGTTCATTGCGGGGAGCAGGAACCACAGGTGGCACCTGGCACACATCACCCCTCTGCGTGCTCTTTGATTGCGCTGACTGTAAAGCTGAGAAGCCCAAAGCAGGAGGTGGGAGAGATCTGCAACAGGAGAGGGAAGATCACAGGAAAGCAGTTCTGCCACCAGCACAAACACTGTTGTGACATGATAGAAGGCTCTAGGCATAAAATGACCTGTCTTTTATTTTAGCATGTAAGCATTACCACGTGTCTACGTCAAGTATCTACGTGTCTACGTCAAGATAGGCTTTTGCAAGATGTTCCTAAGATGCTTTTTAAAAAAATCATTTAGAGGTCTCCCCATTTGCCTTCTTGTTTGCAAGTCTTGAGAATGCAGATGGGTCACACTTTAAGGCTTCTTCATGCAATCAAGTTTGAGAAAAAAAATTTTAGACGTAATTATATATCCCCCCCAGGAGCTGGATCTCATTCAACTTACAGAATAAATCATAACAGTTAGTAGGGCCGTACCAGATTGAAGTCCAGAGAGGAAATATCACACATTTGTAAAATGCCTCACTTGCACTAGTTTCTGTTTATTTATATATTTACATGTTTATTTACTGCAAAGGTAGCACAGAAGTACAAGCTGTTTTGTTTAGATAAAATCAAAACATGTCCATTCCTAAAAGTGAGAGAGTGCAATCAGATTCTGATTGCTAAATTTAGATGGATTTACCATCTTTTAAATACCACTGGGTTAGCAAGGACAAGGTTAAAGTGGAAAATACCTGCTCTTCATTATGCAGTGGAACTGGAAGCCAGCCAAAATGTTGGGCATTATTGTCCACTGGTCTGAAGCGTGTCTCCTTCTGTCTCTGGAGCAGAGCACTGACTGAGCTGCCCACACTGTTTGGATACCGAGGAACTTTCCACATTTCTGACTGCCCCTATTTCTTGATTTCTATAATTTCTGAGAAGGTTCAGAATGCTTCTTGAGTATATTCTCTGTGTTTTGAAATAGCATATGAAAAGGAAACTTTTTTTCCCTTGTTAGTTGTCGGGGAAGTCTTTTCTTTTTTCCCTTCTCAAATTCACATGACTATCAGAAGTTGAGGAGCAGATAGGTAAGCACTAAAAACAAACGCAGAAGAGCGAGCCATCTGGTGTGTGGAGGAGGGCTGACTCCTACGGCTGTGATCTCAGCACTAACGTACGGCATCTGTGCGGGACTGGGGATGGCAGTAACGGGGATGTGCAGCACAATTAGCCACATGAAGATCTGGCATCTAAACACCTTGGGGGATTAAGTGCCTGATGCCCAGGCAGCTTTCCATAGCAGCCTGAGGAGCAGCAACATCCCCAGGGCAGTGGGAAGGGATCTGGGGAAACACATTCTGTTTCTTACTGGAAAGCATCATTCATGGGCAAGTGGGGCTCTGCACTCATACCATGTTTTAAGTGTTTTTATGTTTTTTCCCTGTAAAAGAAGTGTCGTAGCAAAAAAATCAGAAGTGGTTGCTCAGCCCAACTGAGTTTCAGCTTCCTTCCTCAACTTACCTGATGGGCACAGTGGTTCTTAACAGGCTGAGGGGAGGACAAAAATTCCTCATGGCCACTTTCATGGGAGCTTCTTCAGGCTGTGTCGATGCCAGGAAAAATGGGTTTCTGATATTAGCTTTCTTGAAATCTGGTAGGCAAACCAGCTCCAGACCAGTGCTGTTCCATGCTCTGCTTTGCTGTGCAGCAGCATGGCCAGCCCTGAGATAACTTGCTAACTCCTCACGTATCCATTGGGCAAAACCAACTGAGCTTCTGAAAAATAATACTTCTGCTGCTGTCTGTTTTTGGGGTTGTATTCCACCCTCACTCTAGAGCTACTACTGAGAGAGACCTTTTCTTGATGGGAGTAAAACTGATGATTTCTGAGGTTGGGATAAGATGAACTGTGATAGAGCCAGCAATAAAGTTGTGAGTGCACATCAAGCTGTTAGGCAGTGACATCCTGCTCTGTATAAAGTCTTTTACCTGCAGTTTTACCTCCCCTTCTTCCTGAGACTAATGCTATTGCCTAAGGATACTCCTGAAGGCATAAGTAGTTCATATTTACAGCAAGCTTCAAAGACCTAAATGGCTAGAGTTGCGAAGTATTATTATCCGCCACTTTGGAAAGATGTTGCAGGTTTCTGTGAGGTTTAAAGCAAAGTAGAAAATGAGGCTGTTTATTCTGCAATTCACTGGAAAAATAAGTTTCTATAGAAACTGCCACTTAAGAGGTATTTACATTTCTCTACTATGAAGCATCTTGAGAAATGCATTCCCATAAATAGCAAATAGAAGTCGTTACATTTGGTATAATAAGATAATATTTACAAAAGTCTCTGTATTTTCTGAGTATTATTACAGGGTTGCTGTATAAACTGTGGATCCATTGAGTTTATTGTAAGAGATTCAAATAGGAAAAATGAGATAGTGACATGTAAAAGTAATGTGTAAAAATTCCTTCATGCCCTCCCTAATGATGAATCGCACTGAAACAGAAGATTGAATCTTATGCCTCTGACAAAGCTGATTCTTTAAAACCTCGCTTCTGAGTAAGATTACAAGAAAGACACTGGCATTTTTAGCTGTAGATGGGGTGCTGCTCATATATGCATGTGCTTGCAGTTAGAATTTGGGTATGTGTTACTGGTACTTAGCTTTGCAGTTTCCTTCAGCTCTCCAGTCCTAATGCACTACATAAGTGTGTTGCTCTGTAGTTACCTATAAGTGAAAACAGTATGAAGAGAATGCTATTTGCTGTACTTGCAGAAACAGATTTGAAAAGGCTGATGAGCAGTGGATTGTGTGCTGTATCCCCACTTCCATCCTGTGTCTGTCTTTTTCAGTGAATAGTTTAAGCATTGCAAGAGCTTTAGTGCTTCATTCCTTGTAGGCCCACCATGATAAATGAGATTAACAACCCACAGAAAAAAACACCACCTGCCAGTGTCTGCAAGCTCAAACTGAAGTTGATGATAGAGAATTTGGGTTGTTGCTGTTGCATAGTGGGAACTCTCCCTAGGGGAGACTGTCTGGATCTGGTATCACGTCCTTATTCATCACACTCTTGCTCATGGAGATTGCAGTTATTAGAATATGAAAGAGGAAAATTTGGCACTGGATTAGGAGATGGGACCACCCTTCCCATGTCTTGTCTGGAAGGGATCAGTCATCATAGATACTTTGGGAAAGAAGGTAAGAAACAGTGAACAGCTTTCATTCCTGGGATGCCCTGCCAGCCTCTGGCAGTCAGCTGTTTTCAGGACTTGCTGGGCTGGAGGTTGCATCCAACCTACTGCATTTAGTAACCGTTGGTAGACCAAGGCCTCAGTGAGTATGATCTTACCCTTAAAGATGTGTCATGGGAATTACAGTCAAGCTGGAAATGGGAAGGTACCAAGTACTAAGCACATCCCTACTTCCTCAGGGAAGCAGATTCCCTTAGCTGTGTTTCTATGAAAACACATCTGAAAGATTCAGGTGCCTGAACATCAGTGATGTCTTCTTTGTCAGTTGAATAACCAAAGCCTTTAATCAGTCCAGTAGCGGTGGAAGTCTATGCTCCAGATGTAAATTAATCACTCCATTGATAAATAATGGCTGAAGGGGCTCTTGGTACCAAAATATCTTATGGTGGCTGCTGCAGGTGCAGAAGTAAAAAACACCTAGGTACTAGTGTTGTCTTTTGAAGGTAGTAGTTTAAGTCAATTAACTGACAAATGCAACCCCCAAATAACAGCCAATAAAATAAGGAGGGGCCAGGCTGCTGCTTCCTAAGTCGGATTTGTTCTCTGACAAATGACTGAATTATAGGTCTTAATAACAATGAAAGCAGTGTATCGGTGCTGTCTTGACCCATTTACTAGGCCATGGTGTCTCTCCCATGCCTTTGTTTTGTTGTTTTTCTTGCCCAAGACTTCTCAGAACCCTTGAATGCAAGACATAATAACACAGATCCTGCCTTGGTAGCAAATTGTGCAGTCTTTTGTTTCAAGCACACGGCATTCACCCAGACTTGCTCATAAAATATCCATAGCAAAATCATGCGATGCCTGTCTCTCTTATACATTTTTAAGAGCTGTGCCCTAAATCCATTAAAAGACAGTGAGGCATGAATAGAAGAATAACCCCTCCTACTATATGGGTGAGAAAGGGGTTGGGATCGAGTAACTGGACATACAAAACAAACCATGTTAATTTGCTGACTCCCAAACTTCTTCTGTGCAAACACAGTACCTCTTGAAGTTTAGTTCTTTTGTCTAAATTGATGAAGAGTATTTTGCATTGTAGAACAGAGGACTTTGTACAACAAAAATGGAGCTGGCATAAAGAGGGGTCAGAGACAGAACCGTACAAGTGTCAGAAGATGGTGAGGACCATGTGTACCGATAAAAGGTGATTTCTGATTTCAGCACAACTAAGTTGAGGGATTTTTGATAAAATCCTACTTTATGATAAAAGCAATTACTTTTGAACTATGAAGTGGTTGCTCTTACTCCAGAAGTGAACCCTGGAAATCTGATTTTGTTTATTGGAAAAAATTGGCCTTCACTGTTTTACCCTTAGGAGAGAAGCAGGGAACCTAATGACATCCCACATAACCTAGGTGGATGTTCAAAGACGAAGGGAATTAGCCATTCAGAATGAAAGGGAATTGGGTGTCTCCGTCCCAGAGGTTCTTTATACAAGTACATATTATACCTCTTGCCAGGAGTCATCTCATCTGATCATTTCTGTACAACTGTAGTGTCTTTAATATGCAAAATTTGCACTCCACCTAAGTCTAGGTGCCAGATACTTCCTTTTCCTATTCAGTGTCTTGCATCTTGGAATCAGTTGCAGGTGCTCTCAGAGGTACATTTCACTCTTTAGCCATGTCCAAGATCATCTATAGGACTTCAGATGTATACATGGGGCTTTTAAGCACCTGGGTTTGCTCCCATGGAAGCTGGGAGGGGACTAGGAGGGGATGGAGACATTGCCCTTACTAGGAGCAGGGTGCTGCACTCCTGCTCCTCTGTCACTGCCCAGAGATGCAGAGCCCCTTGCACTTCCCACGGCGTTCCTCATTCCTCCTTAGGCAATGTGTACCTCTGTCCAGAGGTAAGTTACAGAAATAAATTGCAATGGTATTGATTGTAAAATCTTGGCGTTGTAAGGCTAAATGCAGATTTCTATAATTCAGTGGGTGTGCGCTCTGACTGAACACAGCCCCACTCAACCACTGCCTCTACAGGTGGATTCCTGGGTGGGTCAGAAACTCCCTGGAAAGCAGCAGTGTTACCTAGGCAAAGAGTTTGGGAGAAAAAGTGGGTCCGGCATTTAGGCACTAATTTCTGTAGAATCTACTCCCAAGTGCTTAGGTCTCTTGAATATGAGGTAATGCATACAAATCCTCTGGCGCTTTTGCACACCAAAAACCATGTGCTCTGTTAAAAGAAGAAGACAGGAAAGGTTCATAATGCATTCTGCAGAGCCTTGACTGTGTGAACTGTGGGACTGCATGACTTTCTTGTTATGAATTCATCTTAGTTCAGAAATGGATCATGTATTGACCTAACTCGTTGGTGTCACTCCTCTGAGCTTGGTGGAATTCCTTGAGTGAGCAGAATCAGTGTTTTCTATTTAGAAACAGGCGAGAGCACAAAACAGCCTCTGTATACTCTAGGACTTCTCTCTGAAGAAAATCCCTTTGACAGAATCTTCAGTAACTAAGTTATCACACAACTTTAAAAGCAAAGTTTACTGGAAATATTAATTTGGGATTTTTCTATCTTGGTCATCTGCTTTTTAAAATGACTTGTTACTAGAATTGCCTTTGCAGCTTGTGATTCTCTTTTCTACTTTCAGTTTCCCTTCTGTACTGCCTTGGTTGTAAGTAAGCTGTGGTTTTCTGAAAATGTATCTGCAATGTTTGCTGTGTTTTCTTATACAAGACCTATGTTTAAAAAAAACCCAAAAAACAACAAAACCCAAATGACCAACTAAAAAAAAACCCTACCCAAAATCTAATTCTTTCCCCCATGCATTTAAGTTACTACTATTAAGACAAGTTTGTCATACACAGTATAATTGCTTCACCAAGATTCTGTGTTCACACCACACTGCACTTGTGTGCATTTTGAGATGTTTAGTAACTATTTTATTGTTAAGGGGTCCCATTGTGTAGGGGGTGTGTGTGTGCACGGATCAGCTTGAACACCTGATATGTGGATCCTTGACCACAACTGCAGGTGATGAAGTCTTGACAATCATAGCCTGCCTCCTTTGTTTGTTTTACAAATAGCAACCTCAGTCTTTTATTTATATCACTGGATCCCAAGTAATGTCAGGAGGCTTCTGTATGGGATGGGAGCCCATGCTCCTGGTTTGACCGCTGGTGAGGAATCACAATTAGAAATACCGTGACTTTCTGTACTCTTCTCAGAAGAGAGACGTTATTAATACCCGATTCTCCATATCTCTATTTTGATGTCTGCTCTGATTTTAATTTCATTTTCATATGGCAAGTTTGATTCTTTTCTTTTTCCATTTTAAAATACCTCAGGTTACTTCAGACACAAATTTTCTTGGCTGGTAGGTGACCTCAGCTATTATCGTCAGCTTGTACTAAAATCAGCAATACGTATTTTTCTCACAATTCATCTGGACTACCAGATGTGCTTAGAGAAGTTAAAGACTCCCAAATCAAGAGCACGGGATACTGTAATTGCTCTTTTCTTCTGTGAGCTAACTTCTGTTTGTCTGGGTGTGCCACAGGGCCTCAGAGCTCACTGGAGCAGCGCACGCATCTAAGGAGGCTTGAAGGTCAAGACCTGCCCTTGGTGCTGCTGCATCCACATGAGATGTGATCTTGCTGATGCTCGCTGGCCCACTCAGTCTTGGAAAGGATGCAGAGTTTGACATTTTGCACGGCGTTCATTTGTTTCGCTGTGTTTAGCCATCTAAAAAGTGTCTAGTTCATGGTAGCTGTCTGGTCTCCCTCTATGAAGAGGGGCACCTTCAGAGGGTGCTTCTCCCACCCCCCTTAGAAACTTTTCGTTGGGGTGATGTGAGTCGTCATCTGAATACATCTGTTTCTCTGACTATAGGGAAAAAAGCCTCAGCCATTCTCTGGCATCTGACAGACAGGTAAAGGCAGGTGAGAGCATTTTATTTATAGGGAAAAAAAAATATCTTGTGTGCCAGATTTGTACACCCAGTGGTGGAAACAGCAGCCTTTAGAACTGTTCCCTCCTTCTTCAGGTGGTGAACAGCATTTCTGGGAATTTCAGTGAAGGTATGAATCAAAGAGCAGGCTTTGCCTCTCTCTCTCAGAGGAAGCGATCCCATGTTGCCTGGGAAGTGCCACCCCGGTGGGTTCCTGGTTTCCGTGAGTAAGTACATGGGGACTGAGCAGATGTAAGCGTGGAGAGCTATGTTCCCTGAAGCATGCTGTGCTCTGGCATTTGCACTGCAAACACTCCTGCCTTCGTTTTCCTGCAAACCTGCGCTTGCCATGTCGGGCCTGGCAGCTGCCCCAAACGAGCCATTTCCTTCAGTTCTCATTTGCCTGTATTAGTCTTGAACTTGTTGACCTATGTGCCTATTAATTATTGATATAATGTTGCATTATTTAGGCTTGTTTCAGCAGACGGATACATTATTACCAGACAGACATTTGCCAGACAGGCTGATAGATAACATCCTAAAAAAAGTCTCAAGTTGCGTTTGTGTAATAAGGGACTGTAACTTCATTACTTCCCCCCCCCCCCCTTCTTGCTGGCAACTTAGTGCTATGTTACTTTGAAACCTTAATAGAAATGTAAGTATAATAGCAATCTCTTTAGACAACAGGCTTAATCTTAATTTTGTTGGAGTTGTGGTCCTGATGTTGGTCAGTCCTCAAAAATACAGAGGAAGACTTCTTAACCAATCCACTGAAGCTGTTTTTCTTTAGATATAAGAAATTGTTTTGTTTTTCAAACCTTTGCTGTGGAAAGGAGAACTGATTTCTCCCTGGTTGCTGCAAGCTGTATTGCAACACTCCAGAGACACAGGCATAGCTTGATATGTATCTCCCAGGGAAACCTGCCTTTGATTTTTTTCAAACCCCGCTGCAGTCATTTTGTCTACAGATCCAAGAAAAAGGCATATCAAAATGAATTATCTGTAATTTAAAACATGCATGCTGAGCATTTCTGAACCTTTGTAACTGCAGCGTAGCTTCAGCTGAAGCAAGAATGAAGGAACACAATCCTTCGTGGCCGTCATATCAAAATTAGGAGCGCAGTGTGCAGTCACAGCTGACGAGCAGTGCCGGATACGCGGCAAGCTTGTTAGCGTCGGTGTGCTGCCCTCTTTTCTCTTTCTCTGCTCGTCATGCGTTGCTATGTCGCAACCAGTTTCTGCTCTGATGTCAAAATCCCACTGCTTGATACATTGTCCATACGAAAGCAGAAGAGGCAAAAAAAAAAAAAAAAAAAAAAAGAAAGAAAAGCAGATGCAGGAGGGTAAGGACGAGAAATACAGTCTTGGATGTTACAAATCTGACAGCTTGTTTGTTTTCCAGGGGCTTTTAGGAGAAAGTTGGTTTGGAGGAAACAATTTTGGAAAGATTCGGCTGTTTTTAAAAGTGATCTAGCACCAACTTTTAATGACATGTGGGTACTTACTGCTGCAGTTAGACACACTGTAGGGTTTTCAGAGCTGTAAAGCCTCCTGATGCCTTGGGTGCTTGTGTTGAGTGTTTTCATCCTTTGTGAGTCGCTTCTGTCTCATTTCTGACTCACTGCTACAGCAATGCCGTGTCTGAACACCCAGGGAAGCTCCCTTAGTTCAACCCCAACTTGACCGATGTGTTTGGCCCCATTGCTCAGGGTCCTCTCTCTCTTAGACTCCCCTTACTATGCGGCCACACTAGCATTTTACCTGGCTTTCAGGAATGCCAGCCACATATGCTACCCTCCTTCATTTCCCCCTGTTCAAGCACACTCTTTCCCAGAAGTCCAGCCTTGTTCAGCAGGAGGCGATCCTTTAGGTCTGTCAAAAACGATTAACAACAGACCTGGAAAAACAAAAATAAGAAATCCTGCACTGGTTTTCTCGCTGCTCTATAGAACGTTGTGGGTCTTGGTCAGTGTCTCTGAGATGTCCAGGTCTCCCCCAGCTCATGACTTCTCCCCCAGTTTATTCAGTCTCTCTTACTGCTGCTGACATTTTGTTTTCTTTTTCCAGACTGATCATTGAGGGACTGTCATCTCTCATCTCCTTTGTCACATATCTCCTTCACCCAGTCTGTCCATCAGTGCTATCAGGCAATCCCAGCCTTCCACTAGACAATCGGTTCCCACCTCTTTGAAATCTGTACTTGAAAAATGGGTTTCCTGAACCACCTCTTTTTGTCCCCACTAGTCCTCCAATTGAATAGATGAGCATCAGAGTTTAGCAGCCTTCCCTTTTAGTCCTGGATAAGCTGGAAGAATTTATCCTGTCGCATGTTGTGGGTTTTGTCTCCATGTACGAACAGGGAAGCAGCTAACTCCCACACTCAAATCAAATTTTAAGTCTGACATGAGTAAATGTTTAAAATCCAAGTCCCTAACAATGCATTCACAAACTCTCCGTAGACTTTTTAAATTATTTCAGGCTAGTTTACTGAAATTAAATTACATAGAAAACAACACATTATTATGTAAAACTCTACAAAACAAGTGTTGTGATTTTAACTGAGTTGAACAAATAAAACATGAAGTGTAATTTTTGTTCAGGGCCATGTGTTGGCTTTTGAAAACCAAAAGGAAATAAATGAACCAAGTCACACAAAACATATGTTTGTAGAATAATGATAAAACATATACTGTATCTGGACATCTTGTAAGTGTGGTTTTAATTCCTGCTGCTGTTGTGGCTGGAGGCTTTTGCTGTGCAAAAAGGCTACACTGTGTTCATATTACAATACAGAATGTTTTCTATTCCTACTGCATCAGGAATAATGTAATCTTCTTGCAATAATGTGGTGGGTTCTGAGTCCTTCAGCTGAGACACCTTCCTGGGGAGCGCTGAAATCTGGCAGAACAACACTGCTAAGTCCTGCTGACTGTCTGTGATACAGGTCACCCATCAACACACCCAGGATATGAAGGAGATGTCTTTGGTGTACAAAACCCTAAACTTTGGGACTAAGAAGTCCAAAGGAAGGGTCAGCATGTGACCAGCTGAATTTAAGCAGTCTCATACCAGAATTTCTACCACTATGCTCTTAGAATTGCTTTGTTAAAAAAGCCATATGAGAAGTGGTGTGTTTCTGTTCTCCCTATCATGTGCAGACTGTATTTCGGGAAGAGAGGCCATGGTGGTGGCTCTGACCACACCAAGAAGACTCTTGCAGTCTATGGGATAGAAGGGTACTTGCCTTTCTTGGCATGTTACACTTCATTGCAGGATTAACCAAAAAGGCATGCTCAGAGGTATTAACGAGGTCCCTTTCTTTGGTAGCTAAACAGCTGTCTGTTCCCTGGATTCATCATTGCCTTACCGTCCATCATCCTATCATCTGCCTGAACTTGCCTTCCACAGCTGCTACTGCAGCTGGAACCTTGGCTCCCATCGACTGCTCATGGAGCGCATGTGCCTGTATCTTGCAATTCTGTCATTGCATCTTTGTCATTCTCAGGGCAGCACAGTTGTGGTGCATTTCTGTCAGTGTTCAGGGCATGGGCCAAGAGTCTAACATCTTAATTACTTTTTTCTTGTTGAGCATGATTTCATATTGCAGGTACACGTGTATAGCTGTCAGCTTGATTCTTGCAGCAAAAGGAAAAATAAGCCAGTAATAAATAGAGAAGTTGCACAAGCCAGTCTTTAAATAATGGCATGCATTGGGTGGAACATGTGAAATAGTAGCTGTGGCTACAAAGCAGATTACTGCTTCCTATTTCTCCTATGAGCATGATATAAATTACAGCTGTTTAAACTGATGCAGCAACCAAGGGGAGCATTGAAAGCCTGAAGATGCCTCTGTATCCCTCCCGCTGCTCCTCTTTCAGGTTTGTAAACTAAGAAGGAAAGAACTGAGCCCAAGCCTTGTCCTCTTCCACTGAAGACTGGTTTAGTTCTGGTGTACTGAGCAAAAGCACTGCATATCCAGGCTCGTATTTCCTGATGTGACAGTCACTGATGCTGCATAGGGCTTAGAGGTCCCAAGTCACGAAGAACTGAGTAATCAGGCACTGACTTTGCAGTACTCTTCTGAATGGCAGTGGGAAGGGATTTCTAAATACTTAAAGAAATCAAGCCTTAAAAATGGAGGCATGGTATTCCAAAAATACAGAAATATGGCTTTTCAAAATCTTCCATCATTTCAGTCTTTTAAAGATCTTAGTTTAGATTTAGAAGGTAATGACTCATTTTTGCAGCATTTCATTGTGTCACATGAAATATTTTTTTTTGTGAAGGCAGGTTAATGTAACCAGTAGATGCGTATTCACCTATCAGTACATTTGTATTTAAATCAATGAGTAGTTTAAATGATTAATACCGTTCCAGATTTCTTCAGACATCATCATTTAACATTAGGCCACAAAAAATACCTTATTTAAAAAAAAAATGTTTCTTCAGATGCTTGTTTTTGAAACTGTGGTGGTATCGTATACCTGAAATATGAATGCATTTAGAGTGGCAGGATGTCCTTATGTTTTCTCGTGATATAAATGCTTCCAAAAACATACTGTAAAATTTAGATTTTGAAGCACTGAATTCCTCAGGATTCATACAGTTTTGTCTTAATTGTATAGAAAAATGAAAAGAAATGCTGGATTTTAGTCTTTCTTACAGAAGGCATTGACACAAGTTCTTCTGACTTCATTATTTGCATACCAGTATCACAAAATTCTAGAGAGAATGAGGAAAATGGGTTCTTTGGGACAGAGGTACCTGAAATACCACATGCTGGAGCCATTCTCTTAGCCCCCAGCTCCCACTTTGCTATGCTTTTTCCGTGGGACTTCTCTGACTTGGGCAGTGAGTTATCATGATGAAATATTCTGATGCCCCACAGCTGACCCCAGGCTCTCCTATTTCTGGAGAATCTCATGTGCCCTTTCTTGTCATAAGATCAAATGTGTCCACTGCAGATGAGTGTGTTAGAACAAGCTTCTTGCCTCAGAGAAGAAAGGGCCAACAAGACCAAGCACTATGGGTGTATGAGACAAAACCAGTTCCAAACCCAAAGATCTTGGCACCTCCATTTTAGGGTATTTCAGCTTACAGGAGACTTTTGAAACTCTTGTCTCTAACATGTATTTTTGTAAAGTGTCCTACACTTAATGATAGTACAGTAGTAGTCCCTAGGACTTTATTCCTTCACAGATTAAAGCTATAACTTCATTTTGGTTGTGAATTCACTTGTATTATCATCTAGGGCAAATAATGCTCTTGATCAAAATGTAACGGGCAAATTTGTTGTTTACTTGAATCTAGACATAAACACGACCTCTGAACTTTTTGAAGAAAAAGCTCCTTTTTCACATGCATTTTTCACCAGAAAAACAAAAACTTGGACATGATTTTATCCACAATTGTTTGCTTAATCATCAACATCTTTTTGTAATGAAATGATAATGTTTTATGGGGGAGGGAGGAATAATTTTCTGGTCAGTTTTATTCTGGACTAAATCCATCCGACATGGATATAATCAAGATTTTACAACTACTTAAGTGGATCAGTGCAAGAGGGAGTCATTTACACTCCCCTGGACGTGGGGAGTAGTGCATATGCACCGTTATCAGAGATACTTGATTGAACCTTAAGAAGAGTGCTGTTAAGCTTTTTGCATTAATTATGCTTAAAACCATCCCTCAGAAGATACTAGGGCTAATTTTTAATTGATACACTTAAATCAATTCCTTCATGGACAGACATTTGTTCATTATGAACTCGTTTTTACACACGGCCACTCTCAGAGAAAGCAAGATAATATTGTTCCGTCAGCAGTCGGGTACATTAGAGAAGCAATTGCTATACATCTCCTTCTGATGTGTTTTGATGGTGCTCATTTCTTCTGGCATGCTTTTAGCTCCCAGTGATTCAGATGTGTCAGCTACTATAGCTGTAAGAAAACATTGATGATGGATTTATAACACCCAGACTTCAACTTACTGACCTGAAAAATGGCTAAGTATTTGCTTTTGAAGCAAAATTGGTTTTATCCTTACAAAAAACATGCTTCCTAAGTTCCCATATCTGTATTTTAATGAAACATTTTATCCTGGTTATAATTCATTACCCTTGTCAGATGAAGTTTTCTCAATGAGGCATAGTTGGGGTAGCTACTGAATTTATGGGAGGGAATCAATTTAACCTCTTTATTAAAAGTGAAGTTGTCTTGTAAAGTGTCAGTTGAACTGTATGGTATAATGGTTCTGAAATGTCCCACTGTCTGTATTAAGGAGGAGTTTCTCTAGGCAGAGAGATGCTAGAGCTCTGTCAGGGTAGTGGTTGTCCAAGAAGGGATGCTCTTCAGATCTCCCTCTGGGAGCAAATGAAATTTACTGTTGTTCTTGTTGTTGTTATATTGGTTTTAGAGAAGCTCCCATCTGAGATCAGGTCTTGGCAGGCTAGGTGTTGAAGAGGTATGACGGAGAGCACAGCCTCTGCACTGAGGGTTAACACTCCAGACAGAGATAGGTTAGAAGAATCAAAGGATTAGTAAAAAATTGCAGTATATGCAGACAGAGCTGTCTTCCTGCCAGATGAATTCCAGCAGCGAGATCAGATACCAAGGCTCCAGTCCTGCCATCCTCATTCAAACAGAAATCTGGTTCTATTTCTGAGCAAGCCGTTCCAGCATAAAACCTGATAGATTATTAAATAATAAATTGGATGTGTCTAATACTTATTTTCCATCTACTTTCTTCCAGTGGAGGAGGAGCTTCCCGAGACAGTGTCAGCTCTGGACCATTCATGCTAGATTTGTTGAAAGCTTTACTGAATCTCCTGAGAGAAAAAAATAATCTGCCCAACAACAATCGCCCTGGATGAAGTCAGGAGATCTTGGTTCACTTTTCAGCCTGACTACAGGTTTTCCTGTGTCCTTGGATTAGCTGTTCAACCCCGTTCTTTCTCAGTTTACCATCTGCAAAATGGGAATGACAGTATTTCCCTCACTGACAAGGAACAGTCCTCTGCTCAGGTACTGTCCTAAACTGTAGAACAGATTTTGGATTTATTCTTGGACTGCTTTGTCTCAAGCAAATAGGGTCTCCCATGTGCAAGTTAAATGGGCTGTCTCTCATACAGTCATATTTTGAGGGCCAGTTGGATTAGGGAGGACAAGTAAAAGGGCCCGCATTTTTAAAATTATTTCTGGCTGCAAATCAGTTTAAGTGTTTTGAGGTTCCATAAAATCATCCCCTGTTGATGCTTGACAGGAGTCAGATTATTTGGCTTTGAAGTACATCAGAAAGTTGGTTCTTCCCCTCCTCTCCAGCAACTGCTGTATTTCTTCTGTCCCACCGGGAGAATTTAGCTTCTTGTACAGGCTACCCCTGGAGCACCTCAAAGTGCATCTCTAATAGGGCCACAGGGGTTTTGTAGTATATAATTCATAACCAGAAACACTTTCCTTATGGACAGGTTCCTTGACACACCCTAGGCTGAGGGCAGGCAGCTGTGGTTTTCCTTTGGTTTCAGGAGACTAGGTTAACCTTCCTTCCGCAAGTCACTGGTGGAGGTATTTAGCTCTTGTCACCCCTGCTGCTGCGATAGTGAATGGAAAATAGAAGTTATTGAGCGCTGAACAGTCAGAAATCAGACAGAAGTGGAGCAAGATGCCCCAACCTGTTGCTCTCCTTGAACCTTAACTTTAGCATTTAATCTTAAAGCACATTCTGTCCTTGGCCTCTGGATTGAAGGTACCAGTTATGAGAGTGGGTTTTGTGGTATTGACCTCTCTGGGAATACGGTGGAAGCAAAGGCCATCCGGCCACAGTCAGACAGTCGATGGCTTTTGGTCATTACCACACTGGTCTGGATGTCAGGCCATTTCTGGTGCAGCAGGAGAGTGAATAAAGGAACTATTCCCTCCTGGAAGAGACTGAAAGCATTTGGGGTTCTCACACCAGATGAACAGGCTAGTAGGGAAAGCAGAGCTGCATCAAGGTGCTCAGCTTTGTAAGATACTACCTTTACTCATCCGTGGAGGGGGTTGGGAGCTGGCAAGGCGAGCGATGAGAGATGTGCAGCTGCAGAGGTGCAGAGCCCTGCTCCTCGGCTTGAGGAAACAACGGAGCCCAGAAAAGGCTGCTGCTGTTTTGGGGAGCAGAAGGAACCCGAACCCACTCCCCCCTCCAGCACTGCGCTCCCCACTGACGGAGCCCTGCCAGCCTCCTCGAAGGGGGCCCCAGACACTTCTCCGCCGTGCGAGACCTGCGCTGGGAGCTCCTACCTGCTCGCTTGTTTACAGTTCCCCTGCTCAGACCTGATGTCTGCTCTCTCTGTTCAGCTAATTGGCAGACAGGGGCCGGGGGGGGTTTGGGTTAGTGCCATCAGACTCCTGCGAGCTCCAGCAGTGGTGTTCTTCCCCAGACAATGACTTCAGTAGCCTGCGGGCACCCCAGAACCTCCGAACAAACATCTCTCATAACTGCCTTATTAACTGATTGCTGTAGTAAGATAATAATTAACACCCTTACTTGTGTCTTGGTTCAGCCAAAAATATTCTCAAGTGGACTTAGAAATGCATAAAATGAATAAATGATTTATGTTTACTATTTTTAATGGAGCTACTTATTAGCAATGCTCTAATACAGAGCGCCGTAAAAACACTCCTGGTTTCATTACAGATTTAGAAGGTGGTAATGAAGAGCTGTAAGGGATAAAACTGGGGAACACTCCCTGAGCCAAGTCCTGCTCTCAGTTGTATTTAAGGGTCTTTCTGAGTTAATCCTAGCAAGGATTTTGGCCAGAAAAGCATCGAAATGGAGAGAAATCTCTGTCATCTACTCATTCCAGCTCACCTATTCAGAACCTGTACCAGCCAAGAGAAGGGTGCCTACCTGTAAGTGTAGACAAAAACCCGCGAGTGCAGGACGTGTATGTCTGTAGCAGGTGAGGAGGGCCGTGTTTACACATGCACGTACGCTGCTGGCTGCACAAGGCATGAGACAGTGGGGAGTTTTGCGTTGGCAGCCTGAAGGGGGTGTGGGGGCTTCAGGATGCAGGCCGTACAGTGCCAGCATCTCTGACCTCGGTGGGAAGCAGGAACGCTCGTGTGGCAAATGTGCAGTAATTTGTTTCTAACAGTGATAGGAATACTAATTAGGAAGGCTTGGTGGCGTTAGAGAGAGCCCCGACACAGGACTCGGGGGACACGAATGCTGTGCCTTGCTATTGCTGGGTGACATGAAATGCCACCCTTCCTCCATGTCCTCTATACAAAACATTTGTGTTTAAGGTCCAGGTGCATTTAGGGGCCTTGACATACAGGAACAGGGCATGTGAACTCTTCACAGTAGCTAGGTTTACTCTAATTCTTTAGCCACAAATACTGTTTGCTCTACTGTTCCTGAAATGAAGAGATGGGAACCCATCGCAAGCTGCTGTGACACACAACACACAATTCCCAGATTTCTTTGACCAACCATCTCAATCACGTTGTTTTATTCCAGCTCAGAGAGAAGTCCTAAGCCCTGCCTCCCACTTAACTCTTCAAGATGATCTACTGATCTCTCTTCACTGAGGATAACGATGCAGGCACATATCTAGCTTGTGGATTTATCCTGAGATACGTATTTAGTATATTCCTTTTTGCATGCACTCTGTCCTGCAAATGCTATTAGAACACTTTTGCAAATGCTGTTAAATACCTGCAGATATTTTCTTACTGTCTTTGCTTGCGTCTGTTGTGAGAATTAGTGATGTTCATCACCTGAAGTTCCCAAAAGAATTTGAAATGCCTGGCTAGCAGCACTGTTAAAGGCATCTGATTTTTGTTCTAGATGGACAGGATTTCAGCGCTGTCTGAAAAAACAGGGCACTTTAAGGTGCTAGAAATGTCGGATCATTAGTGTCTGGAGATGCTAGAGAATTTTCCAAAGTACCATTTTTTTCCCTAATGTGTAAATGAAACATCCTGCGGATATTACCAACATTTCTTAGGCAGTCCTATCAGTCAGTGACATACAAGCTAAAGGCTCAGAATGACACTTGTCATGAAGAAATACTGTATTTTAAGATAACTACCATAGCGACCTCTCTGATGTTTCTTAAAGTGATCTATCGCTCTATTTTTTTTAATTTCCAGAAATAAAAATGAGTTTGCTTCAGGGCATAGACAGTCTAAAAGCTTGTGCTAATAAATCTATGCAAGTTTAGTAGCACTTAATACATATTCTGTTTCAAGTGCTTTTTAAATGCATTATCACCTTTAAGTAAATACAGTGGAAGACTGCCAAATGCCTGGATGCCGTTCTCTGTAAATTTATGCATTTATATCATTAATGCAATGAAATGTTTAAACTTTCATTGAATTTTGCTAACTGATTTGCAGTTTGAATGGTAGTAATTTTACGCATTTATCAATTACCATTTAAGTAGCTGCTATAATATTTCTGTTTAGGCAGGCAAAGCACACTCACCAAAATACTTTTCATCTAAATTAGATTTGTGATGAAGTATTCAATTAATTGCAAAACAGAGGACATATCCAAGTTATGAAGAGTTCAGAGCTGCTCATTCCTGATACGAAAAAAATACTGAGCCTTGCAGAAATATGTTCTGGGAACGTGTCAGGTTCTTAGCCTACTGGGCAAATCCTTCTTTGCTGCACACTTGTGATGCAAGTGGGTCTACGTGGTGCCTTGTCAGAATTCTTATCAATATGTCATGTGTTGCTGTGATACTGAGAAACCATGGCTCCACCGCGTGATGTGCTGTAACAAATTCAGAAGGTAACCTTTGCCCCATGAGTTGACATCCTAAAGATTCATGGCCACCTTATGCAGCTGTATGTGGCTGTACAGGGTTCAAGGTGGTGGTGAATTAAGGCTACCGAGTTTTGTGTCACGATGCTACGTGGCGGCTTTGGCGGGCTGTAAACTTCTCCTGCTCCTTTTGTTCTTGGCTGCTAAGTGCCTCCGCACCATGTCCTCGCTGCTGTAGGTGTCTGTCCAGCCTGAAGTACCAGGCACGGCAATAACCGTGGCAGCAACAGCTTGAGGAGGGAACACCAGGATTTGTGCAGGTCCCCCCTCTCCCTGTCCTGGCTGTTGCTAGCATTAGGAGTGGCTGGGCAGGGAGAGCTGGGCTGCAGCTGTGTGATGCTGGCAGATGGGGACTCTACCCCGTCTCCCGTCCGCTGCCTGGGTGGAAAGAAGGGGTGCACCCACACCACATCTGTGTGCACCCACACCACATCTGTGTGCACCCACCTCTTCTAATGGCATTGGCATGTCGGGCTGGGGCTGTTAGTAGGGGGAGGAAGTAGGCAAAGCTGCAGTGATATTCAGATGAGAATCCTTAGGTAAAGTGTTTCACCAACTATTTTCTGTAGTAGATTATGCAAATTTTGTTTTGAACTGTTCTTCCTTCAGTTAGGCAGATCTGTAGGTTTCATGCATATGTAGCTGAGAGAACATCTATCTACAAAATGGTAGCAGGTATGCAGATCAGTAGTTCGAGCGGTCTCACGTCCAATAGATGTCATACACAGGAGCAGACTTTACAATTTTTTAAAATCAAGCCTTACCTGCTTAGGAGCCTACCTGGAGGTAGACATTATAGCAAAGTAATTTTGAAAGAACTATGCACTGTCTTTTTGAATTTATGCTAATTTGCTAAAAGTTTTTGGCAAAAGATTAACATATATGTTAAAGATAGTCTCTAATTTATAAGTGAGCTGATCCACCTTAGGGGATGATAATTCCTTTTGAATTTTAACTACAAGAAAAAAAAAAAAAAGATCCTGTATATTTTTCTGCTGTTCTGCTCAAGTTTCAAGTTTAGAAAGAAGTGAAGAATGGATCAAGTACCTTGTTTGAAGATACAGAAAAACATTTTTCAGCTCCCACTTGGGTTTAATTTTCAAGAGTGACTAATGAGAAGGTGGTGATTGCTTCATTAGTATGCACTGAACTGAGTGCACAATATAATTATATATTTCAGTTGTAATTGGGACATTTAATTGATTTGTTTTAGCTAAATTAACAGACATTGGGGGGGGGGGAAGTGGCAGATTTTGAAATGTTTTTAACACAGCCAGCTGGGTTCAGCTGAGCAGAAATGTCTGTCTTTTTTCTGGATAATGTTATGAAGATCAAAAACCTTGCTGTTGAGAAACTGTTATGAAATAATGTTGCATTTCTTCAGCTCTCTCCTTTATATGACAAAAGTTTACCAAATGAATTTCATGGTATTCTTGTGAGATGGGTATGGATACCTTTGGGGAGAGAAAAATGAGAGAGAAATGACTCCAACAGGAGATGTTTCCATGCATTGCCATAAGAAATTGGGTTAAAATGCCGATTTCCTTTTATTGGATTGGTTAATTGGTAACTCTGCTACCCAGTTAGACAAATACAAGGATTATTTAGAAACCATCTGCTTCCTCCTTTTTGGTCACCTACTTCCCTCTGATTTTTTTCCTGGTTTTGCAACCTGGCTCTGTACTTCTTCTTGATTCTGAGTTATTCTAACAAGATGGTTTTTCACTTCCAGTTTTTAGCATGGAAGCAGAAATGCTGATACAGCGTGAGAGAGGCTCAACACGCAGTATAGCTGCTGGAGTCCTACTGGAAGTATTACAAGGCTTCTTCCATAATTTTTTTAGTAGCCTTTTGTCTTGGAGAAGTCTGCGTGTGTGTGTGGATGATATTTAAAGGGGAGCTTAGAAAGTGCAAGTTGAAATCCATCTACAGTATTTACATCCAACCAGATGCTTTATCTACCTGGACTCCTTGATCCATACGATTCACAAGGGCTGGCAGAACTAACCACTGACCCTAGGGCTGAGAAGACTGGACATCCCAACCCAAAAAGCGTTCACACTGTTGAGTTTCTGTCTGAAAGTAATTTGGCTTTCCATTTCTGTTTCTATTGAGCATACACTGTTTTGAATTTTCCTGATTTCAGTACAACCATGTTGCAAAAATAACCAACAGTCTCAGAATCTACCCCATGCCACTCGTCCTGAGAAAAATGCTGCAAATGAGCGTGGAGACAAGACATGCCTGGAGGCAGCAGTGGTTTGCTGCTCATGCATATCTGTAGTAGCTGACTGTAAGAAGTAGTTTAGAAACTTCTGGTGTGAAAATGAGGTGGGGCAGCTGAAAGTGCTGTGGTTCCTAAATTTATTCTGCTCTTACATTTACAAGAATATGTGGAATTGAGTGTGTAGCTAAACGCACACAGAATAGGAGAAAGAAATATTTAAGGGAAAGGCAGTAGCTGGGCACCCTTCTGGTAAAACCTGTTCTAGTTTTTAGGAACAACTCATAATCCACTGTTTACAAACAGCAGCAACATCAATGTACAGCACAAATGACTCATACTGAGACAAAATAAAAAACTAAAAAAAGCAAGCAAAATCCCCAAATTGCCACTGAGTTCTGACACAGAGCATTAAAAATAAGCAATTTCAGAATGAAAGTTACAAGGCACAGCAAACAGCTCCCCTCTGTCAATGAGTCGCACAGGGACTCTACGCTAAATGGGCGAGACACAGATTTTTCTCTGAAATGTTTTTCTTTGAAAATATGGTTTCATTTGAACAAAAAATTTCTTCAGGAACTTGTCAGAAACAATTTAATTTCGTTTAGGTATCCTGAGGCAAGGAGATCCTTTGATAATGTCAGTCATTTCATGTCAATATCTTCAGAACATACCCTGCATATTTTTACTTCAAGCGATTGTTCATATTTATGTATTTTTCAGTTCCTTCAAGAAATGTTTAGAATTAAGGTTGGAAATCAGGATGAGATGGATTCATTTGATCCAATGGAAATAATTCAGTTGACACATAATGCTTTCTATTTTTAATGTCTGTATGTGGGGAATAACAAACTTTATCACAACCCTGATAACACAGACTCAAAACCTATGGAAAAATATTTGTTGTAACAGCAAAGTATATTATCAGGAAGTCTAGGAACGTATGGTTTGCTCTAAAAACCATTCTGCGTTAAGCATGTTTGCATTGGGAGCATTGGCTGGATCATTATGGTTCTGTTTAGGAATGAAAACAAATTTTGAAATAACACCTTCTAATGAAACAGTTAAGGTTTTTTTCCAAACTGTACGAGAAAGCAGACTTCCCAAACACCCTTTAAAGCCCGGGACATTCTGAAACTCTACCATCAAACCCAATGCAAGTCATGGGGGACACAGAGAAAACTCATCCATGTGCTGTTGATTTGCACATGGACTGCAAGGCTTTATTTTGCTTTGCTGCAAACAGACAGCTCGACATTTAAAACTTGGCAAACTGCGGCAGGAGCAGGGCTGTGCCCCGGCTTGGGCAGGGCCAGCAGCTGCCTCTGGGCCTGGGGTGCAGCAGGGAGATGCTGCATGGATACGGTTACATCCACAGTGAGATCCAGAAAGCTGTTCATCCCTGACATGTAGATCCTGGTTCTGCTACCCCTTTCCTGTCTTCAAATAAAATCCTGCTTTTTCAGACATAGGGAATACTTGTTACTATAGTACAACAACAGGATGTACAGAAGCTTAGCATCTTCTAAAATATGGCCTTATGTACTATGTCATATTTCCAACAATAAAATGAGGAGATGGAAACTTCTGCTGTTTCTTGCCCTCTCCCATCCTGTCAGGTTAGATTATGGGCCATCTCATGCTAGCTTTTATGAACCCAGTCTCCATTTATGTCTGTAACTCAATTATGTTATTAGTATATATTATGCTTCTGCAGAGAAATACAGCAAAACAGGGAAGGAATTACATACTTGGATCATCACATCAGTATGATTCAGAGCAAGGAAAGAGGGGGTCCATTTTACTGCTCTTTCTACCACTTAGTAGCCAAATCTCATAGTTTATAAAATATTGAAAATATTTTACATCTTCAATGTAATACTGTTGTAAAGACTTTTTCAGAAAAGAAATGTGTAGTTAGTAGCTCGTTTCTTTGTGCTCTAGGAAATTCAAACTTTGCATTTTGGTGCCACATTGTAACAGGAAGGAAAAAAAGGTCTAAAAATGGAAAGTAAAAGAACATTAGCCCATTTTGCCTTTTGTTTGGGGGGGTAGAAATGCAAACTTGTAACAGCACAAATAGTAATCAGATCTCAGCTTTTCACTTTTAATGGGTATAGATTCCACAGCCAGAGAGTGAAATTAAAGAATAGTCCCATGTGCCCTTGTAAAAGTTTGAAGTTTACAGTCTTTTCTCTTTTTACTGTAGGAAACCAAGAATCTGTTTATTATCTGTTTATTATAAGGCAAAAACTAATTCAAAGACGTTTCATTTGAAAGTGAAAAGAGTAAACCTCAAATTACATGGGAGAGTTTGAATGCACTATTGAACTGCTTTCTGTTCGCAGAATACAGGAGTTTCTGAAATCTGAAGAGACATTGGTATAGGAGTAACTGTAGTGGCAGTAAATTACTTTAGGTTAGAACAATAAATGTGTGTGCTAAGAGTGTTAGAGAAGCCAGCAGAGCTGGCTGAAGTGAGTTTCTCTTCTGGAAGAAGATGCAATCTGAACACAGAATCCACTGAACATAGGAAAAGGTTTCTATTTCTTTGCCGTTATGAGTTGACCTGGAGAAGCAAACCACAGTATCCATTACTCCGTAACTTCAGCAGTGGCCTACCAGCTCACATGTCACTGATGATCTGGTCTCAATACTTCCCTGGGAATGCAGTTCATCCAAAATATGGAAGGAACAATGCAGATGGCAGGAACAAAGGATTTGGATGGAGTAGCAGGGAGCCAGCCTGCAGCCCGTACCACAGCATTGTTGCACTTCTACACGTAGCTCTCAAAGGTAGCTCAATGAGCCACTGAGTCTTCCACTGTTTGCAGGATGTAGGCTATACGTGCACTCAAAAAAAGGCACGTGCAGAGGTACCTGCAGCCCCCCAGGCCCTCAAAAATATACGTAACCCACAACTGACATCAATTAAGCCACTTTCTGTGGCTTGACCTGTCTTGTGGCTGTTGAGGTGGGGTGGGATGTGCCTTTCATTTGCAGCGTCTGTCTGGTCACGCACACTTTGTAGGCTGAGAAGGGTACGCTGACAGATTTGAGCTTCTTGTAACTCATTAATGGTGTTCAGAGTAGTCTGAGAGAGGAAGGGCTATAACAAGAGCATCATACGGCTACTTTACCAGAGAGTATAACCTGGGTGTGGTTTAAGAGCTGTAATGAGGAGGTTCTCCTTGTGTTGGCTTTGCTTTGGAAATGTAAGCAGGTGTTTGAAGAAAGAAAAACAGCTCGGATGCTGTGTTGAATGTAGCTTGTCTCTGCAGTGACTGGTTTTCTCACAGTTCTTTATTTCGTCAAAGTTTGGTGGGATTTCTTGGTCCATTTTGTCATGAATTCCACTGAGGTATTTTGAATGGAAATGCGTCAAGCAATCAACGATGAAATACCTGGGTGGGTGGAAGCCTTATGGTCCCAGTGACGTTTGTTACTCACTGGGATAGTTTTTGGTGAGCAGAGAGAAGTGTCCCAGAGCTGTTTGAGATTTCCCAAAATAACTTATGTCGCTTTCCACCACCTGGAACCAGCCTAGGAGATCCATCCAGTATAAATGATACCTTTCCCCATTGCATGTTTCAGAGTTTTAGAGTTAAAGTGCAGATTAAATTTTAATTGGGGGGATGAATGAGAACTTTTCCTTGTCATATAATAAAAATGTATGTAATTAGTTTGGAATGAGAAGTCGGCCTCAACAAAACCATAGTCAGAGCGGTTGGGAGAGCGTTCTGCAGGGGTATGGCAGGTTGCTGTATCGCTGATTCATGGCTGAAGAGTGATGTGGCCAGCAGACACATCTGAGAAAAGGCAGCAAGCTTGGGCTGAAGGCACAGAGAGTATCAGCTGCGAGACTATAAGGAGAGTCTTTATCTAATCCTAAAGATGAGACCATTTAACCTGTGTTAGCTGCACAAGAGCAGCATATCCCTTAGAAGAAGATACGATATACTTGAATGTTGGGACTCCACTGTTGTGGAAAGCAAACTGTGAGTTGTGTTTTGCAGGCACTTTATGGCTGATACGACCATGTATTATCAGTCCTGCTAGAGAGACGCTAAGGCTAAGACTACTGCTGAGAAACTCTGGGGACTACAAACCTGTCCCACGGGTCGCATACTAATTACTGGCTCTTGCAATGTTACTCTTGGCTTCTCTCTGTCCTCCAGGAAAATTTTATTTGCTTCAAGCCCTTGGGTTTGATGTTTCTGAAAGGACAGGTTCTTCTCCAGAAGTGAACCTAGTTGAAGTAACTCAGTTTTTGAGTTCTTTGGGTAAAGGCTTGATTTATTTTTCAGAGGATCTCTTTAGTGATCGTCTCAGAAAGCTGCCAATAGCACCTTGCACAAGGGTTACTGGAAAACACTTAACATCTTGTTAGCTCTGCTCATTTCCAGGGAAACATTTAGTCTCCCTGTTATTGTAGTAAAATTTGGTAAAGTAATAATGTCTGCTTTTAAGCCCTTCCCGAAAGTGTTATGTGTTCCTTCGGTTGTTAGACGTATCAGGTAATCATATCAAATACTTCAAACTAAGAAAAAGGTATCCGGAGAATAGTGAGACAGTAGAGAAAGGCACAAATATTTGCATTGGAAGGGATATTATTAATAACTCATATTCTTCCAAGAAATATAACATTCAGTGTCTGCTGGCTTTTGTTGTTCAAATCAATCTGGTAGTAATCTGGTAGTCTGTATGGGTTAAGCTTCCTAACTAAATTATTAAGTGTAATTAAACTAAGAAATGCATAGCCAAAGACCCCAGTTTGTGTGGAAAGATAAATAGGATCTGTAGCAGAGGAAAAATACACTTTATGTGGGGCTGGCTCATTCAAGTATTTTGCATTTAGCATAAACAGTCTCCTGGCTATTCTGTTGTGTAGATTCCTAATCTCATTTAATTCAATTTACTTTCCTCTTGTGGGCAGCTATAGCACCTTTTGCACCAGCTTTAAGGGCTATAAATCCTGCATTCATATAGTCAGCTACTACTTTCCCTGGGGGCTTGAGGGAAAAGCTAGATCTTAGAGCATGCGAAAAGGGGTGCTTTGACCTAAGCTGAAGAGTTAATCTGATGAAAACTTGAGCGTGGCCTCGGCTAAGCTCTGTGCTCAGTTGTGGTATTGAGCCAGGGAAGGACCAAGCCAATAAGCATATTCTGGCATCAGCTCTTGGAGGTTACAAGAACCTTATGTATCATTTTATGTATTTTCTTTTCATGTGTATATAATCAAATCCAGTGGCGAGGCTTGTGTTTTGGTTCATACAGCCAAGCCAGGCAATTGACTTGGCTCCATTTTCAAACCTCTTGGCTTGCTAAATGTCAGAGCCTAAGTAGGGCTTCTCTGTGTGCTCCAATCTCATACAATTGGCCTGAGTTATGCGTGTTCCCTGAAAGTACATGCACGGCCGTGAATACAAATCGAACTGAGTTAGGAGCCAAACGCAGAGGTCAGCGAAGCAAATATTTTTGTCTCCCCAAACTACCTTTCTTGCCTCCTGGCACAGCTATGTGAGGCCCTAGCCTGACAAGCCTTCTAAGTCCCATATGCCAAGAAATGAAAATGAAATAAAGTAATAATACTAATAGTGTAAATGCATCAACAGTCTCTGTTAAAGTTCCCCAGTGACTTACTGGATTCTTGCAGTTCTGCACCTAAGGGAAACTATAAATTCTCTGGAAGAGAGAGGCACTGGAGGGGGTTTCTTCAAAGTGTTGATTATCTTAGATCTCCTTAAATAAGGTGGCGGAGAATTCAGACTCCGGCAAACAAAAATAATCAATTCACCACGAGATATTTAAATTTCCAGTAATACTTAGGAAACAGTGAGATAGTGAACAAAAGACTGTTGAGGGAATTAGTATTAAATTCGTTATCTTTAGAGGAGGCTTACAGGCTTTGACTGAAGAGACCGACTGATGCAATTTTGCAACAGTTTTATTGGAGCATGGTCAGAGATGCTATTCCAGTTGCGGCTGAACCGAGTCAAGAAACTATCACTCTCAAGATGAGCTAGCTCAAAAAAAAGGAAAAAAAAAAAAAGAAAGCCTAAACAATAAACCTACTAAAAAGTACTTAAGCTTAGCTGGATCATTCTGACAGAGCCAGATTTGGGAGTGTCCACACATGTGGTTATGTGGCTCATGGAAAAGGGTGGTAACCCCTAATGGGGGGCAATGGATAAACAGCTGTGGCCAGGCTGGAGGTGGTAATGTCTTAACCTGGCTCAGCTGCTGCTGGAACAGCCTGTCGGGCTGTGCCCTTACTTACACAATACTGGGATTTCTCAATAGATGAATTCTTAGATCGAAGAGCAAGCTGCTGTCCAAGTTCACGATGGGATGTGCTGCATCCCAAAATGTATGTATAAATATACATTCCCCAAACGTGTGTGCTAAGTGAACATTCAGTCCTTAAGAGCACCAGCACATAATACTGGCTCCCATTCCTCCGTAGCCATCGTGGTTGGAGCACAGTATGTTCCAAACAGCACATTTTGCTGCATGAGTCTCAGCTGTAGATCTCGAGCAGAGAGAAGCTTCTATTAAATGCATCTGTACTTGTGTCTCTTTGGTCTGTATCAGATTCTCCTTAGGTTACTTAAACTGCTTCCAGACTAAGCTCTCTTATGCCCCCACTGCTCCACAATATTCTTAACCCTCTCCTCACCTACCTCCATCAATCGGGACAAGCCACTTGCCTGAACCCGGTACAGCGCCCCGCGCTGTTTCGCCTTGCAGGAAGAGATATTAATTGGTTAAGCGTGAAGCGCACCAGCTGAAAATAAGGCACTGCTCCACAGGCTTCTCGAAACACGAGGAGGAACGAAGGGCTGTGCTTTGCTGAAAGGTCACGGTGAGCTCACGCCGGCAGGACAGCGTTTTGGGCAGGACTCTTGCTGGGTGGAGGGAGCTGCCTGGATCATTCCAGGGCTGAACTGGCAAGAGGCTGCATGGAGGGGAAATCCTGACTACACCAGAAGAAAAAGGGGTGTGGGGGAGAATTGGATATGAGGGCTCCAAGTATTGCGTTGATTTAGACCTGATGCGAAGACATGGAAGGTTGTTGCTTTACTGCTGTTGATACCTTTGTTTCGCTTTTTGCCCCCGGAGCACCTAAAAAGCTGTAACAGGGTAATGATGGGATGCAACCGTATGCATTATTGTGAGGTTTTTTCCTCAGGCTTTTTGTCCTGTACGCTCTCAATCTCCACTGCGCCGCAGGACCACAGCACCAGTGGTTATGTGGAGAACAGAGACCCTGGAGCAGTAAGTCCCAGCCCAACTCCTGCGAGTCCCGTACAGGAGGAGGGCTTGCTGCCTGGCCCTGGGCTCACCGTGCAGTGTCCCGAGAGGAGCTCTGTGCTCTGCTGCCTTCTGCTGTGTCTGGGAGAAGGCCGGCTAGGGAAGATCCCATGCTGCGCTGCCTGGTTGTCCTTCAGACACCTCCCTTTTTGCGCTGAGCTGCGCTCAGTGCCCTGTCAGGGGGGAGCTGTGCGGGCTGGGACGTTACCCTGAGGTGCAGCCACTGGCAATGTGGCCAGAACTCGGCAGCTCTCTAAAATTCCCAAGTCTTAAAAACCTGCAGCCTCTCCATGGTGGAGCAGTCCTCTATCATCCTGTACTCCTGTGTTTAGGAAAGGGCAGTCTGCCCATGAGACAAAAATTTGGGAATCTCCAAATTTCTATTTTTAATGGTATAAACCTCCATGGCATCGATAACTTTTTCAGAATGAATGTTTAACACAGCTGGGATGGGTCTCGGGAGAAGGGTGAAAACCAGACTTTAAATTTTATATTCACTTAAGGTTTGTAATGTGGTGCTTGTGGATTTACGTTTGGTCTGGTGTTGCTGAAGAAGGTGGATACCCTGTGGAAGACCTTACTCTTCCCACCTGTGAGTCCCGGCAGCCCCAGTTCAGTGTAGACAGGCTGCGGCAGCCTGCACCTCATCCAGCACAAAGCACAGGTGCCAGACCTGGCTTTCCTGGCTGGTGTATTTTTTTAAATGATGGTTTTGGTGATGCTCAGAAAGATGTGTGTTGTTAAAATCTGCTGCACTACAGGCCTTCCCTGGCACTGGCACTGCCAGAAGCTAGCGGGCCAGGAAAGTGAATAGCCCTGGTCTTGCACAGGAGCTCCAAACCTGCAGGTCCCTCTGTCCTACTGAAAAAGGAGGATTCCCTGAAGAATTTGTACATGAAAAGTAGGGCAAGAGGACTGTGAAGCAGCTCTTGAGAATGCATGAGAGGAAGTTAACAACCAAGGAGGAGGGGGAACCAGTATGGATGTGTTTGAAGTCCCAGAGAGGGAGCAGGGCTTTATATGCATTGCTTCTGAATGGTGGCCCTATGTTTAGACCTATATAGAGATGAGGAACGACACTGTACAAAGCTTGAATGGTTTTTCCAACTTGAAAGGCTAAGGTCCAGCTTAGCTTAATTTGATTAGATTTATTTGATTAGCACTGACTTTATCCCTTCAAAAAAAGAAGGAAAACCATGGTCGTTCATTGTGGGGATACAACTTTATAAGATCAGATGGTCACCAGAGCAGCTCAGGAAGGGCACGGAGACAAGTACTCGGGGTGGTGGGGGGAGCACTCCATCAGGATGAAGCAGAGGCAGTTTCTTTTCTCTGCAGGGTGTCAAATGTATGTAGTTCTTGGCATAAGTTTTCTGAGTGACCTTAGCCTAGTGATATAAATTTTAATTACAACTTTAAATGATGCTGGGACCAGATGGGTGAAGACTAAAGAAACACTGTTAGCTCTGCCTAGCTCCTCTGTGTCAGAGCTTTACATGCAGACTATGAGGAATGGCTCTGGGAGAGGGCTTAGGTAAGGATCATTTAATTTAGGGATATCAGCAGAGCAGGAATACATGTTATCCCCATCAGTTTCTTTGTCCTGGATCAGTACTGTGGAAAATCTCTTAATGAGCTGCATGGACCATGACGATGGGTTGTGAGGCCAGGGTCTGACTTACCTGAAGCTGGGGGCACTGGGAACTCAGCATGGCCAGCTGCAGTGCTGGGGCCGAAGGACGTGTTTGCAGCTGTCCCAGAGCACAAGCTGGGTTGTTCTGCCATCCAGCAACACTATTTTTCAAAGACGCAGGAGAACCCCTCTCCGTGCTCGTTAGCTGCTTTTCTGTAAGTAGTTGCTTCCAATGAAAATGAAAGACTAGAAGCTTTGGGAGAAGTTGTCAGGCATCTGCTGGGTTGATGATCAATTAATCGACTGGATGGCTCGCTCTTTGCTAGCGTTTGCGAGGCATGAGGGTTTTCTATCCAGTGTAATGTTTTGAAGAAATGGGTACTTTTATTTCATACCTAAAATTTAATGGTGGTTGCAGCTAATTTCACACAGCAAATTAGACACAATACTTGAGCTACTTCCACCGTCTGAACTCAACAACAAATGAAAATAGCTTTGTGGAGGGTAACTTGAGAGTTACTTGAGAGGGTTAAATGTGTCTCACCGGTGCACTCAGTTTGACAGGCTGATGCACTTTGTCTAGATGATAGATATGAAAAACTAATATCTCAGTTTTCAGAGGGGGTTCTGAAACCTAAAATCGAAACCAGATGTGCAACAAAAAAGAGCAGTGTATATTACAAAGTGTTGTGAAATAGCCCAAGGGAGGCAAGTAAGCAAAAACAGCCCTGTTTCTTAGCAACCTGCAAAACAAAACAAGTAACAGCTTGGTTGGCATCTGACAGGGCAGGTTTTGGTCTTTGCAGTGGAAAAGAAGACTGGAGAAAACTTGGAATAATTCTGGAATTTTTGGTGACCCGGAAACACCTTTCTTTTCAACAGAGTGATTACCTGATTTCTCTCCTCCCCTAGACCCCCTCTCTGCAAATGTACTGCAGTTGAGAAACACTGGTGCTCTCTTCTTGTCTTTCCTGTACTGCTACAGCCTAACATGGTGTGGGACATAGATCTCCCTTGTTTCCTTGCTGTCCCTCTTACTAAAGTCAATCACACCCATGAAAAGCGGCTGCAAAGTGAATGTAAAAGCTACCAAATCAAAATAATTTTGAAGATTCTTCACATCTCTAAATGATGAGATGAAGTTCGGTTCCTCAGTCATGGAGGAACAGCAAAGTGTGACTTGTGTGTAGAAATGTTCATTAAGTAAAAAGTTAAACTTAAGTACATAATTAATAATTTCCAAAAGAGCATTTAAATCAGTTTCTGGAAGTGGTGCTCCTTTTTCATTTGATTTCATTTAGTTTCTTAATTAAACTAGTGCATTCTTTCAACCCCACAAATGAAAAATTCACAGCTCAGGTGCCAAAATGTTATTAGCTAGGTTTAAAATTCAGTCCTGAAAGCAAGAAAAGCCCTCGCTCACTTCAGTGAGTGCTATGATGTACACTAGAAAGCTCTACTGGCACAGCAGCATCCATCAAGAGAGTGAGAAACTCATACCTCTCAGCGCCAGCTGTGCTCCAGATGCTGTGATGGGAATGGGCTTCCACCTTCAAACCAGTCTGTTTGGGGAAAAAGCTGCTGCTGCTCTACGATGTCCACCATAGCTATTCACCAAGGCAGATGTACTGGTATTTCTGTCTGAGCAAATTCTTTCCGAGCGAATCCTTTCTAGTGTAGGCAAGCCGTGGGGTATTCCTGTAATCAGCCTGACTCCAGGACCTACAGCTTGAACCAAACCCACAGCGTGCGCTGAGGTTCATAATCAGGTTGTGAGAGGCGGCCTTTATGATGGAGAGGGAAGGTGGGTGGATTTGATTTGGCTTAGTTATTTTTGGAGAGGTTGAGGCTGTCAGGTAGCCAGGTTTTGTGTTTTGGCACTTTTGTTTTGTGTTGTGGTGTTTTGTGGGTTTTTTTTATTGTTGTTGGTTTGGGGTTTTTTTGTTTTTGGTTTTTTTTTAATTTTAACAGACTATATTTCGTTTGGAAAATGCTGTTTTGGCAGAGTTAGAATTTGGGGGAAGTTCATCTTGATGAAGTTTTCAGTGGAAATGTTGATAGTACTTGAGATTGAAATAGTGACTTTCATTTTGACTCCTTGTTTCAGAGTGTAGCTCTTTTTAGCTTCTAAAAATTACTACGGTATTAAAGATTAATTACAGATATGAACGGTTTGACATTATCAGTTAGAAATTCTTAATGAACTAATTTTGATCCTTTTGGCTAAAAATAACTCAGATTTTCCCATCAGCAAAATATTTGCTCTTTTGCTTTCTGTCATTTCCAAGAGGACTGAATCTGAACCGGTACCTTGAAGAGAAGGCATGGTTTTATTAGTCTCGGGTGCAAAACTGGAAGGGAACAAGTTTGTGTTACTGACTTCTTTCTCACACACTGAACATCATGTCTCTTGAGGCTTCTAGCAGTTCTGTAGAACAAGACCTCCTCAGCTTCAAAGTCCTGTTAGAAAGATGCAGACAAAACTGATGAAAGCAGTAGAAAGTTATCCCAACGCGATAGCTGAAACAGGGGTCACTGTCTCATCTGGTCTTGTTTCATGGGACCCATGATGGACACCATCAGGGCTCAGCTTGTTTTCCACCCAGCATTTTAATTCTTGCTCTGGTGCCTCAAAGTGGCAGAACTTGCACTCTAGTGCTGCCAGGTGTCCACTAGAGTCAGTTTAACAATAAATTTTATCTCAAACAATGCACCAAAAAGAAAGCAGCATACTGGAACAACAAAATGCAGCAGGGGTTGAAACTAACCCAAGGAAAATCATAAATTATCAAAATGTCGTGTATCCTTCTCTACTGTCTCTGGTTGCCTGTGCTGTTCCTGAGGAGTGTGAAACTCCTCTTGCTTTCAGCAAGGTTTCTGGCAGAGGAGTGCCTGGCCCAGGTCCCTCAGTGGCAGGCATCGAAGTAAGTATGTTTTGGGTAGACGTGTGCTGTTCTTTGCAAATGTATCATGATGCAGCAATTTGCTTTCCTGATGATGAGGAGGTGGAGTGTTTTCAGTATCTGTATATTTCAGCAAGCAGAATTGTTGCTGCATGCATCTTGCAGTGAGCAGAGGCTGATCTCACTGGTAGCATGCAGCAAGGAGGAATGCAGGCGCTAGGGAGGTGGGTGGGCAGGCTTTGTACATCAGTACTAGAGTCTCCAAAGAGCCACCTCTGTCATCACAGAGCAGCAGCAGAGCATCATGGAGATTTACCTCTTGGTGGCAAGGTGTCCTGATTGCTCACCGTGCATTTATTTATGTATTGCCCCATATAACTATTGCAGCTGGTTTTCCTGCGTGAAGAGGAGAGCAATTCTTAGATTAAAAATTAACATGACTGAGAACTACATCCACTGTAAGATGTTTGCCAGTCTCCTATTTTTGCTGTTTGTATTTGAACTCAAATTATAATACCGGTATAACTTATAAGTGCAGCCCAGGTCAAACGTGGTCGGCCCGGCAGGTGCAGCTGGTGTTGCTGTGTACATTCCTTTCTTTAACTGTGGAGAGAAATGTGGGCATGTTTACCATTATCGGTGCCTGAGATCCGCAATGTTTAATAAATCAAAATGGTTCTTTTCAAATTGCAAAGGCTTTTACATTTGACTTACATCGGCCAACGAAGTCCATTAGTGCCTGAATAAGTGGTAATTAGTGGTAAGAGTTGCAGTCATTAGTGTATCTTGGCTCCCTCTTTGTAAATCACAATTGGCAGCTGTGGGATTCTCAGCAGCCCTTGACCAGTACCTGGGGCAGGCAGGAAGGAGAGGGCTCCTCCGCAGCCTTTTGGGAGCGGCTGTTTCTAGTGGTCTTTTTGCAGGGTTGGAATAGGGTAACCCATGTGTGGTGAGCAGCTCCTTAGAGAGGATGTGCTTCAAGAAGCTAGGAAACTTCAAGAGAAGGGATACTTTGGGGGAGATGGCAAGTCCAGCAGTCATAGGATATTCGTGTCTCTTCCTTTGGTGTCCAAGATGCATTGAATTCATTGCAGCCTTACTGTGTAAAATCTGCCTGCGGCTGCATGATGTCTTCTGCGTTCCCCCATCGAGCTTACAAATGTCATTGCATCTCCTCTCCTCCTCAGCTTGTGAGGAGTGGCACTCCTGAAGTGGTAGGGAGTAGGGGAGGGTAGGGAAGACACAGGGATGCACTTACGTAAATATGTTTTTCTCTTGAGGCAGCTTTGTCTAAACGAAGCATCAACAGTTTATACAGTGGGACTGTAATATTTTGAACTATGATAGTGTCTTTGTAAATTGGGCAAGGAAGTGCTTGAAGCTGTTGTGCATCAGTTGTGCTCTTGCCACTCTGAGTGTCAAGCATTTTTCAGAGTGGAAGATTTGGATTAAACGCACAGTGAGTAGTTTCCCATTCTACATTTGAAAACAAAGGTTTTCTGTCCTAAAACCTTGTTTTCAAGGGGTGGCAATCCTAGTCACCCTGTTGTGCTGGCAGTTGCCTTCACTTTGTACTGCTGAACTCCAGTATCTTGTGATATGGCGCTATCATTCAGTCTTCCAAGAAAGATGAGCAGAGAGATAGCCAGACTTTGTGACTCAGTGTAAAATTAATTACTGTATACCAATACACCCATAAGTTGGTTTCGGTGCTTCTCATACATACCTGTCCCATCTGTGAGAACATGCAGAGATGGACAGATGAGGAACTTCTAGTCACTTTGCAGCTGTGTTTTGTCACAGGATGAAAGTGTGCAAGATACAGATCAGATACAGCTGCTGAAAAACAAACTGAAACAAAGAGTCTCACAAAGAGAATGGCTGCAGCCAGAGTTCATAAAAGGGCTCTATATGCTTTCTAATGTAATAAGCCTTTATTCTGCCTGGCTAGCCCTTTGAGTAATCGTAAGAGAAAAGCTGACATCTCTTTTCAATAGGAAAGAAGAACATTTATTTTATCCCTAACGGTTTTAACAAACCTCTCCATGATGAATTATATATTTATTGTAACTGCATCCTCCACAGCCACAAATTCTTGCAGTCTCTTTCCAGCTGAAAGCTCCAATAAAAGACTTCCCCCAGATAAAGGCCAGCGGATTTGAGCCATGGGTTTTGTACTTAGATGAATTCAGTTACTCTGATTTCTCTGGACTGGAGATTTCACAGACCAGATGAGTCAAGAGCACAGTAAATGAAGTTATAAAATATTAAAAAGTAGTAATTGTGGAGCCATGTGCCTCAGCTTCTGCTATCTTCCTTTTTGTTCCTGGTTTTTTATTTTCCCATTTCCCCCCATCACCTATGGCTTTTCACCTTTTTTAGCCTTGCTTCCTTCATATAACACTGAATCCAGAGGTGTTGATAACTTCTCAGAACAGATGTAAAAAGTGGTTAGGTTCTATTCAGAAGAAAGCTAAAAAAGTAGCCATTACCTCCAAAGAAACAAACATTTGCTAGCTAGGATGAAATTCAGCTGTGTGGGCAGAGGGGATTGTTCAGGGCAGCTGTGTGTCCTTGGGAGCAGAAGCACTGGGGAGTAGCCAGAGAGGAGGCAGACAGACAGTAAGGACTGGAAGTAAAACTGGAAATGCGGCCCTGAAAGATGCTGAGGAAAAAGGTATGTGTCCATGAAGGACAGGAGGAAAACAGGCTTTCAGCTGTGAGCAAAGAGCCCGACTCTGGTTGATCTAGTCCTGTTTTGTTCTGGGAAACAGGACCTCATAAATAAGATTACACTGGAGAAATACCCTGACACTGTTCTGCGGCTAATGGAAACATCTTAAAAGACTCTGAATATAGGCCAAGTATGTGGGTCAGTAGAGAAACTACTATTTATATTTGGACCTGCCTACGAATACAGGATAATATCCAGCTGTTGAAAATGCTGAGAAGTTGCAGAAAAGTTTTTTTTAGATATAAAATGCCAAAGACTTTGTCAGGTGATGTTGCTGTTAGAACTGCAACTTTACTTTCATCTCCTGTGAATTCAGTGGGCAGCTTCTTAAAAGTTCCCATTTGGCAAGGTTTTCTTCAATCTGGTGAGTAAAAAGGATCTGCACCCTGAGTAAAAACCTTGCTGAATGACAGCATAAAACTGAAATGTGAAATAGCATACACTGAAAATGAATTTTGCTGTGGATGTTTAAGTATTTCTACTGATTTCCAGATTCTTCAGAGTTATCTCTGTCTACTTGCTGGCTTGTGAAATCCACTTCTGTCTTGGGAAGGTTCCCACTCGCAGGTTAGAGGATCTCAGGAATTTTCACTGAAGTTGACAGTGCAGGCTGCAGGCGAGCTGAATACACATGCAAAACCAGGGTTTTGAAAAGTACGAGTTCCCTGTCCACAAAACACTCATTGTAAATTATTCTTGCCTTGTAAAGAACGTTTGTTACAGAATTTAGGATGTGATGCATCCCTAATAAAAAGAGAGGAGGGGGGGGAAAGGTTGCAGGAGTCACGGATGCTGTGAAAAGGGTGTTCATTATAATTTCTCCACAAGTATAAGCAATGAGTGTTTTGGGAGATCTAGGGCTGAGCTCTGTTTTGGAACAGGCCCATAGCATTTCTGTCGGTGGGGTAGAGGACTTTGATTTCCATCAGAGCTATGGGGTCTTGTTCTTTATTATAAAAACATATCACGCTCCGTTCTCTACTACATCCATTGATGCAGGACAAAGGCTGTTACTGAGAGCCAAGCTGGGCTGTAAGTTGTTGGGGTTTTTTTTCCCTCTAAATTCTTTTGTGATCCAAATCTATAAGAAAACAGCCAACATGTAATTCTGCACTCAAAGAAAATGACTTTTCTTCCATAAATGCAATTTAGATAGTAATTGGAGTTAGCGAAGCTTTGAAGGTGCAGCTGGAGAGAAGAGTGCCATGTAGAAGGGTGTAGTTGAGTAAAAGAAAGCTTTTCCAGAGGACACAGGGGCCTGGAAGGGGAGAAATTGGACATGAAACCTTCCAAACAAGGCCAGAGTGCAAGTTTATTGCAGTCTTCAACAGCTTACATTGCACTGGTGGCAGGAGCTCATGCTGATGGGCCAAATCTTGCTCCCTACCATCTCTGTTGCTGAACATAATATGCGACTTACCTGTAGCTGTATGGCTGCAGCCCTATTTATTCCTGGTGCTGTGTATAGGAAGGGTGACTGAAAACAGAGTGAAATTCCTTGTATTTGAATACCAGCTCTATCTGGAAGTCTTAAAGATCTGCAAATAAACCCTTCCTGGGAAGTTAGAACAAATGGAGAAAATGATGTGCAGGAGAGGTCAAGTCACCAGAGCAAGATGACAGGGTGAGAGCAAGGTCCCAGTCAGGAACCTCTGGTTTGCTCCCGACCGCAGCGCGCCATATTTCATCCTCCCTGAAGGAAGTGGAAAAACTGATTTCATAATCCTTTGTCATGGGGTTGGGTATGCTGCAGGTCATGTGGACAAAGCCATTTGTTCAAGTAGCTTAAGCAGAGGACTCCTCAAAAGCTGTTGAAATCTCACGGGCTCTCCTTCCTCAAAGGAATAAAGTCTGGCATCCAAACTAACCCTGGGTGGCTCCTTCCCCACTGAATCTTGAGTGCTGACCAAGTCCGGCTTCCGTGTTCGCAGTGGTGTCTTTTGTATCGGAGAGATTTTGCTGCTCTGTCTGTAGCGTCCTCTAAGCGCAGTAGGCCAAGATGAACTAGAAAGTCATCTTTCACTCTGAAAATTGTTCAATTGTTGCAGTTTGTCAAACTTTTTAAAAGCAGCAATATTAATAATACTTGGTGTTTTGGCGGTTTGGCCGAGTCCCTCACTGCTGGTGTTGTTGTTGGTGTGTCACTGTCAGTATTTTGTGCTGAACTATCTAACAGCTGTCTTGGCTTCCTTCCCCACTAAAACAACTGCTGCTTCACAAAGAACACAGATAATTTTGTCTTCCTTGATATTAACAGATCAAGAGAGGCCTTTGCCAATACAAACTCATTTTTTATTTTTACAGTCTGAGAAAGTTCCTTGGTAGAATTTGTTGTTCTCTTTTATGCTGTACTTGGAGAGTAGTTGACATCTAATCTTTTCATTTCAAGTGATGCTGAGTGGGTGGGACATCTAGAAAGGGGGATAAAAACCCTCATAAAAGAATCAAAGTTAAAAGGAACCCAAAGGCAAAACAAAAAGCCCTGCACAAGGCACCAAAATGAAAGGGCTTGTTTAAAGGCAGAACAGTGACAGCACAGTCTTCATCTAGGTTTTAAACGGCAGTAAAATGAGAGATGCCGCGCTGAGATTAGCATTCATCTCCCGCCATGTCTGCAAATTCCATGCTTGCTTGTGGGAAGGAGGGTGGCATCCTACACCAGATGGGAAATGCTGCTGTTCCTGCATTAAAAGCCAGAGCTGGACAAAGGTCTGCAGTGTCCACAGCGGGCCATTTTCCTCCTGCTCTGCAGAGCCTCTCTGTGTGGTGGCAGGGGTGTTCACCACAGAGGTGCTCACGGTATAGGGTCTGGGGAGTGGGATACTGGGACACTAACAGTGACTCCAGCAAGACTTAAATGCAAACCTGTGTATGGATGGGCTTGTCCATGAGCTTCTGGTGCAGCAGCAGTCAGTGGCAGCCATCCTGGTGTGCTCGGTGGTTTAATACTCTGTGGGAGGCCAGGGCTTGGTACTTGGCACCTGCCGTGGAAATGTCGGTGACAGGTTAGATGTACCCACTATTAAACAGGAGGAGAGAGTCCTCCTTGGTGTGAAACCTCATTTCTATGGTTGTACCAGGTCCAGTTTTTAGTAGTTTTTTTAATAGATTAGTTAGGTTTGGATAAAAGTAAGGCAATTTCAATTTGAAAATAGTGGGGGTAGGTTAGAGGAAAATTTCAACTTGAGTTAAGTTTTGGGATGAAAAATAGGGACAGTATTATTTTTTTTTCATGCTGTTAAAAGCAAAACTCCTGTCAAATGCACGGTATTGAAGGGCTCATCCTCCAGAATGCCCTAGAGGATTTTAGATGGTGAATCTCCCAGTGACTCAGAGATGACTTAGGTTCTCTGAAAAATCTGCTAAACTCCTTGATGACTTCGCTTGTGAGAGCTGCATACTATTCATTTCCAGCAGCTGGCCTTTAAAATACCTTAAGTTATGCATTGCTAGTCTATCAGGCAGAACTAAGGTCCTCTCCACAGCGCTCTCACATTTGCGTGTTGTATCACAGTCATCTCAGCAATCACAGAGCAAGCTGTTGTTGCTTCCTTTCACCTGTTTCTTCTAGAGTCATCCAGCCAAACATGTGGTGCTCTTTCCAGATGTTTCTCTAATGACACATCTGTGTGATAAAATACTAGGAACTCCGGGTCTTTCCTATTTGGACTGGTTGAAGGTAACCATTGGTTTCAGTGCGCCTTTGGATTTGTAAGAGAGGTTTTAATGGACTTTATTGCAAACTGGGCAGTTCAGGGGGGCAGGAGGAGCAGAATAAAATGTTTTTTAGTACCCAGGGTGAAATTCTGACTTTGAGGTCAGTAAAGTGAGAATTTCACACAATCTGATTCAAATTCAGAATTCCAAATTCAGGGCTTAGCCTTGCATACATGTACATGCCTTGTTGTGCATACATACCTACATAGCCACTGGTCTATTTAACTGTGAAGGTTACTTCATAGCAGAGTTGGTCATAGACTGTTATTTGCAAGTTATCTTCTCAGAGTCATGATGGAAGAAAAGTAGTAGAGCAGTGCGAGGGAAATCTGCTAGTTTCAGAGCAGTTAGGTAGGTAAACAGTATTACTTCTCACTCCTTTACTCCCACATGGATAATGAGCTGAACACGTACTATGAGTAATTTGTTTTTTAAGAATTGAAATTGACCCCAGATCAGAGCATCTGTACCATACTTGATGTCTTGTTAAAAGAAACCGAAGGCTTATCATTTGAATCTGGGGAGGTGGCTGCATTTCTATAAAACTTAATGAGATGAAATTATGTGGAGAAAGGATCCTATGTGAAAGATGTAAGAGATTATTTTTAAGGGATTACCAGAGGGCACTTGGATGCTATGGTATACTGTAAAAACCTGTAGAAAGCATGTTACCCCTCCTCCTGTACCCCAGAATCTGTCAAACGATTCCTCCTTTTTGTTTATCAAGCAACTTCAATGACTTTAAGTTTCACAAATTATAAATGTTTAATGCAAATGGAAAAGCTGCCTATTAAATTGGTGGACTATTCAGTGAGATGTTCTCTTTTCTGTTCGAGATGTACCTTTACTTACTCTAATGATAGCAGACTAGTCTACCTGACAGTCCCTTTGCATTTCTGTTACCTACTCGTGTGTTTGTAATATGTGAGTTGTTTCTTTACATCTGGTGTTATTTTTGCATGCCTAAGTTGCCCACCTATCAGTTTAATATTTATTTAATGACTAGCATTAGGTTGCAAATATGCAAACATGTAGATTGTGTGATGTAGTCTGTGTAAGGACTAGTATATGTTAGGTAAGTATGTTGGTCGCTGTCAGGTCACCCTCTGACTACGAATACCCCACAAAGCTGTGGCAGAGTTGCTTCCCCACGCCCTCCCCGCCCATCCCCTAGAAAAGAAAGCTCTTGTGGTAGCTTGTGTACCGGAGTGGTGCTGTTGGCACATTGTGACTCTCTAATGGCTTTACTATAAATAAAAGCAAAATATCTCCATGATATAATTCCTTCTGGAAATACATTGCTGCAAAACATCTATTTTATAAACAACCACCAAAGTTAGGGGTCTCTGCAATGTTCTCTACAGTATTTGTGTGATATCAAGTGCCCGAAGCTTCTCCAAAGGCTGTGCCAGATGGAGGAATTAATGAAACTGTTCTTCTGCCCCTTCTCTGTGGTTGTGTCTAGTCACAGCGCAGCCGGCCAGCTGGACTCCAGGCAGAGAAGCTTGACAGAAGTGGAGACCTGGCTCCCACGCCAGCTCTGTCCTGAAGTCCAGGTGCAGTGAGGTCCAGCCCCTTGGCTGTGTCAAGCTGAAGCTTGGACTCAAGCAAGGGGGTTTAGGCACAGCCAAGATGTTTCCGTTTTAGCACTTCATCCCTCTGGACCAAAAAAATGCGTAAGGGGAGTTACTGTCCCATCCTCCTGCACCACAGATCTCAGGACCTGGGGAGGGGAGGTGGAAGAGAGCACCAATGTCCATGATTCTCTTGTCCCTTTCTTTGCCACTGTAAATCCTGACTGCAGCATGTTCACTCCTGTGCCAGGTTAACGCTCCTGAGGGCTGGTCGTGGGGACAGGGCTCCAGTAGCTGGTGTACAGGACCTTCCCACCATCTGCCTTTTCTCCCAGGCTTCTTCATGCAAGTGCAAAACCTTCCGTTTGAATCACTAACTGTATTTCTATTCCTTGTACGTGCTAAAACTGAGTGAGCTGCTTCCGGTACAGATCTGCACCGAAATGGATATGCCCTTGTCAAAGCTTCTGCTTGGCTTTCAGGTTCACTTGCAACTTCTATTTCAAGTTTACAGTGGAAGCACTGACGTGATCTCTGCCATGGTGGTCTGAGTGAGGCACAGAAGGCATAACTTTGGATAAGCATCACTTGACTATCATGCCCAAGCACATTTTAGTGCCTAGTCTTGCAAGGGGGTCTAATAACTTGGGGTTGTTCCTTATATCAGATGCTTAAGCTTGACATTTCCAAGCTGCTTACGTAAAATACAAATATTGAGACTTTTTAGAGCTTAAAAAATTATTTCCAAGTTGGAGGGAAGCAAAATGATAACACTTCAGCTGGAAATAGGAGTGAGCAATATAATTGTTTCTCTTAACCTGGGTGAATATTCAGGTGAAAGAATAAGTTATGTTTAGCTATACCTGTTGACAAGCACTCAGGTCCTGGAGAGCAATTTCAGGAGTGTAAGTTCATCCACAAACTAGTAAGATTCTAAACCGCTTAGGTGTATTCAAAAATTCTCCTGCAAGTCATGGGTTAGAAACACTGACTCATGAGAGACCTTAAGCGTTCGGTGGTTTGAAACAAGATCAAGAACTCGAAGACAAGCTAATTAAATGTACTGAAACCTCTTTCTTCCAAAACCTGCTAATCCAAATGTTAATGTGTTATCCCCTCTGCCACTCCTGCTGCCATGGCTACATTTTGTCTTAAGTCAAAACTTTGGCTTTGGTATGTCTGACTACATACTAATATTAGCAAACACAACCTTGAAATAGCATCGACGTTCATTAATCTGAACACTGCTCTACTCCAAAAATGCTCAGATTACCGACGTTCACTGCACTGCAATTTTCTTCCCCACACCACTATCAATAGCAGTCTTAATACCAACCTTTGAATATACTAATTGCCTCAAACTGCCTTTAGGCAAATAAATGATTCCGTGATGCAAGATGAGGGAAAGGAGTTGGGTTTCTGAGTAAGTTACCTTGGACATTTTCCAGTCAGCAGATACATATAGGCCCTTATTTAGCTGTTTACAGATTTTCTGCTGCAGGAGCTTGGTGTAATGTGTTTTATGCCTATAGGTGGAAACTTAAGGCAAACTTGGGCACTCTGGGCTGTTCTTCACCTGGTGAAGTCATCGTAGCTCAGCAGCAATCCAGAGCTCTTCCAGCTGACACCAGCTACTGCTTTGAGAATCTACGAGCTCTCTTTGACCTCAGAGCTCAGCTCCATTTGTAAAGTAGGTTTTATGGTTTCATATATACATTGAAGGTATGAGGAAGTATTCCTTGTGAAATTAAAGGTTTCAAAGAAGCATCTTTTCAGTCTCTGAGAAAGTGAGAGCACATCCTTGTAAGATGTGTTTGTACATAATGTAGATTCTAAGTAAATGTCAAATGCTAAATTGTGTGTTACTTTGTCTTCAGAATGTCTTCACTCATTCTAAGAAAATCTCTAGTACCTACAAAACCAAAACTGTTAACTTATATACAACCATGTTTGTCCTGATCGATATCTGTGAAGTTATTCTAGATATGCGCATACAGAAAGTTAATTTAGGAATTTAAGAATTATTATTTTTTCCTAGTGCTCTCTCAGCACCAGCTACATAAATAGATCCAGAACATAGCTAGTAAATTTAGAAGTGGCAGGCGAAGGGGACTCAGTTGTGTCTGGGTCAGCAGTGGTTGATGCCCTGGCTTCACCATGGTGGATTCCTCAAGACAACAAAGCCCCGTGCCCACATGCTTCACTGTTCCTTCAGAAACAAAATTTGTTTTCTGCTGTCACCTACCACCTCCCCTGAGAAACCTCAGACCTGGTCAGGAGGGACGCAAATTGTCATTCATCACTAAAGTTTCTCTTAGGAGTTGTCAGTCAGTCGAGGATTATGCACAGGCTGAACAAGATAAGGAGTGCATGTGATATTCCTTATGGTTTTATTCAGTGCCTTCTTAAACAACTTCACGGTCCCATTTTTTCCCTAAAACTCTGGAAACTGCAAGACCCGATGGTTTTGTTAAGCTAAATGGTTTTGGCGACACCATTGACTAGCAGACTGTTTTTAGAAAGTGCACTAGGTGAAAGTAGACTTAGTAAAGAGTCCTTTAAATATAAATTGCCAGCTTCTCTCTGCAAAAATACCTAGCAACTGGAACTTGTCCTCATCTGTTGTTTCCTCCCTGGAGTATGGAAAAATGATGAGGTGCCTCGTTTCAGCAAATGCATCTTTCTGATTTCTATAGCTTGCTGATTTTTTTCTGCATTGGCTTTTGAGTCTTACATCCCTACACGGAGCATCATAGGCGGTCATGAGTCACTCTACAGGAACTAAATGTCAAAGTTGAAATAAAGTTTACTGCCACAGTTGGTGTGAACAGTGTGACTGGCGGTGTGTCATTCTCATAGCATGGATGTCTGGGCAGGGGAGAGCTAGGTTGCCCCCTCTTAGAGGAGAGCAGAATTCGACGGAGGTGTCACTGAAAGCACGGCAGCTTCTGCCTGGGTGATCTTTAAAATGTACATTTGAGGGATTCAAGAGACCTTGAAAACAAATGTGGTGACCCAAAATGCTATGCAGGGCAAAGTGCCCTCCAAGTCAAGAGAGCTGCTGCCTCTGTGCCATGGCGTGACTCCGCAGACATGCTCACACCCCAGCAGGATGGCGTGTTTTCCCAGAACAGCTGCGTATGGATAATTGAGGAGATCTCAAACTTGAGGTGCCATGCAGAAGGCAAGCCTCTGCTGGGCTCTCTCCTGCGGCCTGGCGCTGGAACAGTATGTGAAAATTGTCTGTCTCGGGTCCTCATCTGACCTCCTCTTAAGAGAAACCACTATAGCACTTAACGGGGAGAGCTAAAGGATCATGATAGAAAACTCTGCCCTGCTTCTGTGTTGGGAAGTAACACTGAAGACGTGTTTTGGCTCATTTCTTGCCCTAATGTAACCCCTGCCATCATGGGCTTCCCCTCTTGCAACTCATAGTGTTGAAAATACGAGAAGATGGAGGAATCACTATGGCCTTCTGATGACAGCAGGGGCTGGGCTCTTGCTGCTACTGACTTGCCCAGGTAGCTCGGGTAAATTGCTTCAGTGTGCTAAGACTCTGGTTTGTCTTCTGAAAACTGTGTGAGATCTGAAAACTATTTTGAGATCAACGGCTGAAGCCTGTTGTTTCACTGTTAAGTGCTACAAAACATAAGAAGTTAAAACATGAAAATTAAAACCAAGAAGCAGAAACAAAAAAAAGTGGCAAGAATTCCTTGCTGCTTAAATGGAGGCCTCCTGAGATCGAGGATCATCCTTTCTGAACACCGAGCAAGCGTCAAGTGACAACTGTAAATAGTCAACTATGGTTTAGCACCATGGTTTTAGGCTAGGCTGTGCCACTGTGATGGGAACTCAGCACGTTTGATTTCTAGGGGCGTTAAAGGTACGCAACAGCTTGCATTTTGAATATTAGGTTTTTCTCTTTTCTTATCTGGCTTTAAAGCTTCATTCCCATTCAGTAGAACTCCATAAATAAATAAAACAACTTAAAAAACCCCAACAACTGACAAACTTCCCTCTTGATATTTTTAGGTCTTTTATGGAACTTTGTTTATATAATGTTATTTATAGATTTTTGATATGCTCCCAGCTAACCTGCCTCGCTGGCTCTTTGCAGAAGCCTCTGCACTACTATAGTACATAGCAGCACCCCTGTAAGTGTCAGCATTCCTCTGCAGAGTTGGCACTTCGGCAAGGACGTGCTAGGTGCATGACCCAGCTCAGGAGGTACGTATTGTCCTACATAAAGCGCCAGTGCTGAGCCTGTTCCAGTTTTATTAATTCCCATTGCCTACACACAGTTTCAACATTATTATAGACAAGGATTCATTCTCCTCCTAATTTGTGCTGGCTGGCCATAGTCTGTAATACTTCCTAAGGACAGGAGAGAAAAACTGGGAGCAGTGCATTGTAGAAGTTTGAGTCTGTGGAATGAAATTCAGAGCAAGGAGAGTCGTCAGTTGCTAGAGTTCCCCAAATCAAAATGAATTAACCAAATCTTTTTAAATAGAAATGAGGCAGGGTAGGACTCATGTTTGGGAAGCATCTTGGTGGTAGCAGAGACTTGGAGGATGCAAATGGTAGAGCTCTGTGATTCTGAAATGTGTTTGAAATCTGGTCCTTCCGAAGATCAGTCGGGGTTGCACTGTGTGTACCGGTTGCTTGCTGCTTGCTGGGGCTAGGCTTGGGCCAAATGCCCCTGGTCTTGGAGAGCGCGTAAGGTGCCAGGTCAGAGCCTAAGCATTGCTGACTTGCAGCAGCTGCAGCATGGCCTGGATACTGTCAGGATATTCTGCTTTACTGTTACACTCTGAATGTCACATTCGCTCTTGGGGCACTTCTGGCCTAAAAGAGCAAGGGAACGCTTCTGGGGCTGCGCCCTTTCCACAGGCTCAGCAGAAGTCAGCTGTCATGACACCTAAAAGGCTGGAAGAGCCATGGCTAATGGAACAGGGGTTAGGTTCAGCTGAAGGAGGCACGTGTAAGAAGCAACTTTTCCCAAAACTTGAGAAAAGGTCAAAGCATGTGGAGCTGGCATTCTGGGACAGTCCTGCTGCTTGTAACTCTTGTAACTCTATCCTATCTGTATGAAGCCATTCCTGGCTTTTAGCTCCTTTCCAGGAGAAAGTGAAACCATTTCAGCTTTGCAAAAATACCTGGACATCACACTGATCTAAGTAGACCACTTACACTTTCACCTCTGTCTCATCAGACCCTAAAAATAACTAATTTTTGTCTCCAAAGTGTTGATACCTCTCCAAGCTGTGCTTTTATTGCTTTTGGACCTCCAGCTCTTGTGAGTCATATCTGCAAATTACATGAGTCGGGTTTCAGTGGTGACCATCTCAAATTGGCTGTCCATTTAAGGTGGAAAAATTCACCATTAGTTCATGCGTTTTTATTTGGTCTATGGTCTTTGTGTTGTGAGTCTTTGCCATTTCTCTTTTATGTTTTCAAGTATAATGACATTCAATTGTAAATTTGCATTCAGGGCCATTGTAGGGAAAAATTTGCTCGGCTGGCCTTGGAGGCATTATTAACTGAAGATGTCCTTAACACAGTGAAATGAGTTTCGAGTTCTCTGGTTTACCTAAAAGTGGTGGAGCTTGCAGGTAACAAATAATACGAGGAGCCTGGGTAGGCCTTGGCAGGCTGAAGGGCACTTGGCGTTGCTGAGCGGAGATGATGAGTATTGACAGGCACAGGCTGTGGGAAGCATGTAGGTGCCTCCAGCTGCTGCCAGGAGTTTGCAAGGACACCGAGACAAGATGCACTTGCCATGCGGAAGGTAACACAGGAAACATTACGTTTCCCAGAGCAGTGGCAGGGAATGGCAAAGAGTGTCCTCTACGAGCTTAAATTTACAAAAAGGAAAGCATTTGGTCAGCTGCAGCTTCTGACAGAATGAGGATTGGGGCTTTCTGCATTCAAAACCAAATTTCGTTAAATTGGCAAGCAGCTACTAGTGCTACTGTGAAGAGTTCTTCCAAACTCTGAGAGAGGGAATTTACACCGTGCTGCAAACAGCAATGAAATCACACTGCTTCCTTCCTCGCTGCAGCTCGCCTTTGTGCTGCGCTTAGCGTGGCTGCTGTTCCAGAGTAGACAGGGGACTGCTAATACTGCTTGTCTGGAAGATATGAACGTAACATAAGACAGCTATTCAAAGGCTACTGCTGTCTTGCCAGTGATTTATGGTACGCAGGAAAGATTCTGATGTGTCATGCTGCAGGGGGAAAGGAAAGCGGGACCGGGGTCATGAACAAAAAGGAATTTGCTTATCCAATTTCCGTCTCTTTCTGAATTTGATTGGAACTCACAGTTGTCAGGCTGTGTTTAAGTCTCGTCTTTACCAACGCCTCCTTAACTGCGGAAGGTCAAAACCAATTATTGTTTTGCCTCCAGGGACTTTCCTTCTTCAGAGAGACCTTACAGCAGATATTCTTTAAACCCTTTTCCTTCCAATTAAGGCAGCAAATTCCATTTCTAGAGGCTTTTTCAGGGGGTGGGGGGGACAGTAATCGGGAGACTGATAGATTTATCAATAGCCTTGCAAAACAAAGCCTGTGTGTCTCAGGAAGCTTCAAGTCTAATTCCTTTCAATGACTTTTCTCATTCTAAACTTTAAATCTGGCCTTCCATTACACCGGGAATGGAAAGCCCCTAATTTTCCCAGGCTATAGTTTTCCTCTGTTTTTTAACCCTCAAATACCATGTGCATTTATGTCTCTGAGTACCTGATGCTTTTCATGTAGAAATTTGGTGAGATTTACAGCTTTCTGGACTGGAGGCAGTTGTGAGAGGCTGTAGCTACATTAGCAGCTGTAGTCTGACCAGTAATTAAGAAGTCCTCCAGATCTTTAGGGTGGAAAGGGAGAACATCCTGAGATAGTTTTAGATATTTTATTTTTTTCCCTTTCCTTTCTACTGTGGTCAGCTTTGGTTTGAGTTTTATTTGCAGTATCTCTTCTGCTCCAATCCATTGATACTACTAAAGCCTGTGTCAGCAGATGGCTTTTTTTTTTATTCACATATGTATCATGGGCTGCTTCCTTTACCCATTGGAAGGGTTAAACACAGTATTACCTGTATATTTTGAATGTGCTGTTTGTTGAGGGAAAGTGAGCAGCAGAGCAGACAGAAAATAATGTTTCTTGAAGGGAAAATCCAACGGTAAGGTCAGGGGAGGGAGGCTGCGGAGGAACAGTAGGCGCAGGAAGCGATACTTTGGTATTGCAATTGGTACAATACGTGGCAAAAATACTTTGTAATTGCTATATGTATCAGGACAAATCGATGAGGGTGTGAGATGTAACCCCTGCACTTTACCAGGTACTCCTGTATACTGTACTGTTTAGGTGGCCGAGATTATATCGACTACACTGGCTGTTCCTACAAAAACACTAGATTGTGCATAATACTAAAGGAAGTCTGTTTTTCCGGAGCTGGCAGATTTAAGACCCTTGATTAAATGCATTCACAGCTTCACTGAAGAATTGCAGAACTATGATTATGTGATTATAGGGCAGCTGTGGTCTTGTGAGCTGAGAATAAGGGCAGGAATTAGATGTGAGTCTTCTTGATCTGCCACAGTCTGTGTTGTAAGATCCTGGGCAGGTCACTTAAAATGCTTTGGCTACCATTGGGTAGACGGGCTTTAGATGTTTGCTTTTGGAGGACTGAACTCACTCCCTATACTGTGTTACCCACAGAGGGAGTGTGGAGTGACTGGCAGAGATGCTCAGGTTTCCATCCTAGGTGCCTGCATTTAATCAGGTGATTCCTATCTGCTGTGCATAATAGGCTGATGAGGGACCTGTCGGTCAAGATACTTTTAGCAGTAGGTTTATAAGGGGTTAATCCATTATGGATGTCTCAATCAGTCATTACATGCAAAGTTGAATAAGTCTAGGAGGTGCTGGTCAATACTTCCAATTTACTGTTCCTGTCTGCAACGTGCACAACAAGGGTTAGGCAGGTTTTAATCCCTTCTAAAACATTTATCAATAAAACTTGAGCCCCGAGTGTGGCTGAAATACTCCTAGGTGTGACCTGGAAAGCAGAGGTGCAGAGTGCTGTTTTCCTTTGACACAATGCTAGCCTTTAGCCCTGAGATCACTAAGAAATATTTTATTGGTTGAAAAGAATGATTCCCTTCTTACCCAGAGTAAAGAAAATCATCCAGATCTAACAAGAGCTTGCTAATCTTGCTCCACCAGGCTAGTGCAGATAGCTGAATGGAAATTTCCCTTTCAGCTACTGGGAGAGCCTGTCCCCAGCAAGGGCTTTTCTTTTGATAAGGTGTCTCTCCTATCCCGGGCTGCTGAACCAGCCTGAATCAGCACGTCACCCTGTGAGTGCAGGAAGATCCCGGTCTCAGCCGCTGAGTCACATGAATAACTGGAATAGTTCTGCAAAGCAGAATTAATTCCCAGAACCTCTTCAGGCATATACCAGCAGGCACATGCTTTTGCTCCAGCATTACTTTACAGCTCTGTGATGTAGTGGAAAGGACACTGCTGATATTTTTAATTGAGATAAAGCAGTTTACCTGGTCTTAGAGTGTTAAACCTTACAAGTTTATTGTTGACACTCTCCTGCTTCCAAGAAGATTTAAGAATAAGTCACGACATAACAGAGCTATTAGGGTTAAGCTCAAATCAACTGTGCAGTGACTCAGAGCTTGTAGTCCAAGTGCTGGGGGGAGAAGGTTGTTATTATTAACTGTGGAGTAGCTTGTGGTTCATGCAGACGGTTTAGCCGGCAAAGATATCTAAGGAAACTCTCTGGGTTTTTTGATCTATTATACTTTGTCAAAAATGTCTGAGTTACAAGAACGGTAAATCAACAGCACTGAGGTTCTGGTTTAGCCAGGTCCTTAGACTGCACGCTTGAAATCTGGGCAGAGATAAGAAATTTTCTGTAGATCATTTCAGTCCTCAAACTTGTAAATGCTGCCTGTATGTTAAAGAAATGAGCTTGCTTAAAACAGGGAAGTGAGGGAAGGCGGCTCTGCAGCAGATGCAGAATCCAGGTATTGCTCCCAGAAGTGGACCAGGGTGTAGGGGTTGTAATAGGGAAGCAGGATGAAATAGAGTAATAGGAAAGCAAGTGGAGGGTTAGTGGTTAATGAAAATTTTGTGAGTTTTTTTAAGCTGTATTTTATGTTATCTGAATACTAGTGATAAGCTGACCGGGCACACAGGGGAGCGAAGAAGAAACACCACTTGTCTTTCCACCTGTTGCTCTGGAATATATCATAAATGAATACAGGAGAATCTGCTCTGCAGTCCAGCATCACTGATAAGAGGAACTGGTTATGTGGCTTTTGTTTCTGTCCTCTCTTCATTGTTCTACAACATCTACAAAGTCAAAGTTTGTGCCATTTCTCTACAAAATGCTATAGTTTTTAATATATGTTAGTCCTTCAGAAAACCTTATGTGGTGCTACTCTTGACCTGTTATTTTCAACAACCATCACAAAAGAAATTTAGAAGTTCAACATAACTGGGAAATATTACTGAAGAGGAGCTCCAGGGCCAGCATTTAGAAGTCTGGATGGCTGTGCTTTGTATTTTGCCCACAGATGAAAATGTGCCACTTGCTTGGGCTCAGAGGCAGTACCTTTCCCTGTGGTGTATCTGAAACGAATGCTCACCAAACCCAAACATTACTTCTGACGTTTGTTGCTTGTTTGGATGGCAAAATTTGTGATAATGGTCAGAAGAAAATATACAGTCCAGTAGCCATGGTAACCTCATATCGTTTTTTCCTGTTTCTTTTTCTGCTTTTTGCTAGTGAATGAATTGCTGCTGAATCCAGCTGGATGGCAGCCCAAAAGACTGCAGTCCTCAGCTTAGCCACAGCACAGGGCAAACCTCGTCAAAGGCAATGAGCTTTCTCTTTGCATGTTCTCACCAAAGTGCTATTTTCAGTGAGCAACTTTTTTTTCACCAAGAGTAGTTTAGTGCCTCAGGAAGAGTGACCATTCATTCCCTAGCCTCCCTGGCTATGGCTAGAAAATAAAATAACCCAAACACCAAGTAGTGTATCATGACTCATATCCACATGATTCAGTTCTTTCCCCCCATTCCTACATCCCAAGCAGGTGGCCTCATCCAGACGGCCTACTGGGAACAGTCCTTGGCCTTCGCTGTCTCCCATGTGCCCAGGGACCGTCTGGGAGAGCGCTAGCCGGGTCAGGCCAGTGCCATGCCAGGTTGTGTTCTAACAGCTACACAGCCTGAGATCACGGATCAAAGCTGTGCCCTGGTCCTTCCGAGTTCACAGTATAGATATAACCCCTGTGAAAGCTGCGAGCAAGGAAGGCAGCTAGTGCCAGTGGTGGGTTTGGTTGTGTGACAGGGACATGAGAACAAGGCCGATGCTGGCAGTCTTCTGCTCCAAATGCTAGTTTGGAGGAACACCTCTCCAACCAGGGAACCCACAGGTAAAACAAGAATGGCTGGGATTTTCAGGGACTGTCTGAGGTCATCTGGATGTTTTTGCATGGTACCTAGAGCTATAGGGTCTTGATCCACTCTTGCTGCACTGAGATTCCACCGCCACTCAGCTGCTAACGTGCGGTAGGGCACTGTGCAGTTAAGGTGGTTTAAGCAGATCTCATACTGTCTAGATACTGCGCAAGTGTTTGCAGTGATGACTTGTATACTTTATCAATGCAATGTATAGGACAGACATACCGTCTGCCGCCCACAAAATGTTTCTCAAATTTGATTTGCGCTATCGTATTTTGCAACAAAGAGCACTTGCATGAGGACTGAGGCTGAGGATTGTTGGTGCTTGTAGCAGCTTTCCTGTTGGTTTCAGTGAGATCAGTATTAGGCCCCCAACATTTTTGTTGTGACAGCAGCAGTGAAGCTTCTGAGTGTGCTCAGCTGCCCTTGCAGTCACTGCTTTTGACAAACTATTTGTTATTTTGCAGGGCTGGCCCAGTATTATTTTCTGAGAATCCAGTCAGCACCTTCACCCACATGAAACCAGTGTGTGGTTTTATCATTGTCCTCAGAAGGAACTAAAGGAGTCCTAAAACTCTACAGCTGCTTTGTGTGCTATTAATGCCGTACTTCATAGCTCCATCAAGGAAGAGTTAAACAACTACTTAACATGGTTCTGTTCAGCTTTGCCTTTTGTTTATTTTCTCCTCAGACAAACAGGAGGTTGATAGCAAAATCATGATTTTAGGGCTACATGGTTCAGACAACAGATCTGACTGAGCAATAAAACTCAGTTTATGTTCCAAAATGGAGCAGGACAGGTATTTATTATAGGAAAGCCCCCAGAGTGCAATAGTTAGTGGAATGCTCTTTCTATAAAATTTTACAACCAGTTTATAGAATTCCACAGAGAAGATTTTCAAGATGCAATCTTTATTATATTTCAGTCTAAATTCTGTGTGGCTTCTAAAAAATGTGTAATAAGCTTGCCTCTAAATGGACTTGTCCCTGGTCACATGGGAAGGCGTCATGCCAGAATTGATATCATCATTGGATTATCCTACTTGTTAGCACTTTGTATCTTTGTAATGCACTTTGAAGTCTTCAGAGGAGGAGCTTCATGGGAATATTTGGAAAGCCTGATTCAGTTCTTAATTGGACTGACTCATGTTGAGTCACCAGGATATCCATTAGCTGCATCTTCAAAATCCACCACTCAGATTTTCAGGGGACTGGGAGGGAATTGGACACCCCCAGCTGCTGCTGAGGTTCCATAGGATTGGGATATCTACTCCCATTGTGCTCCCTGGAAAGTGCCCATTTCTCCTCCACCAACCGACACGGCTCTTGCAGCCAAGCCAGACCATTTCTGTGTTCTTCTGACACCCGGCTGACCAACTGCTTGCCAGGAAGCTTTTGGAAATTATCTCCTACTCCTTGACTTCAGCATCACTGGCATCTCTTGCACGCAGAGAGTTCACCACACCCACACCTTGCCATACTGCAGGAAGTCCTTGGCTAACAGAAGCAAAGTTAAAAATGTAAGAAGCGTTTTCTTTTTCATTTCTAGGAAAGGCTTTTTACTCCGTAAATCAGCTCCTTAAACAAAACAGCAAAAGGCAGTGAGTAAGGCACCTGATGACTAAAATAATTTAGGTTGTGGGAAGCAGCAGAATTTGATGTTGAATAAAAGAGTGGGATTCATTTCACCTAACTTAAGCCATCTGAAGTTCAGCATTCAGTCTAAACAAGCCAGCCAACTCTTGTTCTGTTCTCAATGGGGACAAGTAGGTACTCTGAGATGGTGACTCATCCTGTCTGTCTTTGTTCTGCTGGGCTGAAATGAATTGCCCTTTGAAGTTGCTTCCTAATACCACTTCCTAATACTCCGCAGAATATGTAGGGAATCTGGGGTGGGTAGTTTAGTACTGCTGATTATGTTAGACAGGTAAAGTTAAGTAAGATAAAGGCTAGTGCTAGTTCATCGCCACGTGCAAAGGACTGTATTCAATAAAAGAGGACACTCTTTATAAGGCCAAAGTCTAACTTGTATGAAAACAATCATGGAAATTTTCAAAAAAATCCCCTAAACTGTATATAATCAATCAGAGAAAACTGGTCCTGGAAATAGTCACGCTGGCACTGACAGATACACAGATATATCTGCGCTTTGCAGGTGTGCTGTGGATGCTAGCAGTTTTTCATTTAACCTTGTTCCAGACATGTCCATGTACTGAATATGTCTTAGCAACTTTCTTTTCCTTTATAAGTGACATTTGTAGCAGATTTTTGGCTCATTGACGCTCCTTTTGGGATGGAAAGAAGGGAGGCATCTAATCTATGGAACACCTTGTGAATCTCTGCCCTGTAAGGCCCTTTCCTAGAGGAAGACATTTGATTCATTCTGTAGCAACACTACCACAGAATAGATGACAGAGGAGAGAACGAGCAATTCCAACTATTAGCATAGTGAAGGGAAAAGAATTGGGCGACTCAGTCACAATATTAAACTGGCAAACATGGCCAAACCCATATATCTGTTCTGGACCCACTTTATTTTACTTCTCTTTGAGGATCCAGAGAACAATCTACAAACCCTGGCAGCGTTATGGGGCTGCTGAGATTTCCATCACGTAGACGCAATATGAGCCAAGATTTGCAAATTTGTGTTTGATGGAGTAAAAAAAATCCCTACAAGGTGTTTGTGGAATTGAGCTCTGCTACAGCCTCACCTGAGATGTGATTTTGCTTTTTCATTTTGATAGAGTAAACTCTAAACCGAAGAAAAATGAATCCTGGCTTAGACTCACTAAAAAGACCCGATGAAACAGTATAAGTGGCCTGTGACAACTCTCTCTGAACAGCAGAAGGTTGACTTGAGAGTAACTGTCGACAATTAAATAATGAATGTGATAAGAAGAATATTTCCTCTGTGTTTCTTACGACATTTCTTCGGTTAATAATATCATGCATCTATTGAATATGTAAAGCATGCTGCTAAAAATGTTCCACTTCTAAAATTAATAAAAATATGCCAGAAAACTAGTTGTGTTATGAATAATACTAGAAATGGTACAAATAATGACGACTATGGAGCCAAAGGGCCTACTCCCACAAGTGAAAATGATCAGGCATGAATTGGAATTGCTGGATGACAACCATAGTACTTTAAATCTTTGAAACACTTCACACATTTTCACCCTAGAGACACCTTGCAACAAAAGAAGGGGAGAGATGCGGGACCTGATCCCCTCCTTTTACGTCAAACAGACCTTTGCCAATGACTTCAGCAGGTCTAGGATCAAGCCGTATAATTTGCCTAAGGTTGAACTGGATGTCAGCGGCAGGATGAGCTCAGGCTTCTGGCCTCCAGCCCTGCGTACTGTCCCTGGGAGCATATGACCGCTTACAAAGTGTTATCTTTTACCATGGCGGTGACCGTATAAATTACTCCTGCTTTTCCATTTCATATCATTCTAGTATTATCAGGGCTAGAAGTTTAGGAAGTAGCATTATGTCCCTTCCAACCCAGGCTATTCTATGACAATATATATACACATATACACACGTGTACATAGGAGCTGGACATGATCTCCTTTACTAAACCTGCTTGTGGACCCTGGAGACTAAGGCTGTTTTAAGGCTTTCTTTCTGATGGCCACACTTATCCTTCCTTGGATCCCAGGAGAAAGAGTAGTAGAGGTGAAATATAGCTGGGGTAGTAAGGGCTGAAGCAGACCAAGATGGAAGGGCTTAGGGGACAGTGTAGAAGTTACTGCCTTTTTTTTTTTTTTCAGAGGACTGATAAGTGTATAATTCTGGAATAAAATGCAATTTGAAAAGAGAAGGGAGCAGCAGAGCTAGACAGAAAAGGGAAGGGTCGTGTCTGGCCCTGGCTTTAGCTTGCATTTCAGCCTCTTCCTGCTGTTGTATCACTTAGTGATTTTGGCACTCGGCTGCTTGCAGATTGTTATTTGGAAAAATAATCAGTAAGGCTGACTGACAGCATGCTGGATACGTTGTCCTAAGGATAACATTTGCTACCTAAGTGGAGACCTTGATGCAGACAACGTACTTGCTTTTTACCCACACCTGCATATGCGTAATTCCCATGGATGTTGCTGACGCTTGTTTGTGAAAAGGCTGAGTGAAGCCCCAAGTTATTTCACTGTGCATTATCAACATTTCGGTCTGAACTAATAGCTGTATTTATGAGGCCTGATCAAGCTTGATTGAAGTCTTTCCATAGACATTACAGGGCTTTGGGCTGGGCCCTAACAAAGGCCTAACAAAATTCATTACCATATTGCAAAACCGTTCTACATTATTTGCTTATTGTTGAGTAATACTTGATTTTGGAAACCTTTTTTTCTTCCTATAGTAGAATGAGAAATCTGTGAAGTCATTGTTTTACGAACAGAACTGGCAAAAGAAATGTGAGATAAGCTGTCTCATTCTCTTCTTGAATGAGAAATGAATCTGTCAAAACCCCACAACATTGGACAGTCAAAGAAGAAGATGTGTCAGGGAGGAGAGCCAAGCTTTTCATAGGTTGTGTCTTTATTTTAGACAACAGCACCTTGTGCTGTTTTCTTCTTTGCCAGATTTTCTTTCTACCTTGCTTTAATTACTGTGTTCAGCTTTCTCCAAAAAGAATGTATAACATGGAATGATACCTGAATGGTTAGAAAGTTATTTCAACATCGTATCTTTGTTCATGAAGGCTGTCCTTGAAAAAAGGTAAGTGCTACTAGGATTATTTTAGCTAAGTTTCCAAAGGAAACAAGACTGATGACCAGTATGTATGTGATAGTCTGTTGTTCCCTTTCTAGTAATCGTTGATGGTTTTGGCTGATATTAACCCAACCTGACTGAGAAGCAGAGGTCAAACACACAAAGTTCCTATGGATTTTGTGCAAATAGTTGGCCAATTAAAGGCTAAGGGGTCTTCTTAACGTCCCTTATGAGGGAAATGCAAACAACCCCTATGTCAGAGTCCACGTGACAAAGGCAGAGTGGGAAGTAGGTTTCTTTTGTCCCAGTTTCATGGAACTGCTTAGAAAGCAATTTCATCCCTCTCTAAAAAGAAGTGCAGCATATTAGCTAATTGGGGTGACCTCATGAAGGAAAGGTGCTTTTCAGAGGGCTTTAGAGGTGAAGGTGCCACCCCATACTGTTAAGACTTTGCACATAGGAAAATGTAGAGGTTTAAAAATGAAAGAGAACGATCCAAATGAAAAGACAGAAGGATGCGGAGGTGGCAGGAGAGGGGATGAGTGAAGGTTGTTGAGAAAAGGTGACTGGGCTGGATGGGTGGGCACCACCTCCTCACGTCTGGGTAAGCACTGGGATGCAAAGCTTCATAGTTTCTTCAGAGCGCACAGACAAGAAAAAGGATTAAGTAAAAGAGGTGTCATATGCAGAAAAGCAAATGAGGAAGCTGATCTAACAGCTACATGTTTCTACGTATGCTGCATCCTTTTAGAACTACTGCACAATAGAGACGTAATTTAAGAACCCTCTAATTTGTTGGCAGAAGCAGAAGCTGGTACAGAGTGGGACAGGGGAGCACTTCCAGTTAAGAATGGCTGGGTCTGTCCCTCTGGGCAAGAACCCTGGCTATTTTTTCCCTGAAATAACACGATCCCTTTCCCTCCTTATGCTTTATCTAGACCCTGTACTTTCTGAAAGCAAAGGGAGTTTCCATTATATTTCTTCAGCTTTTGCTGGCCTTTCACATCTTACTCCAATTCAGACACCAGACAAATTCTTTTTAGGGCTTATTTCTTAGAAAACGTGGAGGTTTGTCAGAACTAATTTTTAGTGCCAAATTAATGTGCTTGCTCTGTCCCTCTCAGAGGTAGTGAGAAGAGTAAGGTGTGAGTGAACACAACATTCCAGCAAGTCCGTGATAACAGCCTGGATGCTTGCTTCTACCCTTGGAAAATGGAAGTTAGCTTACTTCTCTGTTCCTGAAGGTGGCTTATTTTACATTTACTGAAAACAAAAACAAAGCAATAAAGGCACTTTTGAGATGTTTCTTCTACTCGTGGAAGTTCATTTCTGGCCTTGTGCTGCAGGTTACTGTCTCCTCTTGGTGCCAGTCCAACTGTGTGTGAAGCTGGGCATTAAATTAGATCATGGAAATAATCTGGGCTAAAGAAAACAAACCGTCCCCCTGATTTTGATTTGAAGTTTTTGGTTTTTACTTGGGTTATTTCAGTGATCCATTTCTCCATGTACTTCCACAAATAGCTGTCTGGCCACATCAACGGGTGCCAGGCATAGCACAGGGGCAGAAGCAAAGGAAGGGGGGAATCTCACTGCTCTGATAAGGTATCACTGAACTCTGATAGTGTATGCTCCGCTGAGCAGCTGAAATGCTTCGGTTTCATGCTATATCTTACCTTGCTTTTACTTCTTTCTGTGTGCATGGCTAAGGCCTACTAGTAGCTATTAGCTGTGTCTTTCTTGAGCAAACCACTGTAAGTGCGTTTCATGAAGTCACTTCAAACCTCACTAAAGCTTTTTTAACTTACTGGCTTGAAGATCCCTAATCCTGCTTCCAGTGTCAGAAATGACAGAACTCTCCTGATAGTGAGGCTGGCCATGGAATTGAAAAGTCTTTGTAAATGCTTTAATACCAGTGGATTTAGGGATTTCCTCAAGCACTTTATAGTTACGTTCCCAGCTTTGTGTCTGTTTCACTGTCGATTGTCTAGTGTTCTCCCTAATCCTCCCTGGGCTTTCTGGAGCTCTGTCTTCCCTTCCTGCTGACAGACAAAAATTTATTGTTGCTAGTTTTAATGTTCTTGATGTATTGAGATCTCATTTCTTTCATGTAAATATACGAATGTTTTGGTGTTTTCTTTTAGTCTGAAATTGTTTAAAGACAATTCATTCAATCTATTATTCTGTTCCTATTAGAAACCTAACATCTGAGCTTTTCATTACTCTTAACTGTGCTGTTTAATTAGTTAAAGCTTGCTCATCACTTTGAAAATAGAAAGTATTAAATACTTTCACAACATTATTATTTTATATTTGCTGAACAATCAGCATCAGGATGTTTTAACCTTCTCTTTATATCCATTGCTGGAGTAATATCCCCTGTCACTTCGCTTCAGAAACCAGAGACATAGACCAAAACCATCCGCAATTTCTTTAACATCATTTGACTTCTGGCAGGGAGAGATTTAGCCTCTGTGCTGCTTATCGTTGTCTTTGCCTCAGCTTTCCCCACTTTTATGGTCCTCTTTCTGCTATGGATGCTTTTCAAGTGGTTGCTTAAATGACTTGGGCACAGTGCTGCTGAGGCATTCGTCTGTAGCAGAACCCACTTGCCCATGCCAGGAATGTATTTGTGATGCACTTATTTTGATTTATGCATTGACAGATTTAAATTCAGTGCACCTTGGTTGATTATAATTACGGAATTATATCTCTTATCCAGTAACCGTAAATGTGGAAACAGCTGTCCTGTGTTGGTTGTCAGGGGAAGGAGAGCAGGCAGTTAGGCATCACTGAAGCTGTGTCAATATTCACGCCAAAAAACTAAACAACCCTCCTCAGAACTTAATCTTCTTTTTTTAAGACAATTTACCTGAAAAAGAGATGTAGATTTATTATTCAATAGTAGTCAACAAGTGATACTTACATTTAGTCTTCTGAATGACTTGTATTCTCTAGGACTATTACTTTTAAATGTTAGCTCTTATCATCACTGCTTGTTACTTGCCACTTAAACCACCGTGTATTGTTTCCTTATCACTAACTGGATAACTCCCAAACCCACAGACTCATTGCTTTAGTAAGGCTTTTTTTCTGAGGCTGGTTTATGCAAAGAGAGTTGTATGAATACTTACAGCAATGCTTTCTTCAAACTGTAACGCTCTGTTGTGAACAAGTAAAAGACAAGAATATGGTTGAAACAAATTTAGTTTATATGCGTGACTATCTTTTGGTTACACTTGACCAGTTATTCGATTGTTTCAAGAGTTGTCAGTGAGAGAAATATTTGAGTTTCTAGTCTACACTAATTTTGAGACATGGAAAAACTATGATAGTAATAGAAACAGGGAGTTCTTCAGATTCAGTTTTGAAGAAGACCATTAGAGACTTTTTTCTGATGTAATTTCCCATCTTTTCCTACTCAGCTTTGATAATAAATATCCCTTGAGGACAGCAAACATGAATCTATTGAGAATCTTGGACGAGGGGTTTTAATGATTTCATTTAAAGTGCTGTTCGTTCAATTCTTGCAATCTGTCTGTCTCTTTCTTCAATTCCTTATGTTTTAACTCAAAGAATTGTCCCTTCCAATTAAGTGAATGAACCTTAGAATTAAGTAAGGCTGTCATAGGTAGTCAAATGAATATGACTGATTTTTATAATATAAATTGGAAGCAATTATCAGTTTTCTATCTTCATGCTTGCTTGGAAAATTTACACTTAACCCAGCAATACACCTTAATTAAAGGCCTATCTATCTAACCTTCTCTTTCTAGCAAAAGTCCTTCTGTGAGCTGTATTAAATTTACTGTGGCTTCATCTCTTTATTAATAACCTTTTTGTATATTTTCAATTAAGTTTCTGGTCACATCATAGCACTGAGGTAAGAGCTCTGTCTGACCTTTAATAGGATGTGGATAATAGAACATCTTTGGCTCGTGTTCTCCTTTGGTAGCGCTACCTCCCACTTTTACTAAAAACATCTATGGAATTTGCAGACGGCTAAACATGCGTGTTGCATCCAGAAAGACTACACCAGACTATAGGAAAACTGGATGGGCATCCACTTGCAGTCTTTGAGACTAGCCAGTGCTTAAACAACCTCTCTTTTCCTTGGTTTTGTGGCAAAAAAACCTGTAGGAGATTGTGAAGGACTCTTAATATAAGATAAAAATATTTTGACTGATATTTTCCCTATGGCAAGTCGTGCTTCTCCCGACATGAACCCTAAGGAGTGTACTGTGGGGCAAAGTATGTAGTTACTTTCAGATGGTAAGGACCACACCATATTTGAATTCAGATGTTAATGTTCTGGCATTTGGACACCAAGTAGAATTGGCAATTAATGATATAGGATGTTAAGAGATGTTTGTGCTCTTTTCAAGCCCGAATTGTTTCTGGGTGGGAAGGGTATATTTGGTAGTTAGCTCGAGTTTTCTCATTATGAATATCTGAACCAGCTGTTTTTCTTGCTGTTCTCCCATGGTTGGATTTCTCTGTTGTATTTTATGTCTTTGTCTTTTTTCTTGTGATCTGTAGCTTGTGATGCTTTTAAGAATTTTACTGCCAGAGGCACCTATCATGTATTTTTTTCTTGATAGGTGATTATCATTTTACTTCATTGAGTACGAAAACCTCAGCTCCTCTTCAGCTCCACCTTTCTGTTCTTGAACCCACCTTTCCCTAATTTAGTTCAACAAATCATACAACCAGCCTTGGCCAAAAGTTGCCAAAGCTCGAACGGGACACAGTAAGTTAAATTCTCCAAGGTGACATATCTCTGCAGTAATTCCTGTTGATATTTCTGTCTCCATGGATGTCCGAGCATTTAGGAAACCTCATCTGGCATATACACAGAAAGTGGGGTCTAAAGATCAAAGCAGTAAATTTGTCCCAGGTGAGGCAGGGCTTGATATTTTAAATGGAGACGTGTGGCAGACCCTCACTGGGTGCCGAGGGAACAGCGCTGGGCTGGGCACAGGGCAGGGGTGCCACTCCTGCAGCAACCTGACTCACAGTTTTCCCACATGGGTTTGTCCCATTGACTCGAATGCATGTTTCAATGAACTACTGGTTGAACCTGCTGGTAAACGTGCCATATCAAAGAGCTGTGGAGCAGTATCTTCCTCAGGCGGGTGCTTGGCTCTGAGCACTGCTCTGGAAGCGGCTGAGATCTGCAGATAACATGCACAGAGGCTGCATTATTTCCCAGGCAGTCCTGCCTTGGTCTAGATGCAGCCCCATGCATCTTGCCCTGGGGCAGCGGAATCCAACAGTCACTGTCTGGGTTGTTTCACCCTTAGTCAGCAGGACTCATGCTTCATCACTGTCCAAACTGAAAACCTATTCGTCATCATCATCGTTTGTACACCTGTCACGATACTGCCTTCAGCTCTACCAGTATTTCCAGCCCAGTCCGCCCATTTATCAGCTTCTTCCACAATTATTTCCATACTTCCTTCTGTGTCATAGCCTATGTTTCCAATATGAACTCCCTGACTTTTTCCACCAGGCTCTGAGTCTTTGCATATTTAGCTTCTCTTAAATATGCATTTCAGCTTGTTTTTCTGTGGAGCTGAATTTACTTCTGCACATACTAGGTTTCATTCCTGTTCTCCTACCCATTTTCTACTTCCCTATCTGTCCTGAGATCGTGGGTTGAGGAACAATCCCTTGTTTAACGTGCAAAGCATGCAAACACATGCTAAATAATTATGCAAATATTTTTCTATTGCTTTCATTGTGATTTTTATTATCACTGGGTTTGGTCTTATGATGGAAAGCAGAAGCAGAGTTAGCCAAAGTACCTGTCTGCGAGTGGAGCTGGGACTAGACTCTGAATTCCCCCATTCTTGTTCAGGCCACAGCACATGGCTGTCTCCTCTGCATGTTCTCCCCTGGAAAATTTTTATGTACAGAAACAGAAGTTCTGGAATTTGCATAACTTTGCAGCAGCAAAGTCAAAAGACCATTTTTTTATATTCAGGCCATGCCAGCTACATTTCTGTTAAATCATAGTGAAGGAAATCACTGTGAATGCTGAATACTTCTCCACTGTTACATTTCCCACCACGAGTTTGCTGTAGTTGCTACCAGGCTGTTCTGTTATTGGGAATAGGAGCGGGTGGCATAACGGAAAGCATTTCTCTTAAAACGTGGTGTGCATTGGAAAGAGTCTCCGGAGCCATGTGTCTGGGAATTGCACTCAGGCTTGTGTTTTGGGGGCTGTTAATGAAGTGTAGTCCTAATTGCAAAGGAGGGAAGGGACTGTGAAGCAGAAGTAGATGAGGCACAGGAGGAAACAGGAGGGCAAAGCCAAGGAGGGAGCTGCTGAAGTAGTGCTGGTGCTCTGTCACTGGTCTCCCATTGACACCAAAGCAGCTGAGTCATCCCTAAGGTGCTGTCAGCTTTGCCCCTGCAGCCTGGCTTCTGCTGCTTGGAGGACCAGCACAGCAGAGAGGGCCGGGGGCTCCAGAGGTATGGAGAGAGCATTCACTGCGTTATGCACCATCTCCTCCTGTCAGGTGCTGACAGGGAACTGGAAGCCCACTTTAGTTGTCATCGCTTTCTTTCCCATCACTTTCTTTCCCTCTTCAGGTAAATCTACCTCCCATCCAGTGGCCACCTCCAAACCGGGGCTGAACACGCAATGCCAAAAGGAGAGGACAGAATGCTCGGGAAGACAGACACACAAGATTTCCTCCCCACTGCCAACTCAGCCCCCTAACAATCAAGTTTTTTTCCTTCATATCATTTTAGAAAGAACTGGAAGAAGGGAAACCTTTCCTGTAACTTTCTTTTCTGGAATGAAATAATTTCTGGATCTCATTTCTGGAACAACAGTTCTGCTTGCTAAGAGGTGAACACGGGGGATTTAAGGGAAGGAACAGAGTTCTGACCTTCTGTCCAGACACTCCTGCAACTGCTTCTGCTGTTCATCTCCCTCACCTTGCACAGGAGACATTAAGAGGGGCTGAGGACGTGGTAGAAAGAGCCTGAACAGATCGTGCAAAGTAGCACATCCTGGACTTGCTCAAAGGGATACTGAGGAATGCCACAGGGTTGGAATGCCATGGATCTGTGGAAGACCTTCTGGAAAGAATCTGAGGAGGAACAGAGATTTCAGGTAGCCTGGAAGATGGGATACCGTGGAATTTTGCAAGAGGAGGCCTTGGGCTGAGCGAGAAGTCTGGCAAGAGGATGAATTTGTTGGAAATCTGGGAGAAACTGTATGCACAATATTCAGTTCTTCTGTGTTTTAATCCAAAATAATTCTGTGTTTTCCATTTTTCAGAAAGCCTTAGTTCTTCTGTCGTCTGATTATGTGAGGCTTTCAGCCTTCAATTAAAAATAATTCTACTGGTTCTTTGGGTCATAGAGAAAAGCTTCACACAGATAATCCAGTTGGAAAGGCTGAAAGCCTAGAGTGCAGACTGCATCCCTTTGGGATAGTGTGTGGGTTTCCTAGTGGCATTCACTCTTACTACTTTTTTAGAAGTCACCAAGAGCCAGTCTGAGCTGCAACGTGTATTTGGGTTTTTAGGCCATGCATTCTACGTAAAATGTGGTAGATCTGTGGGAGGAAGATGGAACAGCCCAGAAATGGCATCATTTTGACACATGGAAGACAGTGATTCAGTTATTTCACAGGTACATGGACTACTGCATATAATATGCAGCTCATAAAAATCTTGACAGTGTTTAAAGAAGCAGTTCGATAGTGTCAGTCCCCTTGTCATCATGCCAACTGGTCATTTTGTTTTGCCGTATAAGCAGAGGGCTCAAGGAACAGGTAAACACTTCACTGACCTGAGGTAATATAGCTGTGTTCTAAGGAAGAAGCATCGTGCATGAAGCTTTAATTGACATTTCTTGATCTGGACTTGTTCTGTGAATGAGGAGAGGACCTCAGTCTCTGAGGGTGCTAATCCAGCATTTCTTGCTGACCTTAAATTGCCCTATGTAATTTAAACCAAACCGATGTACAAACAACACAAGTTCTGCTGAGAAAGTGCAGTATGTGCCGACACTTTTAATATTATGGGGTTTTTCTGTCTGTTTAATCTAGAATCTGATGTGAATGGAGGGTAAAAATGATGTTCAACATACTCCTTGCACCAAAGTCTTAGAAAACGTAAATGCGTGAGTATGACAGAAACTCCCTTTCTGCTAACACACACTCACACAGGCTTGTTCAAGTTGCCAAAAGCATAGTTAGACAACCTACAGCATGTATATATGTAATTTACTGAAGGGAGGGGACAGGTCTAATTTATGCACTTGGCCCTCAGACCATGGTTTACCTCAATACTTTTCAATGCACAAATTCTGTAAATCTTACTGGGAGAAAGAATGTCAGCTCACGCCAGCCTCTAGACATGCTGAAAATGTCACTCGCGCAAATGATGACTTGTGTTTAATTTGATGTTGTGGATGGGCCTGAACCAAACTCTCTTGTTCCAAACATCTCTAAATTTAGGAGGTTTTGGCATCCCAGTCCAAATATGAGTCAAGAGTTCCCTGTGTTCCAAAGAATAAGTATTAGGTTGCAAAGGTGGGAGTCATTATGTAAATAGGATAGTAGAAAGGAATATCTGTATTAATACTTCTGTTATGCCTTGGAGCTAGAGGTTTGCCAAGGCTTAAGTGGACTCAGGATGAGCTGGACACATCCAATTAATGTAAGTAATGTGACTTTTCTTGAACAAATGTGACTCCTCGGTGGCCGTTACAGCTGTTAAGTGTTCCAGCTCCGCTGCATCTGGTCCTCGGAGGCTTAGAAATGTGCATTCTAGTGCTGAGGCCTGCTCTTATTTCTGATTTTGTTGGGTACTAAATAAATGGCTTCTGATTTCCAGTGCTTCTGTCAAGGAAGTAAAAAATACTGGCATGTGTTATTGATGGATATACAAGCCCTAGGAAAAAAAAAAAACCAACAACAAACAAAAACAGAATGTGAAATTAAGAATTATGTGTCCATATGCAAACTAAGTGGACTGGACCTCCCATCTCTTTCCTGATGTCACTGCTGTAATCATAGTTCCTATGTCATGTAAAAGTCTTCTAAGACTTTTCTAAATGTAGCATCTGACACTGATGCTGTAATTACCAACTAACATGTTCTGCTGCTTCTCTCTCTTGTCCAGAGGGAAGCCATGTGTGCAGTTTATCATCGGGCTCAGGCGCTGGCTCAGACAGGGCAGGTGGAAAACAAATGGTTTGAGCTGTGCAGTTCTGCTTTAAGGAAAGGAAACGGGACTTCTTTTCAGTCTCCTACAGAAACCTTAATATTATTTAAATGTTTTGATTCACCTATCACCACATACCAGTCTCACAATGACTGGAATTCACCCCTGGCAGACAAAAGAGGAGAAAAACAGTGGCACCGAGGAAGATTATTCCACTCCTTCTTATGGCTTCCTGGACTGGGAAAGACAGGCAGTTCCCCCTGCTTCTCCCCAGCTCTCTCCATGGCTCACCACGATCTCCATCTCCACTCCCTGCATGAGGCCCCTAACTGGAATTGTTCTTTCCAACCCAGTGGTCCTTTGTAGCTGTAAACCATACTGGTTATACGGTGGTGGAAGAAGCCAGGTTTGTCCCTTTTTTCTGCACTGTCTGAAATGCTGTGCATTTTGAATTACCCACACATGGAAGCAGTAGACAGTATAATGGAGCAAGCACAATGTACTACATAAGGATCAGCTTAGCATGTTGGATCAGTGACACTTTGCAGCAGAATACAAACTGCTTATTCTTTTTCACAGCTGTTCTCCCAAGCATTTTCAGCATACATTCACCCTCAGCATGCAGGAGATTTACGTATTTCACTTCCATTGACATGGTAGAAGAGACCCTCCTCACTTGCAGATTTGTTCTTTTAATAGGCATCCAGCACAAATGGGAATTAAGTACATATGTGTGTGTCCAACAGAGAGTAGACCAGAACCAGCTGTAGGCACAAATAACTGCTTAGGAGGCCCATTTTTTTGTGCTGATTTGGTAATGCACAGAACAGCCAAATCTTCCTTTTTAGGAATGGGGAGAGCAGGAAAAATAGAGGACCTTGTCTTCAGATTGTATCACCCATGGAAGAGGAGAGTCAGCAGGGAGAGAGCTCTCCGCATGAGGTTCTGCTCTCCTTGCTGGAGCAGCTGGAGCAAATAAGGTTCATCGTGGGCAAATGTGAGCTCATTTTGCCTCTACTCCAAGCTGGCAGAGATGTTCAGGGTGTTTCGGGCTCTGAGTCAATGCTGTGATAACTTGCTCGCGTGACTTACTAATTGAAGTTAGAGATACTTCAAGATACTAAACGTCTGTGGCATAGACATGCTTCTCTCAGTCTTGGCTGTTCTATACTTCAAGCCTTTCAAATCATAAATCTAAGTCAAATGTATTGCACATGGTAGAAGAACGATGTGGATTTGGGGAGAGACAGGTAAAGCTCTGTGCACATTCCCGCTATCGGAAGTTGCAGAGGTGAGTCATCTGCATTGTGTGATAACACAAGCACAAGGAACAGAGTCCTCAGCAAAGTCCTTTTAGAATTAGCCACACAAAAAGTTGCATCTTAAGGACAAAAGAAAATGGTATTAGGAGGAAGGTGGCAATGACCGGAGCCCTTAATTTGATGCCAATGATACCTCAGAGTAAGCAATTTCCCAGAGGATTGTCAGAGATGTGAAATGAATTGTAAGGGCTGCTTTACAGGCATTTGTGGTCACACACACCTGCTTACAGCAAGGGAAAAGACAGTGCGTAAATGTCTGGAATATTACATAAAAGCTGTCTGGTAGACTAGGCAGAGCAATTAAAATCCATCTCGCTTAAATGAACCCTGAGAGCGGGTCAAACAAATCTAATTTTTATTGTTCCTTAAGGAGATGTCTGTATAGGAGACAAAAGGGGGATGCAGCCGTCAGGTTAAAAAATCAAGATGCCTTTAAAAAATTAAATGTTCACAATAGTGCTACAGCAAGCTAGATAAATGATATATTACAGCGATGGTTTAAAACTAATTGATGACTAATGTTGTAATGCATTTGTAGCTACACTGATCTATTATATATCTTGGCCAAGCTGAAGGGACACTTCAAGGAGAAAAATTGCTAACTGTTTTAACCTGATGGAACTTGGGGAAAAAATAGTTACTTTAAGAGATAAATGGAAAGGTTGTGACCTCCTAATGCACATCTGGGTCTTGCAATGCAAAATCAAATTATCATTAAACAGAATGTGATCTGTGATGGAATTAAAACAACGACAAACCGGCACAGAAATTTCCGTAGAGAAATACAATAGTGCAGCTTGAGCTGGGACCATTAGCTGAAAAGTTGCCTAGCTAAAAAACTGGTGTAACAAGTTGGTATGGAATTGTTTTGCTCTGTAATGAAAGTTCGTTTAATTGGAGACTGCAGGAAAAATGTAAGCATATTTACAGAGATTTACATATGTAAGACATTCTATAAACATTACTTAATTAGTGTATAAATAATTAACAATTTACCCTAAGTTCTGAGTAACATGTCTCTCTGGCTCTTGGAGGGGAGACAGGAAGCCTCATTTTCCCCTTCTCATTTTTGTCATGCCTAAGGCTCATGCCTGCTGGGTTTTACCCTTACAGTTGGAATTCAGAGAAGATGTCAGTCAGGCTCTGCTTATTTTCACATTTAATTCATGCAAAACCCAGGTTTCCTCCTGAGGCAGTAAACTGGCCCAGATTTGCTTCAAAGTTTGGCCTAGGTTCAGTGAATGACTCACTTTAACTAAGGTACATCCATCTTCCTGGCTGAAACACAATATAGGAAGTGTTGTCAAAGAGCAGATACCCCCTAGAACTAGAGCTTATAGATTCAGAACCTCAGAAACCAAAAGTAGTAGATTGTTTCATCCCCTGGTTTCCTGTTACCCAATATTAAGGACATTGAGTGGAGTGGGTGTATAGGAACATGGTTACTCAACCCAGAATACCAGTGTGGGTTTTTACACGCTCAAGAAGCTGCGAATGGCTGGGATGTATTGCTGGAAGCTGAGCTGGGAGGAGTTGCAGTCAGTAAGCCTCTGTGGTCGTAGGCTTTGGGCAAAGTTCTGTGGAATAAATATGGAACAAGTCAGAAATGAAGGTAACATTATGGGCCACTGGTAAAATGTGGATTACCTTGAAAAGGCCATTAAGAGGCCAAAACTGCCACTGAGATCCTTAGCCTTACTCTCAACCTCCAAATTGGTTCCCTTTAATGGGAGTATATATATGATCGAAGAGAACAATCTAACAGACAACCATCACCACAGGTGACACTAATTTTCTTCTGGTTGAGAAAAAGTTAATGTAGCAAGAACAGGACCAGCCTGTGATACTGTCTGAGAGCGGTGTGTTCTGCTATGATAAATTAACCTTCCAGTGGGAAGGGAAATGCTTGCAATACCAAATTGCAAATATTTTTTACTCTGAAGGGTTTGATGTTGCAAAAACCCAAACCCCTCCATATATTTTAACTGCTGTACATTAGGCTTCCTCCTTAGCATTCATTTGGTTTTGGTTTGAAGCCCAATACAGGCAGCAGCTTGGAAAACAGTCCTCTAGCTCAAGATGGAACAGCTGAAATCTTAATTCTGGAGGTCTTTCTTTTAAAGAGTGATATTATTCTTGGGTCAAAATTGTAAGTTATTCAGATCATGGTATTGGTGTCAGTTTTCAACAACATGAGAAACTCAGCGACACAAATACACTGAGCTAACTTAGAACGTACTATTTTATCAAAGGATGATAAACAGTCACATCCACAGCTCTGTCTGGGATTCCTTTCCCTTCACTGACATATTAAAACAAAGCAACTCTCAGCATATTTTTCCTCCCATACCAAGGTGATGTCCTAAAGCTTGGTGCTGAGTAAATAATTCTTGGATGGGTATTTTTTAAAGGCTGAAAAAGCATGCAAAATAGATTTTGATGAAACTTTGAGCTGCCAGTTAATTTAAAAGCCATAAAGCAAAGGAAAAAATCTGAGTAAACTTGAAGCATGGCACTAGTGGATCAGATTGACTGTAATAGGTGGTCAAAAAGGTTTTATTCTGGAGGTTTTATTCTGGAAAACTTGCTTCATTCAGTAAAAGCTTCTTCTCTCTCCTTCCAGTTCTTCATAGTTTACCTTTCGGGGGGGAGGGGGGTGGGGGGTGGGGTGGGGGGGGAAGGGGGAAATGTGCATTACAGCAGAAGAATCTACAAACCAATGAGTGGACAGAGTTACAGCATCATTCCCTTTGAAGGCAGTGAAAGAGAGTATGTATAGAGGTGTTCCTCCCTCCTCAAACCCTGTCACCGGTTTAGGGGGATCTGTAGAGGCCCCTGTGCTCACAGCAGCCACATGTAGCTCTAGCAGGTAGTGTGCCCATCATGGTGGAGTTGTGCCTGGCTCATGGGCTCACTTCTTAGCTGCTGTCCCTCAGTGGCTGGGATTCCATTGAGGGAAATGTCTGCAGCCCACGGGATAATTATCTGCCATCCTACTTTTCCAGTCCTGTATCTCTCAAGATGATGACTTTCAAGTGCATGTCATGATGAGGGGGACAAGGTGTCAATTAGAATATCCCGTGATATTTCCATGATTACTGCATACTGTAGGTAAGGAAACTGTTCTTGTGTTTGGATTGCGCTCATAAACAATGATTCTGACAGTTCTTGGAGAGGGTGGAGTTACATGCACAGTCTCATAATCCTCCTACTTTTGAAACAATCAGACGTAAAATAGCCTAAAATAAGAGTGCAGTTACCATTTATTTCCTTCCTCAGTTTTTTATCTTGCTGTATAATGACATTTCATAGCGGTGGCTGACAGAAACGGCAAAAATGTACCATTTTTCTGATTTTTGTTGTGTCTTGCTTTTTATTTCACTTTCAGTTTTCCAGACTGGTCAATGATTAAGTTCATTAAAGCTGTGATTTTTTTATCATTGCTTAGAAAAACAAATGGTAAAATCCAAAGGTTAGCAACTAGAACGTGATTTTAAAGACGGCTTAAAGCAGTTCCATTCTGCTGCTCGTGCTTAAAACTGACTGGAGCAAACCCTGAACTGCAGCTGTCTTCTCCACCAAAAGGTTTTTAAACTTTTGTACACATATTTTTACATATGTTTTAATTTACTGATAGCATTTGCTCCATTTGGTTTATACTAAGGCTTTACAATTGTCTGATTAGTGTAAGAATGCAAGTAGGAAATTTAAAGTGTACCTTTGGTTGCTCTGTCTTTTTCCATGTTCTTTTTAATACTATGTCAACACTCTAAAGGAGTTTGCGATGTGATACACCGAATATTCTGACTTGATAGAGAGCTCAGCATTGGCTACATCATTTACCAGTTCACTGTTGTCAAAAGCTATTGCATCCTTCTTCCCTCTTGACCTAAGCTTGATTAATCTTTCCATAGTTTCGGTTCTGATACAGTTTTGAAACAGTGTTGATTTTCCCAGGAAGCCTTAAAAACCTAGGCATCTGCTTCATGCTGTTTGGGCAGCTCAAACATCTGCAGAGGGAATGGAATAATCTCCCCCAGACCTCTGACAGCGTCACATTTCCACTATTTGCAAACCGTCCCTCGTCACGGTGCCCGGTACGTGTAGGGCTGGCAGGAAGAGCTGGGGAAACTCCTGTTTTCTGGGCCATGACCTATGAAGCTGTATGATTTTAGGAAAGACCAGGTTAGCTCCAGGAGGAGGGAAGCGTTATAGCTCTTTTTCTCTGAGGCTGCACAGAAGTCAGAAGTTTTCAACATCAGTGAGAGCATCAGTGTGTATATTCTGATTTCCACCTGTCATGCAAAGCATAAATCCAAAGCAGTATGTGAGATCAATCATGCCCAAAATATTTGAAGTTAGGTAAAATGTTGGAGCATTAACATCTTAAATTTTTCTCCAGAGTCCTGTGTGGTGCAGACATTCTGTTAATTGTATATTACAAGCTCAGGCAATACATTAAGTTTGGAAAATAGATTTATATAACAAAGTTGAAGCAGAATTAACTGGGTCCACAAATATCGTTCTATTCATGGCTGTCTATAATTGTTCCGTTACATTTCTTGGGGTTTTATCTTGTTTTGCTGTGACCACCTACTGGCAGTGTATCTGTAAGAAAAGGAAAAAAAAGCAAGAAGTTCTAGCGCGTAAGACGTACAAAATAAATCCTGTGACGTTTTTTAGTATGTGAATATTCCTAAATGCCAGACTAAAACATCCCTCCAACGGTTTCTTTTACAGACTTCCCTTGTTCCAGAAACTTGGCCTGAGTTAGGAGGAAACCCCATAACTGTCCCTTAAAAGCTGAATTGCATCAGTGTGGGTAGGATGTTGGGCCAAATTCTTTAATGGTGTCATTCCATGAAAATCAGAAATACTACACCAGGGCTGAATCTGCCCTGTGGTATAAAATTATCTCCCTAGAGGCAAGACTTTTGGAAACAGTCTCATATTTTAATTATAAGCAGACAATTTGTTTTGGGTTGTATACAGAGCATGAAAATCTAACTGCTGTAGGAACTAGCTTCATATATGGTGATTTTATTCCTGTTCATAGTGCTGTTTGGTTTATTTGTGTATGATTTTGAGGTAGCTAAATGATCCCACAAACTTCTTTTTATGTAATTCAGTGACCCCCTCTTCAATTTAAGATTTTAAAGATTACAGTGCTGGCTTTAGAACATCATTTATACATTTTGCAATGAGTTTAAAAGAAAAGTTGCCTGTTGTTTGTAATCTGGGAAGTACAGATTCCTGTATTACCCTTGGAGAACAGACAGTTATATTTTTTACAAATTAAGAGATGCTGATGGTACTTGGCCTCCCCTGACTGTGTTCACTGGTTTCTGAATTCAAAGGGCAAAACAGGATCTGCCTTTTGCAGCAAGTCCCAGGCATGGCAACAGGACGTGCTGCTTGAAGTGTGGTTAAGATTTCTTCAACCTTTCTCCACATTGACTGGATTTACATCACTGTATGATATAGCACCACTGTGACAAACTGCTTCACGTAAGCTGGTCCTATTCTATGGAAAAAGGCTTGAAAGCATGTTGCAGAAAAATATTTAACCTCTGTTAGTTATTTTTCCTGCGATGTAAGGTATTGTGAAATTTAAGGAGCTTGACAGATTTTCACAGCTTGGCTTGTGAAATTCATTTCCAGCTCAACAGATTGTGATTTCACGATTTTGCACATCTGGACTTTGGCACAGGGCTATGATGGAAGATGGCTCTGGCAAATCTCCCTTCCGGACAGAGCAGGGCAGTATGGCTGCTCCTGGCCGGTGAGCAGCCCCGTCCTGCCTGTGAATTGTAACTCACCTGCCCTCACCTATGTAGTTTCTGCTCCACAGGGCAAAGGCTGCACAGCTGTAGATGGCCTTGACATTAGTGGTCTCAGGAATTACTTGCATCTAAATGTTAATGATAAAGTCATATTTCTAATCTTTAAGAATTAGTGTAAAGGGATATGCAAAAGTTGCAGGGCTATCTGCACTGTGTATTCACAGACTGAATCTGTGCTGGGGAGCAGACAGAACATTTTCACATGCTGGTAGCATGGATGGGTACAGCAGCAATGTGTGCAAAGGCTATTGAGCACCCCACTGCTATGCTGCAGCAGTGGGCATCTTCTCTGGCCAAGCATTTCGGGAGGGGGGTCTTATCCTTAACCTAATCTGTGGAGTTCTGGCAGTCTTCCCAGAGGAGAACCAATTGAGAAAACACGACTTTAAGCCAGAATTTTTTCAGCATTCACACCACAGGAGGGCTTATAAAGGTGGCAAGAGTCGTGCACATTTTCCCTTTGTGTATCACTGTATGGCAACAAAGTCATCCTGTTTTCCCACTAGGATCACACAGTGTCACAGAACTTCACTTACTCTTATGGCATTGGCAGTGTGGTTTCAAATGAAAAATCCCCGTGCTGTCTGGAATGCTCAACTCTTGGGTACCAGAGTCCGAAAACATCCTGCCTGCTGTGAACGTTAGGAAAACAGAGCAGCCCTGACTCAAGTGCCAAGTGGTTTTTTGGAAGGCTGATTCCCCTGAGAATAAAGGATATGGGTATCCAGCCAAGAGGGCAGGCAGGAACAGGCCCAGGGCAAGACACTGGAGTTTTGGTGGAGCCTGAAACATTGTATGCTTGTTTGTGTCGGCTTTGGACCTTTGTATTAAAAGGTGAGCTACCCAAAATGTAAGGAAACGGGTCAGAAATTGATAAAACCTGAATTATTTTTGTAGCTATATTTAAAGCTGTGTAAAACAGAGATTTCCCTTTTTGACTGCTCTCGTATCTAAAAGTAACTTAATATCTCTGTTAAAAACAGAAAAAGTCCCCCAAAGGAAATTTCCTTTTTTTGCTATTGTACACTCAAAAATCCCTTCTTGTCGTTGCATAGTATTCAGTTTGTTTTTACTTCCCTATTGCCCTGTTTGAAAGAATAAGCCTGGTCTAATGACACAGTAAGCATTTCATCCAGAGTATTCCCCAGCTTCTACTTCCTATACCGGTGTTATACTGCTTCTTAAAAATGAGATTGAAAACCACCCTCAGGTGCTTGTCTTAACTGCCTAAGAGAGCATGTGTTACATGACCCTTTATAAATCTTTTGTTCCCTTCAATTGCTATGCTAATCAATACCTAAGTAAGTGGAATTTTTGAATGCTCGAAGATCCATTTCTGCTTCTGTAAGTAAAACAATTTGCTTACCTGCTTGTTTTGCTTTGGCACATGAATTGGTTTTAGATGAAGTTTTCTCCACAGAAATTCCTGAACATGCCACACATAAATGGGAAAAGTGCAAAAGGGGAGAAGGTTGTATATATAGATAGATTTTGCATTATTAATTTCTTCTGTATCTTAAATTTAGAAAGATTTGAGAGATAATAGATCAGATCCCTTCATGGCTTTGTTTCCAGTGTTGCAAAGCAGCTCTGTAGCCAGCATGGCTAGTCTCTAAGCTTCCACCTCCTCTGAAAAACCGTAGGTAATGTGAAGTTGTCCTAACGATGCTGCTTATGCCACCCTTGGCCTCACTGAAGGATACTGGATGAGATATGCCCCGACAATCTCTCTTTTATCTGTGCTGAAGTTTGGCACTGAACCTGCAGAAGAACTTTTTTTTTTCCCTGCAGCGGTAGTTTCAGTTATGAATGTGTACCCATGCTTTCCAACTTGAGGCCCAAAAGAAAGTCCCAAAGCCATTTCTGTTCAGCCTCTGTGGCTGACGTGCACCCCACTGGACTGAAAGATCTTGCCTGGTATATTTGAGAATCCTGAATCACTGGATATAGAAATGCCAACAATTTTCCCACTTATTTATTTTTGCGAAATGCCCTGTTGACTGCAAAGCTAGGCCCAGCATTTGCATTTCCAGCATGGTTATGGTGAGTAATTCAGCAAGAGATCCTGCACGTAGTTTTCTGCTGGAGTGTCTCAGTTATGTGCAGGTGTGCTCCTGCAGTGACAATGGTTCGCACTGCCATTCAACAGGAGGCTGGGATGCTGGGCCAGGGCTTGCATCCAGGGAGGCCAAGAGGCGTTTTTGTGGTGCTATAAGTGGAGCGGGACTGAATCTTTATTTCCTTGACAAGGCTGGAAAATGTACGTTCTGTCTCTTTCCCCTTCGCACACATATTCTCTTTTCTTTATAGAATAAGTCGTTTGTCTTTATCTCACCATTCACTTCTCTCTTTGATTGCAGTTAATGGAATTGTCACCTTTATGTACTCATGTTCCATTTCTCAACCTGTCTGGACTTTGGCCTCGAAAGGTTACCACTGCTAGTGAAGTAATATGATTGAGTCTTTTTAGACAGATTTATGCAAGGTTTCTTCTCCAGCAAGTGTCACATCTAGTCTAGTACTGAAAAAGAGAATATTTCAAAGATGCCAGCTGTCACCTAAAACCACTAAATTGTTCTGCATTGCTGGTTGAGAGGACTGCAGGCCATCTCAGAACAATGCTGATTTATGCTACCTGAAGCTGTATCCCTACAGCTTGAAATATGGGCTTTTGTTAATAATGAAAAAAAGAATGTTCCTGTCACACAGAAAGCACATTTAAAATGGAATTTGCATTAGTTACTCTGTAATAAAAAAGCAAAAAGGTATATTTTAAAGTGAATCTGTCCAGAATCTTTGAAAAAGAAGTTATTTGAAACAGTAATATCTGAAGCAAAACTACAACAGCCACACTCTAAAGAGAAAAAAAGCGGTCGTGTGTTCTATATACATGAATCCATAAGGTATTTTCAAGTTTATAGAAAGATTTTGAAATTGTAGAGGATTCTCTGCACACATATCTACTCTTCCCATATTTGATACAAAGCACAAATTAATCATCATTATTCTGCACTAATATAACACCTCTTAACCCTCAGCTTTCAGAATATTTCAAAGGAGTAATGAATTAAGCCCTATGTGGTCTTGGGAATATGTGATAATCTAACTTTGATTCTTTCATTAAAGAAAACAGCATTTTCAGGGCTTTGATTTTGGAGGCTGGAGATCTTGTAACTGTTCTTGAAAATATCTTCATTTGTCACCCCCTTGGAAAGAAACCATGTGAGTTCTAGAGAAGTAGAATTAAATGGAAAAATGTAATAAGGAAAAGTTAATACATTTGTCTGTACTTACAGCCAGTGGAGGTTTTTGGTGTTTTGATTGGGTTTTTGTTGGTGGTGGTTTGTTTTTTTTTCCTATTTATTGGAGCAAAAAGACCTGGATAAATTGAGGTACTAATGTGACATAGATGTAAAAAAGGCAAAAATGATCCCTGTCTGTAACTAAAAGGGTGCATAGGGAATTATTATTGTCATTGTACAAGTCACTAGCAAGATGTCGTTTTGAACATCATGCGTTCTGTTGGGCGATGATCACTTATGTTCAGAAAAGATGAATTCTGACTGAAACAAGTGCAGAGAAAGCTTATTAGATAATCCAAAACTTGCTGTTATGAAAGAAAATGTAAATGGTTAATGTTTAACGTGGCAAAACAAAAGTTAAGAAGGGATTTAAATGGTGTCTACAGATACACTGTGAGAGGAGAACAACTATTATTTATATTAAAAGAAAGCGTCAGCAATCTCTGAATATGTGGAGGACACAAATAATGCAATTAGTTTTTAATGAACAAAGGAATATAATTCTGGAATGAAACAGTGATGAAGGGAGATAGCTGAGAGGGTGAAGAGCAAGAAACTGGAGCTCAGCATGTGGATGGAAGGGTTTATAGGATTTGATTGCCAGAGATAGTAGAAGCACACTCAGTCCATTTCTCTGGGCTTCATCTTGCTGCTTTTCAGTTGAACAAAACACTTTAGTATATCCACAGTCCAAGTATTTTGTTTTGGGTCATGGAACTAATACGAAACAGCTTGTTTGTGTCTCTGAACTCTGTACTTTCTCTCCGTGGTGCACTTCCTTGGTCAGAGAGGTAGACTACGCTAGGGTTTGTTCCCATGGGCCAGCCTGCCTGCCTGCCTGGACGGGTCTGACTCAGATTGGGATGTCTCAGGAGAGAGAAATTTGCATCCCACTACGAAGAGGTGCAAACCTCCCGAGGAGCAAAGCAGAGCACGAGAGCACGTACTCCCACCATGCAGTGCGCTGACTTGGAACTGCAGGCAGGAGGGTGGTATTTTTAAAAAACGTTTTACCTATTCAAAGCAAGACATTTGGAGTGAAGCAAGAAAACTCCTAATACTTCAGTTTGGGTCTGCTGTCCTTTCCTACCCTGCCTAGATGCAAGTTATTCCCAATGGAATGTCGATTTTCACCCAGATTTCAGTTTTGTAGAAGCAGTGTTTTCCATCAGAAAATCATTCCAACGGAAAATTACTAACTGGTTCTAATACGAAGTGACTAGCAAAGCTCTCAAAATGATTCAGTGGCAAAGCTGGAATGAGAACCCACAGCTCCTGACCACGAACCCTGTGCGCTAACCACGAGACAACACTCATCTTTCCCTGAGCAAGGTTGTTCCTGCAGGATTTCTGCCTGGGCCCGAGTGGGAAAACTCAGACCATGTTGCAAGAGAGCTTTTTGCTACAAGATTTCCTGCTGTTGAATACTGGGGGGATAACGGGAAAAAGTCCCTGGTAGCTCCCTGGGGCCTCTTCGGAAGGGTTTGGACATGGCGGGAAGGTGAGGGTTTTCACCCGCGGCTGCCGAGGGGCCGTGGGGGCCGGGTGGGCTCCGGCCCTGCCACCACTGGCCTGCCTGTTCAGGGGACCCCTCTGGGGTCCCTACGGCCCTGTCCTCCCTCCATTTTGAGCAACCCCGAGCTAAACTCAGGGCTTATTCCTCCCATCAGGAACCTTCTAACTTTTCACGTAAAGCTCCCAGGGTAACCACACGCAGAAAATCTAACTCGTGGCTTGCAGTCCTGTTTTATTTATTTAAGAAGTGATTATATATTTATGGGTCAAGGTGGGAGGATGTCCTCAGTCCAGACATACTCTTCGGCTTGTTTCTTTGCATTTATTCTTCCCTCGGTATTTGACATGGTTTCTTGAACCGCTGAAATGCCAAACGGTCCTGCAACCCCCCGTATTCCTGCACTTCAGGGCAGCGGGGCTGCGGCTGAGAAATACGATTTAGCGACAGGCCCTTTAACAAAAAGCGCCAGCCCCTCTCCTTGTTTCTGTTTTATTCGCTTTTAAATAAAGGCGAAATACGATTCCCTTTCCGAGGCAAAGCCCCTGGTATCAGTTGAATTCCTGACAGGGCCCAGCGCGCTCGGCCCTCCCGGGCAGCCGACACTCGGCAGGTCCCGCTCGGCGCCCGGGGCCAGCCCCACGCGCGGGCCCCAAACGCGAACCAGATGCCGGCAGCGGCCGGCGCAGCCTTCAAAGGCGGGCGGGGGAGCCGGGCCGCTCCCGCCCCCCTTCCCGCCCGGGGGGGCGGCGGCGCAGGCGCGGGGGGAGCGCGGCCCGCTCCGCTTCCCGGCAGCGGCCGCCCGGCGGGAAACTGCCCTGTCAGGATAAGCGCGGTTTCCCGCGCCCCGCGCCGCTCAGATAGTGTTTCAGTGGGGACAAGTAAGTGACTGACGCTCGCCAAGCGCCGGTGGCGAGTGGCCGCGGCCGGGCGGGCTGCCCTCCGGCGGGGCCGCCCCCTCAGGGCAGCGCCTCCCTCAACCCCGCGCGCCGCCGGCCGTCGCGGCCGTTACCGGGGGCGGCGCGGCCCTGCGAGGCCCCGGTCCCGCGCCGCAGCGAGCACCTTCCCCGGCCGTGAGGCGGTGCTGCGGGAGGCGCCCCGGCGCGTTCGAGGTGGTGGGTTGCCGTTAAAGCAAAACCCCCAGCCCAGCCCGGCCCGTGGTGGCCTGTGTAACGCCCCGCCGCCGGCGGGCAGCTCCCCGCCACCCCCCTGCCGCGCCCCCAGGCCCCTGCGGCCTGTGCAGGCCGCGCGTCCCCTCAGCTGTCCCAAATGCCCCGCAGAGCCTGGGGTTTGTGTAGCTGGTGGGGCATTAGAGGATTTACATTCCAGTCTCCCCACTTGGCTTCCCCAAGTTTGCTTTTACTGATGTTTCCCAACGGCACAGCCTATCTATAACACCTGAATTTAATGGGAATGGCTCTGCCTTTCCTCACGGTCCCTTTGTGCTGACAGGCCCCGGGCAGCGCAGGGGTGCGCAGTGCCTGGGGGGCACCTGAGTTTTCGTGGGGCTGTGGCGGGGCACATCGCTCCCCCCCCGCAGTGCTTCCTGCAGGCCATGGCGTGGGAGTCACCATCTTCCCCAGCACCTTTCCCTGAACTTTAAATGGCAGCGCTCAGGTGACCTGACGTAGGCAGATGGGACGTTCCATCACATATGCTTGCCTAATCAACCGGATCCCTGGGAGATTTCCTTAAATGTAATTTTTGCCATTACGCAAGTTGGTAATTTCCAGTCTTGTATCTCTGGCACAGGTATTGCTGGCACTGGTATCTTCTCACTGCTTGCTTCCACTGCTGCCTCCTGCCTCCTCTTGCAGCTCTGCTTTCTCACACCTTTGCAGTGCTGTCTCCTTCACATGGCAGTTGCTCCTGCATTCTCATAAAGCTTGTGGGCTGGCATGGAGCCCACCCCAGTAACCTGGTGGAGTTTAATTGTGGGAGCTCTGCTCCAGACCTCTGCGTAATGGCCATGTTCTTTGCTAGTGACGTGCTCTGCACCAGTTAGGAACTGATGACCTTGCAGATTCTTTCTCTGCTGAGGTGCCTGGGACCTGTTAGTTCAACAAATTTAGCATCAGCGCTTCTTCTCTGGAAGACACTTAAATTTCAGGGAAGGAGAAGAGAGGGCGCTCTCATCTCTGAGGATCTTAGAAAGGAATAAACAGAAACATTACTGTGAAGGTGGTCTCCTCGTTTTTCATCCTCACCTAGTCCCTCATCCTCAAAGACCATTTGCTTAATTTATTGAAATTAAGTTTTTTTCTAACTGTACTTAAATATAGTACAAAAACATACTGAAATTTTAAAGTGCCTTTAAATGTTAATGGCTCCTTTCCTTCAGGAATATGTGCTGGCATATGGTTAAAAAAAAAAAAAAAAGCTGTTTGATTTTTTGTTTTTGTCCTGAGAAGGGTGCCTTGGATAGGCGGATGAAAGAGGAAGACGGGGAATTGGGTTCTTACAGGGACAGCTGTTCCCAGCTGTTAGAATCAGACCAGAAATAAATACATAGTGTCAGGAGAGACTAAATAAACTAGTACTATGCTGAGAAGTATTCTTAGCCACTTCTGTTACTCTGACCTGTGTTTCTAACAGTCGTCAGCTAAATTAGCATTTTAAAATGTTGGTTCTCTTAAAAAAAGTCTTCCTCTTCTCAAATAAGGGCTCTTAGCCATTTTGTTGCTTGTACTTCCTTAATGAGTCTATCTTCTCTTTTTCCATGAGGCATTCTTCCTTTAAGGTTTCTTTTGATTCTGTTAGAGGTTGATCTGTTTCCTGAGAACTAGCAGATTTACAGGAGAGGATCAGGTTAGCTCTCCTGTATGTTCCTGTTTTGTGTCTTGGGCTTTTCTAAGGTCATGTTGAAATTTTTCCCTGATACCTGCCACTGGAATATCAAAGAACTTGATGTGCAAAATCGACAGTAGTGGCATGGCCTGGGTAGAAATGTTTCTGAGTGTCATTTTCAAAGGGAAATCGCTGATCAGCTTTGTTTGGGGGGTTTTTTTTGACTTTTGTTAATACCTTCTGGCTGGTGTCTTGAGCTGCCTTTGGTTTCCCCTCTGCATTTCCATGTGTGAAAGGGAAAGTACTCAGACTGTTCATAAATTTTGAACTGAATTTGTGACCTTCAGCTGTTTGAGGCAAGCAAGCTTACAAGCTCTTGACTTTTGAAATGTTTTGAGAATGTCGTTTAAGGGAACTTACAGAGAGGTGTTGGCCTCATACCCTTTCAGGCTTGTCTTTGTGGGAGTTTGAAATTAAGAGACTTATAAGATCATTAAGAAGGCAGATTTTGTATTGATAAAAACAAAACAAACAAACCCCCTCAGCTGTGTATCTAGGCAGAAGGAAGAGAACTCACTGGGTTCAGATGAATAGATGTGCTGCTTCTTTCACCGCAAAAACCAAGGGGGTGTAGACATGTCACGCTTGTATGGTCTATAGAGATCTGATTTCTGTGCAGGTTTTGTGTTTCTTTTAATTTAAGCAAAAGTCCAAGCTCAGTTCCTCTTAAGCAGTTGTGACAGGAACTTCAGGGCTAGTTTTTTTGGAATTGCAGCCCAAATAAATGTTTAATTTTAAAATTACAGATTACTTAGGGCTGTCATTCTTCTCATGCTCTTACTATGCAAGAGTGAACAAATACTGTGTAGTAAACTGTGGATTTGGCTTATAGACACGTTTGCTTCTGGGCTGAGCATCTTGAAAAAAGTGGTTTACAGCATGTCTTTAAAAATTGATTTCACTGTTGCATCTACTACTGGCCTAAGTGTTCCAGTATCTGCCAGGAGTAATTATAGACAGTTGGTTCAGATGTTGCTTAAAAGTGTAAGTCTTGATGGGAAATGCAGTGGATTTCAGCCAAAATGCTAATTTTGATGTTTTGTCATTTTATAAAACTGTGAACTCAGAACAAATTATTTTTATACTGATTTGCTGATACGTAATCACACAGCTAGTGCCAAATCCAATCTTGATGCAGCACTGGAATCTAGAGATGTGATTAGAATATCGACATTAACCTAAGTTGGCTAATTTGGTACCCACAGTAGCACAATGGCTTTAAATACCCAGGATTCCAGGTAAGCATGTGTACCCTGCACTGAAGCTCATGGTGCTGAGGCTGCTTTGCTCCCGGAATGCGGTTTAAAGTTAGTGTGTATATGGTTACATGAACTGTAATTGTGCCTTTTGAATTGCATTCTACTTCAAGTTATATTTTATAGTTTAAACAGATATTTTGTAAATTAACAGTATTGTGCCAGGGATTTGTTTACTGTATGCTGCTTTTTTTCGATGTGTGTGTTTTGTGGTTTGGGTTTTTAAAATTTTTTCCTCCATTTCCATTATAGCATAGAAGACAATGAAAAAATACAAAAGTCACAGTACAGGAGTCTGCCTCTGTTTTACAAGCAACGAATGGAGATTGTTTTTTCTGTCCAGCGTGGGGTATGTCAAAGTGATAAGAGATGCAGGCATAAGAAAGACCTTCTGTAGCATTAGGTTAATAAGCTGATGGATCCAACCACTTGGATCCATCAGTCATTTTGGAGCCTGTTACCCTCCTTTCAACTAGTCATGAAGCTATTACAGCTAGAATTTATGTAATAATCAGATGGCATTTTTCCCCCCCTCACAGTCAATGTAAACAAGATAGTGTCTTCTTTCAGAGCTTAAGCATTCTGCAGTGTCATTTGGGACATGTCTGTCTGCCAGATCATTAGTACAGCCTTTAGGGATGCATGCAGCTGCGGTGTCAGAGGAGGGAATGGAACTAAATAGGTTGGTGTGCACGAATTGTATCGGTTGCTGTTTTCAGGGTGTGGAGAAGAAAGGGTGCTGATATATACCCTCTTTTAATTCCTTTGGTTTTCCTGTGTGAGGATTGTGTCTTGGCATAAACTGGTCAACATTTCCTCTGCTTGACAAATTGTAGGTTATGGCAAGCGTTCAAAATGCTGCAGCCGTGTGAGTGCACCTGTGATGTTCACAAGTGTCGAAGAGTTTAATCCTGAACTACTAATATGGCTGGGATTTTTGCTACTGACTTTAATGGATGCAGAATCAGACCCTGCTTTTGAAGTGATGGTCCAGTCCAGGCAGGGCCAAGAGAGCCTTGGACGGAATTGGAGCTGTTGGGTTTCCTCAGTAGCATGAGGAAACAGTCTTCTCATTTTGTGTGTTCTGGTGGCTCTTTGCTCAGCCTTCCTTTGCCTGAGAGCTCCTCTGCAGCTGTTTCCTGCTGTTCCCGGTGTTGAACAAGCAATGGAGCAGAGAGCGAGCTGAACTTGTTTCTTTTGTGCAGCATAGTTACAGGCTGGGGGACAAACGGGGCAGCCCAGTTTACCACTGTGACGTTGATAATCAGAGTGAGAGAGCTGCTCTGCCGCTGGCCTCCCAGGCTGTCTCTGACCAGGCAGCCTGGCTGCTCTGCAAGGTGTGCTGTGGCATTAGCCTTGTGCCTGTTGCAGTGCAGAGCCTATCAGGGCATGCAATAACCACATGGGTACCTTGATCTTCCTTCCAAAGAAAACCAGGGTGAGCAGTAGCCTTAAGTCTTCTCCATGCTCATAGTTGGGAGGAGTTCCTGGGTTCTTCTGTTTAGGCAGACTTTGGGGGCCACTGTTTTGGGAAGTACCTGGAGTTGGAATTCCCTGGCCTTTCATAGCTACCTCTCTGCTCCAAAGCAGCACCTCTCAGTTGATAACAACATGTTATTTTTCTACTGTAGGCATCTCTGAGCAATATTTCTACTTGCCCAGAGTGGTCTTGAGATTGTTACTTGCTGCTTAGTAGTACTTACTACTGCATTGTATTATGGTACTTATTATTGACACATCCCTGACAGTTGGAGAGCAGAAAAAATGCTTTTTGACTTAACTGACCCTGTTAAGATTGTGAGCTCAGCTCATCACCCAGGGTCTGTAGATAGCTGCAGTGAGCCTTCTGGGGGTGAGTCAGAATGCCATGTAATCATGACTGCACAGAGAAGGTAAATATGGAGCAGTTGCTTAATGTCTGTAGCTCGGGAACCTGAGCACATCAAACAAAACTAGCAGGTGGCATGCTCAGAACAAATGAAAGGGCTTTTTCTTACATTGTTTACACAGAACTTTGTAACTTATTACCACAGAAGTTTGCAGTTACAGAAGCTTCCCTGGATTCAAGAAGGGCTCCAACAAATTTGGAGAGGAAAAAGCTTTCCAAGTCTGCTAATTCTAAAGATAAAATTTCTGGCTCAGGAAGTGTCTCTACTATAGATAGCAGGAGGAAGAAGGTGTCCTGGGGAAGTATCACTGGATGAAAAGGGCAGGCAGGCATACGCTTTTCTGATGGCTTCTGCTGTTTGTGGCATGATACTGTACTAACTGGACCTTTCTTATGACCCAATACAGCCATGCTCTTCTCTTTAATTAGGGTCCAGAATGCTGTTGCTCTTATGCTCATGCCAATGGGACTATGGACTGTATCACCCAGTATGAGATCAAGAGAGGAAGTGGAAGGAGAGCGTCATTCTTCTGTTTTAGTACAAATCTCTTTTAGAGCAGATTATAGAGAAAAACAACTGTTGTACATTTAAGAGCTTGATATTTGTTGACAACGGTCATGCTGACATCTTTCTGCTGTTCATGAGTGAGATACCTATGTAGGCAGGAGAAGCTGAAAATAAATACATTTTGGATCTCATTTCTTAGAATACTGTCTAGTCATTTTCATCTCTGCTAATTAGTTACACCAGGATAAACTGGGATATATCTTGCTTTGTATCAGAGCAGGTGGAAGTAGTTTGGCCTGAAAGTATTTAAAATACAGAAGATAGAAGTAAAGGGCAGAAGGCAGCGATGAAGTAATAGCTTTGTCTTGGACACTGAGAGAGGGGAAAAAAACGATATGGAGAGACATTACAGAAGATTAGTATGTAGTGAATTATTTATAGAGAGAAAAAGAGATACTAGAAAGTAGTATAATATTTTCAGTCCTGTGGTGGAATTTATTGAGACTATGTTACAGTGTTGAGGGGCCAATTAGGAAGGTTTTGGTGGGACAATCTAGGTATTACGGGATTGGGAGTTGGGGTCTGATTCTACTACTAAAATGAGGTCTCTCACTATTTGAAGACGGTTTTCCTTATTATAAGATGTGAGAAAGCTCCACCGGCTTTACCAGAGAATGCATGAAATAATCTAGAAGTGTTTTGTTTTGAGTGAAGAAGCATGCTTTCTCCAGCTTGGGTTTTTTTTTTTTTTATTCCAGTTTTGTTATTGTTAATACAGCCCTCACATTCCTAAGACACAGATCTCCTGCATGTACGTGTTTCTGTTTTGGGAAGGGAAAAGGGGAGAGGAGGTGTGCTTTTTTTCCTTGTTTTTGTTTTGTTTGCTCTTGGGTAGCTGAGAAGTAAATGCTTGTTGATAGTTATAGCATAGTCCCTTGGGCATTTAGGGGTATTATTCTATATTAGTCCCGCCCTTCAACACAGTGTTAGAATTCCCCATCTGCTCCCACTGTCCCACACAGATATGTGCCACCTTTGTCTTTTCACATCCAAACAGGAATTAAAAAACCTGGAAGAGGAAGGGATGTTCACTGTCCTCAAGAAGAGATTGCCACTCTACTACCACCACTTTTGTTAGTTTACTGAAACCCTAGAAAGCCAGCAAAGTGCCAATATAACGTCAAAAGTGCTTCTTTTGTTTTATCTCCTTTCTACAAGTGAAAAGCAGCTTTTATTTAACACATTTAGACCTTTTCACACTAGGATTATGAAGCCTAATTTGAGCCTGTTAATCTTTTTCTTGGTAATCCGTAGAAAAGTACAGCTGCACTACTAAAAACATACTGTTTATCCATGATTGTTGGGTCTGGGCAGCCTGCAGCATTCCAAAGATCAAAGTTTACAACAGATGTGCCAGTCCTTCATAATTCCTGGTTTTTAAGCAGATGGTACCACAAAATCTATACTTGCTGCTGATAAATTCTTCTGCTGAGCTGCGGCCTGTGTGCATGGGAGTGTGCAGCCTTCCTGTACAGTAAGTTTAACAAAGGTACGTCCTGGCAATTTGATAACCATGAAGTACTGTAGGAGAGACTGAGTTTAGTAGTTAGTTGTAATGAGTCATCTGGTTACTTAGTCATTCCTTTCAAATTAAACAATGTTATAGATTTTTTTAAAAAAAGAAATATTTTTGCAAATGACAGTTTCACCCCTCCCTTTTTTTCATTGCCTATGTGGGGAAACTAGCACATTTGTTTAAGGATAAACTGGGAAGTCTGTGGTTTCCAGCACACACATTTTGAATAATATTTATACAGACTATTATTTAATGAGCCATATAAATATTTATCATATGCTGTAGTCCTTTGATCATAAATGGTTGTTTGAAAAGCCATTCTATCCCTGCTGTGATTTGCAAAGAAAGAGGCCATTGCTGTTTTAGTGCTTGGAGGGAATTTTGGCTTCTTGTCCTTGTCTTAGCAATTATAGTCATGGGCTAACACGGTCAAGCTGGACATGTCTTTAATTTTTTTTTTCTCTCTCTTGCTCTGTCTCCTTCTGTTTGCAAATCCAAACAATAAATTGTTAATATGAGGCCCTAATTCTGGACAGGCAAAGCTCTGTCGAAGTTTTGGAGGCTTTTTTTTCTTGGCTGCAGGAAGCTGGGCTTCCTGATTTAGATAGATACTTCAGGGGTGTAGAAGGTCAGTGATACCATCAGCACTGCTTTCTGCTGCTTGGGAAGGCCATAAACTTGCATCACCCATACAACAGATATTTTGGTGTCTTGTTAGGAGTACTGTGTTCGAGGTATTTATCCATCTGACTGGACCTTTTTATTTCAATTGTTTTTCTGGTTCGCTGTTTTCCTCATGATTGTATTGACTGCAGAAGTTGTATGCTAAGAATCCAATTTGTATTTTTGGCTACAAAATCCAAAAGAGCGTTTTCTTTGCACAACAAAGTTTTCTTTGCACATGGCAATGAAGGTTGGCGTCCAGATTCCAAAGCAAGGGACCTTGTTCTACCTTTGAACTCCATTAAAGAGTTTCTTCCTTTCTGATTTAGAGCTTCTTCTTGTACCAAAGGAATCTTCTGTAAACAAAACTGAATGACAACATTCCTTTTTTAATTCTTATTAAAGTACTTTGGCTAAATATTATCCACCAACCTCACTGCTGTGTTCTTAGGTTCTCAAGAAAGACCTTTAGGCAGAGTCCCTAACTAGTGACACTTATGACCTAGAGATGATAGTGCTTTTTCTGGATCCAGTTGACAAATAGGTGGCATACCAAGAGACTGGTATTCCAGAAAATCTCTTGGCATAAAATTATGTTTTTGCAAGCAGATCCGATCCAATCAGAGAGATGCTATACTTTGAACAGGCTGGGTAACTTAGTGCTTGCTGTGCTTGAAAAAAGGATTAATATTTACTTTTAGCCTTTTTTCATAAGATATTGAAATTTTGCTTTATAAATCTAGTTGAGCTTTATTCTGAGAAAGACCAGCTAAAATTGGTTTGTTGTTCTTGGTTTTGGACTCTGTCATTTAACTCTTTCTGATGTCCACTGATTTACAGAAATAAAATAGTGGATATGCTTAGGCTGATATGTACAGCTTGAGCACGTAAACAAACTGCTTCCTGCGCAGGCACTCACACATGCACATCCTCATTGCTTAGTAAGGAAAAAAGGAAAGTAAACATTACATGGGCTGACTGGGTTCCAGGTTTCAAATGTTTGTGGGAAGAATCCAATGCAAAGCCATAATTTTAAGTGCTGAGTAGGAGGTACTATGAGCTTCATTCTCTAACATCTGTTAAGCTTGTTCTCTAAGTAGCAAAAACACGTTAATGAGCTAAAATCAAGGCTGCCATAACAAGAAGAGAAATAAAAATTTAGAATAATATTGTGCGCACGCGTGTGTGTGAGAGAGAAAGAGGCAGGATGTAAAATACTCCTTTTGCTATTTGTATTTGGTGAAAAGCAAGTAAGAAAGACTTGCCTATGTAAAAAAAAAAAAATTCTGCTTTGCAGCTTGTGGTTTATTCTCATCTTTTTATGAGTCAGCAGCTAAAGGCGGTGCCGAAATAGGGAAAAAGAGGGAAATTCGTGAGATAGTATCAGGAACAGTCTTATGCAATTTCTTTATAGTAAAATTTCATGCAAGTAGCTAGCAGCATCTGCAGCCAGCCTTTTAAACTTTGAGGAGATGGAGTGCAAAATTAAAAAGTGAACATCATCTGTTGCAAAGAATGTCTTAAAACTGCTTTTACAGCCAAGGGCTAAGAGGAATGTGGAGAGTGCTGTAAGTATCCCCAGCTGACAGATGCAGTATTAATCACTGATATCAGGAGAACTGTCCTGTCTGTGACAGAGGCATTAGCTTTTGTTAGTCTGACCAGGTCATAGAGCCAGGGCCAAGAAAATAAAGCGAGCTTTCTTGCCAATATTCCTAGGTGTTAGACTCATGGCACACCATTATTTTTAGCTGATTGCTCATCGCTTGAACGGATGACCTTGCTTAACAAGATTAGTGTGGATTGCACCTAATCTACTGGGCAGAATCAGTATGCTGAGAGAGAGTAGTTGGTAGTTCCATCAGTACTGCAATATGCTCTGTAACGCTGATTTTTTTCTAGTTTCTGATGTTGTTAGAAGCCAATGATCTGTGCAGCTTCGTGTAGTGACCCCACCGTGGTGCATGCAGAATGTGGTGTGATGGCTGCTTTGGTTTGTACCAGGTGGCTTAGGAGCTCCAGTGATGGACAGAACTCCCTCATGGTAAGGCTGTCAAAGTGAAGAATGAAGAAATGGTCCCTGCCCCCCCGCAGCCATAGTCTAAGCATGAAATGACAGGTTCAGGCTGTACAAAATGATCGTATGGGACAGGTTGTGATAACAGATCTCCACAGACTATCCACATTTCCATGAACCATTTATGGAGTAGGATGAGGGGAAGCTGGGTAGGTTTCTTATGCTGTTTTAAGTGCAAATGAAACTTTGTCCTAATTCAGGTGTTACGCTGCTTAATTATTATCTAGAATGGTGCTTGGGCTTTTCTGAGATAAGGGACTCCCTTTTTCGTCTTTACTTGACCAGCTGCCCATCAAGAGCAGTGGTTACAAGGCAACCATAGATGTCAACAGCTACTGACATTGTGCCACCACTATGTTCAAACTGACACCCAAGGATAGATCTTGACCTGTACTCTGGATGTTTCTGGGGGGTGGGGCAGGAAGAGGTCTAAAGTTGAGTATCATTTCCATTACTATATGATCAGCTATTATTGTCTGAAGGTAGAAAGAGGACTTTCACCATTTTCTGTTCCACTGCTTTTTCTATCAGGCTTTTGCTACCCTTTGCCACCAAACTCAGGTTATTTTAAAAAAAAAAAAAAAAAAAAAAAAAGAAATGCGAATAATTTTATTGTTCTACTAAGCGGTGCTTTCCGAATCTTTTCCCCTTTGCCTGTGCCCTTCCCTCTAACCAACTCATCCTCCATATACAGAAGTAATCCAGGTCACTTCTTTGGGGGAGATGGGCTGGTTTTAAGTGGAGCCATTTTGGTGCTCTGTAAATACTGCGTATTCATGACATTATAATTGATCTGTTCATTTTCTGGAATTCAGAAGCTACGTGTCAGCTGTTTTCATGTGTTCCCGAGGCCTAGTGGGTTCATACAAGCACTGAACTTGATACTTGTCTGACATTTCATGATACTCTGTATCAGCTCTTAGTACTCTCCCAGCTTGATTAAAATGTAAATGTTAACTATTAATTAAGAACAAACTGTGAGAAATTAAGTACAGTGCATTTGTCACTGTATTAAATGTCAAATAGTTAAACATAATATGGTGAAATAAGCAACACATTGTGAATAATTAAATCAATTAACTTCACTTTTGTTCTTGTAGGTTGTCAGATAATGGGCAGAGATTTCCTGGGATGCTCTCATAACACATTTTCAGCTTATTATTTTCTGAGTCTTTAAAATTGTGTGGATTGATGATGGATAGCTCTTAAAAATGTAATCAGTTTGTTTCTCGGGTGTTTGATGGTTTGGTTGTTGGTTTTTTTTGAAGGGCTCCAAATTGGATAGTATGTACCAGATTGTCATTTAGTTATTTTAAGTATCAGCATTACAACACTTTTTTGGGAAGGGGAAACTGTTTTCAGATTCTGCAGAAATTCAGCCTGGCTCACTGTCTCACTCAGCAGTAATATTCCCGTCATTAGCTGGTTGGCTCTATGGGAGGCAGCGGCTCTTGGCTGCTGGTTCCTCTTCAGGTCAGGGTTCAGTGGAGCCAGGCACACCACCCCTTTCACTGCTTCAGGAGTATAATTTGTTTGCCTTGAGGCAATGACATTATCTGTGGTGGTTCTTGCTGTCTTGTCCAGAGGTGAATTCAACTTACCAGGCATCAGCAGCTTCCCCATCTGCCAGAATTCAGAAAAACCCAGGAGTGTCTGGGTTGAAATTTCCCTTCTGTGTAAAGCACTAGCCCCTCATTGCTGCTGAGTTTGGAACTGTACCCTTTCCTTCCCTTCCTGTCTCCTTCCCTCTTTTTCTCTTTACGTAGACGTGGTACTGCATGACTGCTGCTCATTTCCTCGACTGTGTGAGTGCGTGGACTTTATCATAGCATGCATATTCTTACGGGCAAATTTGCAACTTGCTTTTCAGGTGCTTCTGTGCCATGTGACTTAAAAGCAAACATTTGAAGAAAAATGGTTCAACTAGTGCAAGATTTGAAAACTCAAATTAATTAAAAAATACCAAGCAAAGAGTTGCTGCAAAAAAGAGTTAGTAAGCAAAGTGCCTGTACAGCATCACTCCTGTCCTGTTCAGCGCAGTTTTCCATCATCAGTCATTTTATCTGTTCTTAACCTCTTTTTTTATTTTTCCCCAACAGGTTTTATTAAAAATGAACAGTAAGAAGCAAAGTCTGGTAAAATACTATGTTGGAATTGATGTCGGGTCAGCAAGTGTTCGTGCGGCTTTGGTAGACAGGTTTGGGACAGTAGTGGCACATGCAGATCAGCCAATCCAAATTTGGGAGCCCCAACCAGACCACTATGAGCAATCCTCTGCAGACATCTGGGCTGCTTGTTGCTCAGTCACAAAGGTATGTGAAGAAAAACAAAATGAAGGAGATGTGTGCTGCAGGTAGCTCTTCGAGTTTTGAAAGTTTTAAGGTCTTCCAGTCACTGGCCTTTACCATTCAGTTCTGTGCATGCTGTATTACTGTATAATTTGTAACCGTCCTTGTGCGTTAAAGGCACCTTGAGGATACAGCTGATGTAGCCTCATGGCATCTACTAGATAGGTGAGGAGCTGAAGGCCAGAGCGATAGAAGCTTGTGCTACAACTGAAAATAAATTCCTTTGTGCTGTTAGTTCAGGGGGATGACTTAGCCACTGCCTTCAGGATTCACATCTGTGGGGTTTGTTTCGCTGGTGTATATTCTAGCCACGAGACAGTTCTTTGAGGAGTCAGGGTTGCTCAAAACCTGGTACTGCTGCATGTATTTAAAGATTTGCATTGTGCTGCACTGGAGTCAAAGGAACATTTATACTAGAGAAATCGTAATCTGGTTTATGGATGGTGCCTAACAACTGTCACCTGTGATCTTCATTATAAGAGGATCCAGTATTATAAGATTAAAAAAAAAAATAAATGTTTGTGGATAGTATCAAGCATAAATCCAGAATGAAGTAAACCTCACCATAAGAGAGAATTTGTATGTTCTGATGCAACGATCTGCCCATACATGCTGGTGGTAAAAGCAAATTAGTGACCTTGCTTGGCAGCGCACATGTAGGCCATTTCATCTTTCTTAATAAAGCCCCAGCCTGCTCTGTGTTCTAAGGTTGGCTTTTTAAATATTAATGATGTGCTTGGTAATTTGCAGATGGACAGTTCACCCATTCTCTTGTTATTGATCAGCCTTTTCAAACATTAATGAGCTCGGCTCTGCAGAAATTCCCTGAGATGAAGGAGATGAGGTGAGGGGGAAGGAAGGAAAAGCAGGAGTGACAGGACTGATAGGGAAGAACAGTTTGATGATAAATCACTGCAAGTCTTTTATTCTACTTGTGTGATTTTTCTCTTTGTGGTTTGCTTTGTTCTTGCTCTGGACCTCTTTAAATACAATCTCTTATATGTAAGCCATAAAATATGGTCTTTGAAACTATAGCTTTGCAGAGCCAGTAAGAGACTGGCACTGTAGCAAATCTAGTAAAAGTCTTTCGTTATAGTACTAATTAAAATAATGATATTTTTATTGTTGCTGAGAAGTGGCATTTTATTACTGCACTACATTTTAGGTGTCTTGCATCCTCACTTGGCACTTAATCCGTGTGGGTGTTGTGGGTTATTTTTCCAGTGCTGCTGGAAGCCATGGAGTTCAGACCTTTTGGGGCAGTGATTTTTTATTTTTTTTGAAAATCTTCCAAAAAGTATGCTATCCAAAACTGGTAGCAGAGCTTTTGAAAATGTATGCATTGCAGAGGCATTATCACTGCTACAGGTTTTGACCAACTTTATTTTTGGGACCCTTCACTATTGCAAGACAAAAAGCTATGGCACAATTATTACCAAAGCAGTTCTAGAAGGTCGTTGCTTTTACAGGTGGGAACCGAGTGAAGTAACTGTAAACACTTGGCCCTAATCCTATGTCCATGTTTCACATACAGCTCAGCTCCAGGTTTTTAAAAAAGAGAGAAAATGACCATTGCTAGTTTTCTGCTTCCTTGATTTTCTGGTATTTTTGTGCTTCCTGCTTTTATCCAAGCCTGTGACTAGTAAGATTAAAAAGCTATTAAAGATTTTTCCATGGACCTTTGAATTCAGTTTTGAAAACCGAAGCATTTTTTGTAATTTGATGTCTTTTTTATTAGAGGTGTTAAAGAACACTGAATCTCAAAATTCTGGAGTTCGAGCTTGCATTTCTAACTTGTAACTCGTTTTCTGTGCTGACTAGTTCACATGCATATATATGGATATATTTGTGTTCTTGTCTGTTTTGTGTATTTGCAGAAAGTGGTCCGTGGAGTAGATGCTAGCCAGATTCGAGGGGTTGGTTTTGATGCTACATGTTCCCTTGTTGTTGTGGATAAACAGTTCCAACCTTTGGCAGTCAACTGTGAAGGTAGGGCTCCAGCACAAAAATTGGTGTTACTGTGCACGTTGTGCCACTGATGTGAGTGGACTTCCAGTGTTATCCAAATGCTGAGTTATGGGGCTGGCTCTTGGAGGTGTAGATGACAGAGAATCTTTATTACAAGAGGACTTTTTTTCTGTTTTTACTTTTATAATTTTGCTGCAAAGTTAAATTTGAGATAAGAATTACTTGCTGTTTTGCCAAATGTTTGGCATCCTAAGATCAAATACATTCATCTTGGCTCAGAGAGCGCTTCTTAGAGAAATCTATGCTCATGTTTTCTTTCCTGTGTGTTTTCTCCTCCTTCAGACTTTACTAATCACAGCTTTTATAGTGCGTATAAATGCCCATGCACACTGGCTAAAGGAATGCTAAAAATGTTAGTGTTGCTATAGTCTTAACTGCTTGCTCTGTCGTGAAGCTGCAGGCAAGAGGTTCAGCTTGTGTGTTATATCACAGTAATGTTCCATCTTTGTCTGGGACTATGCTGAACAACAGAAACAGTCTGTGACCTTTTTCTAAACATTTTATTTTTCTTACTAGTTTTTGAGTAGATGATTCAGAAGACTCAAAAAGTCTGTGATGCGCTTTTTTGTTTCCAGTGAATCCCATTTAAGATTAGGTGTGTGCTAAATCAGTAGTTACAGAGCGATAATCACAATTCTGTGTAAGTTCCCTTTCTATTCTCAGACGTATTTGTCATCTTCTCCTATCCTTCTCAGAAAACCAGCTTTGCCCCCAAAATGTCCTTCACTAAATTTAGATGAGATTATTTATTTTTCAGTTTGAGAGTCTCTTACAGTCAGTTCAGTGCCTAATGATGTCTGGGGCTATTTTGGTCTATTGAGTCAAATTCAGTTCTCATTTTTTATTCTCTGATATCCCCAAGAACTTTTGAATTTATGCAGTGATGTTAAATAAAAAGACAAGGATGCGCTGAATACTGTAACACTCATATGGGTGTGCGATGGTGTGGTTTCAGGCAGTCTCATAGTTCTAAGTTGTATTTCAACTGATGTTAGAAATACTGGTGTGCCTCATACTTCTGCCTTGTCTCGGAGTGTATTTTCAAGATTATGCATGAGTGGCTGTGTCGTGAAGTTCAGCAAGAGAGGAATCGGAAGTATCATCTGGATTTCTGTTCTACCTGTCTAGCAGGTCCTCTGTGGGTTAATTTTGATAAAACATTCTTTGCTTCTTGTTTTCAAGTGTTATGCAGACTTGCCAAATGCTCTCTCCTTCCACATCCAGAATAAAAGCATTTCGGCAAGTTACCCCCTGAAACTGTATTTCTGAATTTCTGAAAGGAGTTAGGGTAGTTCTTCTCAGAACAGAACAGGAAGAAGAATCCCTGTAACTGTCTTAACTAGCTGACAGCTGAGTTAATTTCAGTTTATAACGTAACTGCTCATATTTTGTCACATTTTTAGTTCATAGTCACCAAAATGCTTCTTTTTATTTTTAACTAAATATGTGGTACTTTGTCGAGAAGTTTGGGTTCTTTGCATGAAGTACAGTCTGTAAGAGCATCATTTCAAAGTTCTTGGATGCTCACAGGCCTGACTGGTTTCAGTCAGCATTCTCAATGCTCAGCATGTCTAAAAGTTGGTTCAGAGGGCTAGAATTTTATCTTTCGATATCTACTGTGAATTATTAACACAAATAGAATTTAAGTTTTCTATGTAGAATTGAAAGTGTGAAGTGGCTTAGAGTCTAGTAACTTACAGTACTGAGGTGGGGTTAAACCAGACCTAAAATAACATCTTTTTTTCTTTTCTTTTCTTCTTCTTTCCCAAGGACAAAACTATAGGAATGTTATTATGTGGATGGACCATCGTGCAGTCAGTCAAGTTGAGTGCATCAATGCAACGCAACACAGGGTTTTGAGCTATGTAGGGGGGGTGATGTCTGTGGAAATGCAGCCACCTAAATTGCTGTGGATAAAGGAAGTGAGTACACCTAAGACTGTGGCGTGTTTTTACTAGTGAGTAATGCCCTTTGTTAATTTCTGCAAACAAAATTTCTAAAACAAAAGTCTTCAGCTCAAAGGTGTGCAAAGTAAGGCCAGCCTTAAGCTGTAATTAAAATGTTTTGAGGTTCTTTTTTTCCTCTCAGTTGTTTAGAAATATCTTTGATTTTATTGAAATCTAGTGTTTCCTGATGGAAACATTTAATATGCCTTTCTTACCTAATTTTAAGGTTTTGTGTGTGTGCATATATATACACACACACACACACACACACACACACAGATTTAGCTGCAGGTAGCGAATAGGTCTACAAAGCATCCTAGGATTTAGTTATGGAGGAGTGTTTCCTGCTCCAACTACTGTAGCTGGGGATGCTTACAGAGGTGTGGGTGCTACTTCTGGGGCAATTTGAAAAAGGCACCATCTCACCATGGGCTGTCCTGGCCAGAGGTACTGCCTGCGAGGTATTGCATCCAACAGTGAGGGGTTGTGTGATGTCTTTGGCTGCAGGTAGAGAAACTGTTCAGTTAGAGCTTCAATTTAGTTCTGTCCCACCTGTAGGAAATAGACCACTGTAGAGGGAAGGTGCTTTGTTCGTAATGAACTCTACCTCTGTCTCTTGCATTTAAATTCTGTGTGTTACAGAATGATGTATGGCCTTTTAATAATAACTGTCAGATAAAAGGAGAAATGTTTGCCACTTGAATTTTTTATGACCTCTTGCAGTCTGGCTTTTACATTTGGTCTCAATGATGCTTGCTGTCATTTTAACAAAGCACAAATGTAAATTACTTGCTGCCAGTTTCAAGCAGCCAAAGTCTACTGTCCTTACAAACAGGAACCATGATACAGTAACAAGGTGCAGATTGGGGAAGGTCAAAGGAATTAACTGGTAGAAGCAGGTACTGACAGATTAACGATAATAGAGAATAGTTCTTTGTAGCTGCTATACTGAAAAACAAATATCCATCTACTAGTTCTTTCCATCTCGAGCTATGAGTATCATATGTCAGTCATTTTATAAATAATAAAATTAGGCTTTAAAAACCTTAAGTGAATCCATTGTGTTTAAAACATTTTTATATTGCAAGGTCTGGAATATCAGTACCTGACTGATCAGGAAAGCCCAGACTATGGGGCTTCTAAGTGTGGTCCCCAGAGATGTAATTCTGTGCTATGGTCCCAAAGCCCTGTGACATAATTGATGTAGTATAAAGGGGGTGGCCAGCATTGCAGGACTTGTTCCCTCCATGAGCAAATGGGTAGGAAATAGAATTCACCTTACCCTAACTGCCAAACAGTAGCAGAAGGGCATTATAGAACAGGGCTTGTTCATATGTCCCCTTTCAGCTCCTGACATACCAGCTAAGGAGATTATTATCCTTAAGAGAGGGCTTTTTTTACCTCGGGATCTGCTTGCTGAGCTGCTCACACAACAGTTCCTGCATCCTGTGTGGACTAGCAAAGACATACTGTTAAACTGCTTAAGCTTACCCTGTTTAACTCAGGCAACCTTAAGCAACATCTACAGTAGCACCTCAGCCAGCTCATGAGAATGCACAATAATATTTATTATGGAGGTGACTGTAATCAGTTGAGATGTGGGCGTGTAGTGTTAAACTTCTTAGCTTTGGAGAAGTATGTGATTGAATCTTTGCTTACTGCTTCTATACACGTTGCAAAGTAGGATGAAAGGAATTGCATGAAGAGTGACAGCCAATCACAATAATGTGCCTGTGTATTGCATGACTTTTAGGGCTAGCACCAAAGGTTCGTGTTAGCCTGACAGCTGAAATTCAGCCTCATGTAATGCAGGTGTGCTCACTTTTTGCCAAGGACGACAAATTTTACAGTACCTTCGAATGTCAGGTTCTCCAAATGTGAGCTAAAACACCAGTTTGCACGTATGTTGTTATTCACTGGAGTGTCTTCAAGTGGTCTACAAATAATAAATACTTACGTCTCTTCAGTTTTTTTGATATTAATATTTTATATAGGAATAAAATACGACATGGGTATTAAAGGCATGGTCAGGAAAACTACTTATAAAATGGTTAACGTTTCCTTCATGTGTTCTAAGTTGTATGATCTTTCTTTTCTGTGTTTAGTATATTTCTTTCCTGCTAATACTGCACAGTTCCCAGAGGTGTGGCAGAGTGAGATTTTGATCTAGTTTATATACCACAAGGAAAAAATACTCTATTCTGATTGCAGGATTATTTCGTAAGCTAGTGGTAATGCACAAACTGGTAAAAAGGAAGTTTGATTTTCACATCCATTGGGAGAGTCACAAGATTAGCAAGTAGAAAGAAACTTTTCGGTTTTATTGTATGCTTGTTAACTGAGACTATCTGAAGGCTTTGCGGAGTTTAAACTGCTATTCCCTTGTGCTTCTGTTTAATAATTGTGACAACTGGTATTCAGAAAATAACTGCACTTTACCTGGTTTGCGCAGACCACATGTTAAATCAGTTGGCTAGGTGGGAACTTCATGGGCATAAAATTAGACTCTGTAAAAACGTGGCCCTTGCTGAGGAGAGGGCCAAAATGGAATTGTTGTGAGCTTGGAATGTTAGGGCTGAGATGTGTTGGCAGAACTGCCTGGGGGAGTTTTACATAGTGGCTGCCCGCACTGTGTGCCTGGCTGTCTGTGATTGCGGCCTTCAGCCTCTCCAGCTTCCCTGACTACTAAATGTCACCAAATCTGCTACCAGCAAGGTTTCTTTAAAGTATTGTAGATCTGAGAAGTTCATTTATCTTTACTAAATCCTCACCTCTGCTTATGTTTTCTATATCATAGCTGAAATAACCTTTCCTACCGAGGTACTGCTTGCTCCAGTGAGCACTGCAGTCTCAGGAGCTGCTTTAAAATAAGATCCCTCTCAAAGCATCCCAAAAATCTGTTGCTATATTGTAAAATGCTCTCCCAGAATTTTCTGCCAACCTCTGCAAATATGTACGGTTGGTTCAAGTTTTTTCTGAAAGCACTCCCAGTATTTCCAGAACTATTTCCAGCCATCTGACTGCAAGTGGTGCAGCCTGCTGCTTGATGCAAGAACCATAATGGGTCAGACCAGAAATCTGCTTGCCTCATTTTTTTTGTCTGATTGGTAGTGAGTGTTTTGCTCCATGAACTTAGCTAATCTTTTTCTGAACTCACATGGCACGTTTTGCACCCACTGTGTCCTGTGGTAATGAGTTTCACTGTTTAACTGTACTTTGTGTGAAGTTACCTTTTTTTCTGAAACATGCTCCTAAAATTTCATTAGCCTTTTAGTCCTTGAAACGTATGAGACGGTGAACCTTGTCATTCCCCAGTCAACATCTCCATGCCATGGACCATAGGGATGGGGTTTTTTTTCCCTTTCCTTCCTTATTCCTTTCTTACTACTCCTCCCTAATGTTGTCATATCCCTGACAGAATGCCAGGAAGGGGAAGCAATGGATTGGGCACATTCTTCTATGACCAACCATAATCAAAACTGGCCGAACTGAGGTGTATCCAGAAGGTGCTTTGGGCCTGTGCCCCTGTGGTAGGCGTGATGTTTCTGACAAGTTTTTGATCAGAAAGCTTGACATGGCTAGAATATGTACAATACATGGATGTTTATAAACAAAACAAAAAGCACAGCTGTACACTTTGTACAGTCATGCTCCAGGTCAGTGGGTACACCCTAATATATGAAGATTCACTGTTGACTTTCACCTTGAATTCCCTGGAACTTTTTTGAACTCCCCAGGAATTTAATGTTTCTGCTATTAAATGTTTTTGCTATTTTCTCCCTGTACATCTGTGCCTGGGATCGGAGCTGTGCACGTTCCATATCTGCTTGCGCTGGTCTAGGCTTTGCAGAGTGGGTGCAGTGGGGAAAATAACTGCTTTATACCTGAAGTTATGATAAAGTATCCTGGTACTTTTTATAGTGTAATATAAATATAAAAATAATAGTTAAGAATAATTTATAAATCCATTGAAGTAACTAGCAGGGGTAACTTTTGTGTCATTGGGAAAATGTTTGATACTTTTCTTTTAATCAAACTTTATGTATTTGTAACAATAAACAGCATGTAATTGGAAGAACATTTAAGTTAGTCCTAATGAAATATGTTCCTTCCAGTGGATCCTCAGTTCTTCAGAACTCTTTAACATTGTTTTCTTGAGCTTCAAAGTTTATTTAGGCTGGCATAAATGTAAATGTTTCTTTTTTAGTTTATTGCCTAACTGGTAAATATTCAAGACTTCCCTTGACTTTTCCATGTTCCATATTTCATGGATTCAGTCATATGAAACTGCAGTCTTGCTAATAAAAAAGAAGTTGCAGAAATGTGACTGTAAATTAAATTATTTTGTTAAGAGTCGTTTAGGAGACTAGCGATTGAGTAGACTAACTAGATGCACTTTTGGAATGAAGTTATTTAAGGTATTGATACTTAGTGAACATTTGGACTGTTGTTATACCTGTAGATTAATTGCATGTACGTTGTCATCAAAGCCTCCCCCTCCCTTTCCATGATGCTAACCTGACTATGGAAGGCCACATTAAGAGATCCTATCTTCTCACTTTTGCCCTGGGCTCTCCTAGCTGTAGTATCTGAAAACTTGACCTCTGTGAGGAAGGGTCTGATGTAGGTCAGTTCAGCAGTATTGCTAAGTTTCGAGTGATTAGGCTGTCTCTCAGAGAAAGGAATTGAATTTCTGCTAAATAATATGACTTTGCAAATTTACTCTGAATTGGTTAGAAGTAATGAAGAGGGAGGAGAAGGGGAGAGGGCTAAGGTGACTTCAGTGTGCTTTTCCATTTACATCATCCTGTTACTAGAATTGAAGGTGACCTCACTGCGAGGAATGAGCTGACATAGTTGTATGAGAAGTAGATGCTGGTCCTTATCGGCTTTCTTGTTACACTTGTGTTTATTTGCAGAGGGATGCTGCAGCTTTAATTGAAGTCCCAAGTTACTTTCAGCTGCTTCTTTTTAACTTTTATATAATGCTTTCTCTTTAATATTTCATCTCCTTAACATTCCCACTGTACACAAAATAAGGATTTACCTAGTGACTGGAGGCTTCAGGGTTATTCTGTTCTTTCAGCTCTTCATCTCTATTCCATTTTAGCTTTGAAGTAAGAAACTAAAGTATGAAGGCCATAATAGGCCTTCTGAGGTCTTGTTTGAATTGTATTGGCTTAGATTCAGTTTGGTTTGATTGCTGCTGAATCATTTTACCCTCTGGCACCTGGTAGTTAGCCTATGTGAAATTAATTGGGTGGTCTTGATGTTTGTGGTTGCAGATAGGTGTTCATATGAGAAAGCCATCACTGCAAGTGGAGTTTGCATGTTGGGGACAGCTGTTTGCAGTAAATGTTCAACCAAATACCGCTACTGCAGAGCCTACGGGGCAGTCTGGTTAAAGTGTGCGCATCTGTGGTCCACTTATGAGGAACATTGTATTTCTTTGCCCACGTGGACCATGTGATGATAAAAGAGAAGTCCAGTGTTAACTCTGTAATATGAAGCAATATGAATATATGAATTTTCTTTAAAATTTCTTTTAAAAGGTGATTTCTGTGAATACCATCACGTTTGACTTTTGAGTGTGGTCAGCTCAATTAAGACCGTTGACTGTAGATGAAGTTGAAATAAAGAATCATTATCCTTTCACAATTATTTAGCAACTAGGTGAAAGATAATTCTGACCAAGTCTTCCTAAAGTCAGTAAGATAAGTTCAAATGTAAACTTCATTGAAAAGGAAAGTAATCTCAGGTTATTGGGTCTTTCTCTTGTTGCTATTTCTTTAGATTTCTTCGTTATTTGGAATTATCTTGCAGAACATTAATGCAATAGTTCTTTACTTCTGTAGTTGTGGGTATATTTTTTGCAGCTTTGCTGAGCAGGTTGTGCTGTTTTGTTGACTTTGGCTAAAGAAATTGGATGTTCACTGCCTGAATGAGTGTGTAGATAGTTCTGGTATATCTGGCATGCATATGAACTGAAAATGTAGGTACATACTCCTTCACTTGGAAAATATCTTGCTACAGATGTTTGTCAGTACAAAATGACTGTATGGATGTCTATGGTATGGCAAACCAACATGACAGCAGTGAGAGCTTAGCTTAAACAGAGCAATGTAAAAACTGCAGTGAAGGTTTGTCCAGCTCTAGAATTAGTCTGTTAGCATTTTTCTTCCCAGAGGTAGCAGAGGGGAAAGTCTTGTTTACTAATTTTTGGCTGGAAGTTTTACTGTAGCTTGTGCCAAAACAAAAGGATGCTTGTTATGTTTTCCTTATACTAATGACATTACAAGTCAGCTATTTCTAAAAAATACTAGTCCCATTAAATCAGAGATGCTGTAGCTTATTCTAAATGGGTGGGGGATACTGGACTGGGAGTAGGTATTTGCTTAGTAACTGTCTCCAAATGAAATCCAGTCTATCTATACCGTGCTTTCACAACCCTGTTCTTAACATGGTGTATAAGAGCAAAGAAGAGACTCCCTATAGCAAAAAAATCACTTCACAGAGTAACTGGCTAGCACATCATTCCTCTGCAATTAATAACTAAAATCAATAGATTTTGAGTAATCTTTATTTTTCTTTCTGGCACAGTGGTCAGTGATCTCTCTGTATGTCAGTTCACATCTTCAGTTACAACTGCCATTTTATGCATCATTGCTCTTCTTTCTATATACTTGTGACTTGAAGCCACCAGTGGGATAACTTACAGAAACAATTAAAACATCTTTCCGTGGCTATAGAGGGAAGAAGAATAGTGGATGTATTGGCATGAGCTTGGCAGCAGCTTCTTTGTTGATGCATGTCTTCTCTATTGCTTGCTGCCTTTGCAGCTGACTTTTTGTTTTGTTGAATGTGACTGAATATTTTTAAATTAAATAATAAATTCCATATTAAGTGAGAATGAGTCCAGGCTACTGAGTTTGGAACTGAACTCTTGATTAGAATTGTTTATAAATGCTTTAACAGCTCTGTTTCAAAATTCTTACGTAGTACAGACATGTATGCCTAAGTTGTACTTTGGACTGTTGAGCTTGGCTTTTAGTTGCAGTTGCTAATCAAGCAGAAGTACCATTTAAAAAAAGGGTTAACAACTGGGAGATATGAAGCACCTACACCTCTAAGTATGTCCTACTTTGTCTCTCAGCTGCATCTCTCCATTGCAGTGTGCTGAGGCTTACAACATGCATGTAGACTGTCCTTCTTGCCTTGTTACAAGTCTTCTGCCGACCCAGCCATTGATGTGCTTGGTCTGTCCCTCTGTAGCCGTTTCTGATGGACTCTGGGCTCTGATGCTTGCCTGACTTGTGGTGCTACGCTCAGGGTGCCTCAGGGATTTGAAAATACCTGCATCTGTCTAAGACAGTGTCTTGGTGGTAGAGACTGCAGCAAGGCAGTTTTCTCCACCTTCAGCGTAGACTTACTCTAAGAGGTTACTTTCCTAGCCCCCCTCTCCCCCCTGCCCCAGTTCTAGCCTTAAGATGAATCTGACAATTCAGTTAGTTATTTTTTTTAACCAGTTAGTGTGCAACTGGTAGTTGCAAAATTGATCAGTTTGCAGCCTTGGCACTGGCAAGGATAGAGTTTTTGCTCAGACCCTATCTTGGGTATCTCCGAATAGCTCTGTTTGCATGGCTTGGCGTCTGATCTGAGGTGTGGGAGATCCAAATTCGAAGTCCTTGCCTTCTCTGAATTGGGACAGGGCATGGGACATCCTCATGAGCATGTGCATTAAGTCTTCAGTTGTTCTCTTCCTTTCGCACAATGTATATTTGTTTTCTGTAATTTAGAAAAAGAGAGTGATACACTACTATTACAGTTTGCCTGGGAGATTGAGATTCAAATTCGGGGTTGAATTGGGAAAAGCGGACAGTTCTTCGGTGAATGAGCATCTTTTCTGATTTTCAAGTGACTACTTTTTGATTTTGACCTGATGTAGAACTTGAATGCTCACACCAGCTTTCTTTTTTACACTAAATGGTAAAAGACTTTTCTGCTTCCATCTGTCCCTCCTGGTTTTAATCTAGATTTCTAACACACCGGTTTGGGATGATTTTTGAATTTGTGGGTTTTGGCTGGTAAGTAGCCATGAAATTCAGACTGATATCCTGTGCTAAATCAGATGTCTTGCTTCTAGCCCATATTTAGTTAATCCTGTGGGCAACAGGGATCTGATACAAAGGCTGTCTATAATGGCATTTAAGATAATCTGATTCATATTTAATCTGTACTAGCAATGACAAAAGTCAGGACATCTTTGGTGTTCATATACACATTTTATTTCTGCTGGAAGAAAAGTTTTCACAAACATTAGATGTCTGAAGATCACTTTATCTTATAGGAAGGTTATATATTCGGTATATAACCGAGTCTCCAAAAAATTGTATTGGATGCTGGAGCTCACGTGAAATTCTGCCTGTGTGGGTGTTTTAACACAATACAAAACTGTGCAGTGTGGCTTCGTGATAAACTTTTGACTTGACAGGGAATAAATGGCCAATGGAGGCCTTTCATGTGCTCTGTTTCAGTTCCCTGATCCCTCCTCTAGACTTTCTTGTCTAGGAAGATTAAAAGACATTGTACATTGTAATTCTTAAACTCTTTGCCCCCAAGTATTTGGGATTATCTGTAAGCATCTCAAAAAAATTATTGTTGGAGGCATAGTTGTTAAAAAACCCCAAAACAATCAGAGAGAGAGCTAAAGAAAGGGGACTCCATAAGTACCCCTGGAAAATAGAAAGATTGAGTTAGCTTCTTTGCAAGTGAGTTTGGAGGGTGAGTTGCAGGATATGAATACAGCATTGGGAACATTCCCAGATCTTTTCCACAGTCCTTTTAATGTGGTCACAGATTCCTGACTGCGAGTGAAAATAAATTAGAATTAACTTCAGTGAGTGTCGAAAACATGGAGACTTTTAAATTTGTTTGGAAAAAAGCATCAGGGCATGCTATGATTTTTTTTTTTGTCTGTACTAATTAGTGATGACACAGCATCAAGATGGCAGAGAATGAATCATTTGGATGTTCATGAAACAACATATTTTAGTGTCACTAACATGTGGCTTTTGGGAATTCTTGAAGTAATAGAAGAAGGATCCAAGGAGTATCTTAGATGAAACAATTTGTTTGACGAGGACAGTTATTCTTAATCCGATTTCTGTCCAGTAGCCAAACTACTCCTGTTGCTTCTTGAAGACTATCAGGTATGCTAACAATACACAATGGCTTTTATTATCGAAACAATCGGGCTGAAGGACCTTTGTACTACACTGTGGAGCACCTTTGGATTCACATACAAAGTTAAATTTGATGTCAGTAGCAGCCACATATGTCTAGGAGGTAAGCTAAACCCGACTGATCAGGGACAGGCATCCAAAGGTTGTGCATTTTATATTAAAAAGTTGTAATCAGAGCATTTCTTTTTTTGAACTTACTGGAAACCTGGTAAGTTTTAGAAGCTTTGAAGAACTAAACTCAAAGAAGATAGATTCTTTGCATGATCCAAAACTAAACAAAATTTTGGTTTTTTTGTACTTACCTAAATGACCTTCGTTTCCAGAATTGATAGATTCCATTTTAGTAACTTTCTGGACTTGTAAGATTTCGGTTCGATATCACATAGTATCAGAATTAAGTTATAGAGCCAAGTAGTATTTCTTAAAATGGAACTATCTTTTATTTGAATTCAGCATGTACATGCTTGATACTGCATGTAATTAATTTTTGCTGGAGAAAACTGATGGCAGCTTTTCAAATGCAGATAATTTAAACTGTCAATAATTAACAAGACAATTTCAGAATAATTTGGGGGGGAAAAAAGTTTTGAAAAGAAGAACCTAATAACAAAGCCTAGAACCTTTGCTAAAATACTTTGACCTTCTGTTCAGCTGTGTGCCACAGGTTCTTCCAGGGTTTTTGGGGGAAGGATTTGAGTTGCTGTTGACAAAGCTTGTGCGGTTGAGACTCTCTTAGTGTTTAATACTTTTATTTCTCTAAAAAGTCTTTTGCTTCTGGAATCCTGTACAAGAGTCTTGGCCTGAACTTACGAAACATAGATGAAAAAGACGGGACCTGAAAGCCAGAAGACAAGAAGGCAAATAAATCACCCCTCAAATTTCTTGTGTAGAGATGAGGACCCACATAGTTTCCCATTTCATGCTCTTCTGAAGTACCTCTCCAGCTTTGCCTTAGCCTGCTAGGTGCAACTATTGACCTGACTTGTGTTCTTACTTGAAGGTGTGCCGTCTAGCAGGGCTCCGTGCCCGAATGACCCCAGCTAGGATTTGCATTTCTAGTACACCAGCTGCTCTTAAGTGAGAAAATGTCACGTTTCAATTATTTAAAAAGCTGGTGGAGTTTTTGAAGCAGTCTTACTTTCCTGTGGAAGTCTGATTTGTGAACCTTGTGGTTAGCAGGACTGACTTTCGCTTGCTTTTGATATTCTTCAGTTATTTTAATGTGCTGTGGCCAGAGGTGGCCATTCGATGGTATTGTATTGCAGGACAGCAATGCCCACTCTTAATGTCACGCTGGAATAAAATGTTACTCTTGGGGAAACTTTCTTCCCACTCATCATTGGCTGATACCTGTGGCAAGTGTGGAGACTGTTTTTGTAGAAAAGTTTTAAGAATTTTAAAGGTTTTTAATTAAAATTTTAAAAATCTTAAAGATTTTAAGAATATGCATTGCTATCATAAGCTGAAATCAGACTGAACTTTGGAGATAGACAAAGAATAGAGCCTTGCCCAGCTGGTATGACCGACCTCTTCTGATAGACTTCTTGCTTTCTACACCACTAAGCTCTCTGCAGAGTATAGTGTCGGAAACTCTCTGTAAATTAGCAGTTTGGAAATGTCACATGGCTATCAGAGGCATGCAGGTATCCCACTCTTAACTGGAGGGGGTTGTCCTGTAGCTGTCTTCAGTTGTTCCCTCAGCTGAAGAAACAATGTTGAACCTCTTTTCAAATAGCATTCATACTACTTGGTGTGTTGTTAACGAATTTCAAGGAAATTTTGCAGAGGGGCAGAGTTAGCAAAGATAAACTTCTGTTAGTTGTTTGTGTGAATTCGTGTGCCTGCTGTGATAGCAACTGTAGGGTTGGAGTGAGGATTTAAAGCTGATTGTTACTGGTTAATCAGGCAGTTGACAGTTCCCGAATGTACTAGTTGTGGAAGAAAGCTTCACTGAAAGCTTACAGGTTCTTATACACTTCAATCATATTTCAGTTATTTTGAAATAAATTTGAAAGCTTACAGGTTCTTGTGCTCACAGAGCTGCTTGTTTTCTTCCTGTACTTATAACTCAAAAATAATAAATTTAAAATGGTTAATTTTAGAAAGCAGGGCATTCTTCAATCAAATTATTTTTGAGAGACTTGTCTATGACTTTGAGACTGCTCTGACATTGAGCAGCTGATGGGGAACTGAGAGAGCCTATGTTATCGATCCGAAACATGTGTCTCCATGAACTCATCATGGGAAACTCTTTTCTTGTGATCAGTCTGTGGTGGGGAAAAGGCTCTGTTCTTCAGGCAGTAAATCACTGTAAAGTGAGTAGAGCAGACTGGGTGATCGGAATATTGGGTTTGGAAAATTTGTCATGTTTACATAAATGCCAGGTTTTTGTAAATGCATTAAAATAAGGATGTGAGCATGCCTGGCCTCTAATATCTGCTTTTTTTTTTTCTTTCTCTTTTTTTTTTTTTGTTAGAACTTGAAAGAATCGTGCTGGGAGAAGGCAGGCTATTTCTTTGATCTTCCTGATTTTTTATCTTGGAAAGCCACAGGTGTCACTGCAAGGTATGTTAATTATGATTTGGTCATCTTTGTCTGTTTACTTATGTATGCTTCTGCTTTAATTCACTTTGACTGGACATGCTGTTATGTACATCTGTCTGTAATTCAGCCTGCTCCAAAACATCTTGAGCCCATCTCCTGCTTCCATTGTGCATTCCTGAACACAGTTGTTCCTGTGAGCAGTGTAATTCACAGATAACAGTATGTTGCTACAACTGTCAGTTAATTGGTCTTGTACTCCATTTTGGAACATAAATATGATTACCCGAGTTACTGTGAAATATGCTTCTAATAACTCTTTGAAATCTGTTTTTGTTGATGAATTTATTGACTTTTTTGAGAAATGAATGAAAACACTTCTTTGCCATGTGGGAGGGATCTGGTAAAATCTTGTTTAAAATACTCACTTCACTGTAAAACACGGCAGCTGTATTGCTCCTGAAAAGCGTCCTAGAATACTTGCTGAGCAAGTTTTGTTTTTTTAATAATGTAATATTAAAAATAATTTTAATTTTTAATATTATTAAATATTTTTATAATTTATAAATAATTATAAAATTTAAAGAAAATAATAAAACCCTTTGAGAGAACTCCTTTAAAATCCTGTTTAAAATGACCAGTGCAAGTGAAGCGCATTTGCAGATAAATAGGTCTTTGTGAAAAATGAGGTACAGTGTTATTTATTTAAAATAAAGTCTTATGGACCAATTAAATGGTCAGCTCGGTGCAGTGCACAGTTATTTCCACAGCAATTTATGATGCTGAATGTGTGCAAACAGTAGTCTGAAATGAAAACTGGTCACAGAATAGTTTTAGTCTCTCTTGAAATGGAAGATACCTTCTCAGACACAGTTCTTTTTGAGTGCACTCTTTCTCCCCAGTTAGTCTCCATGATTGACAGCTATTGTTAAATATCTTGCATTATAGAGCAAGAAAGTGCTATGTTTGACTTAAAAAAATATTAAAAAAAGAATAATAAAAGTGAGTAGTTGTGCAAATACTTGCTAGATGACAATTGAAAGATTGTATCTCAAATCTTCCTTCCCTTGGACTTTCAGTCATATTCTGCTGTATGCTGTATAACTATGTAACAGAAGAATAACTCTCACCCCAAAGATCTTGCAATCTAAGCAGTCTTGCCACTTGACGCAGCTGTAACTTAAAGAGGATAAATCCCAGGCTCCCAGAGGATATGCCATGCAGCATCTCCATCTCGTGAAAGTACTGAAGACTTGGATTTAGAATTAGCACCCTTTGGTCAAAGGACTTGATGGAGAGTGGTGACTGCCTTTTTACCATAAGCAGTACAAGAGCGTAACATATCAAGTGCTCTTCAAATACAGGCACAGTCAGGTGTGGGAAAAGTAGCCACCTGTCCTGAAGAAAAACTTTTTTAGGTAGTTGGGGGATATGATGACCCAGAAAATAGGTACGACTGAGTAGTGGGTTACAGATTCTTGCATTTTGTCTACTAAAAGTACTGTTTAATAGGACAAGGGGACATTTTCATCTGCTCTTGCATGTGGTGGGAGTGTCTTCATTCCATGGTTTTATTCCTAATTCAAGTAAGAATAGTACTTCTGACTTGGCTAGGGACCCTGGTTGGAAGTCAGTTCCAAACACAGTTTTAATTTGGCTTTGTGGCCAGGTGATGATTAATAGATGTGATAAATGTGTGAGCAAATCATGAAATGTTCACCTTGTGCTAATGGCAGAAGAAGCTAAAATACCATATGGTCCATGTGAGCTTGGAGTCAAATATTATTTGGAATTTATTTTTAAAGAATAAATAAGATTTAAAGAAAAAATAAAATTTGGAATTTAATTTTAAATAAAGTGAAGTAGTTTCAGAGAGAATGGTGACATATTTGAAAGAGAATTCTTCTCTTGCTAGAGCAGAGGTATCTCCAGCATTGATGAACAGAGTTCCCGCTCTTCCCAGAAGCTTCCCTGATCCATAGCAACATCTGCCTTTCCTGGTTTTAATAGTGGTGGCCATACAGTGTAAAAGAAATCCCTCTCTCTACCTTTCCCTCTCCCCATCTCTCTTAACCTCCAACCTAGTGGAGTTTGTGAGGGCAGATGGAAAAGAACAGCAATGCCTTCCTGCAGACTTAGAAATGTAACTGTTATTATGATTGATTCTTTAGCTGTTGGAAAGTGAATGATTGTATTGAAGCAGTAGAAGGGATGGATTGCTGCCAACAACTGATGCTGTGTTAGCGGGGGATCTAGATTCCTTTTTCTTGGTCCTGCAAATTCCCATCCGCTGTGGTTTTCACAAAACTTGTGCTAGAGTTACACCATGCCTGGTACTTGCTATTCCAACATAGTATTTGTCTGTCTGCTTGCTGCATGTACCTGTCAGTGGTTATAATTTCTGTGAAGCCTTTGGGAAAGGGCAGGTGTTTTTTGGGGTGTCGTTAGTGCCCAGCACTGTAGGACCCTAATTCCTCCTGGGAACTTCGATTGCAATAAATATTACTAATTACGAACCAATGGTTGTATTCTCTAGTGCTCATCTAACCTGTACAGTACAGTCTGAATTCTTGAGACTGAAATGTTCAACCTTGTCTGCAACTTTGTTTGCAACCAAAATATATGGCAGGAAGTTTAAAAGGAAGTTGGGAGGGGTTATATAGGAGCTTAGGGTACGATAACGGAGTTCCTGCCTACTGTCCCTCATGGATGCCTTAATTTAGGGAGCAGTGTTATGTGTGGGTGTGGGGACGGGGAAAGAAGGATGGGGTAAGAGTCATGCTGTGCACTAGGTGTAGCGGTGCTGTCAGCTGGTGTCAGGCGTCATGGCTTGCAGTGGATTTTGCGACTGTCTAAGCTCAGTGAAGCTCAGGTTTTGCTTTGGAAGTCTGTCTGAAAAGGGAGGGTGCGGGGTTAATGACAGCTCCTTGGGTTTGCCTGGCTTTGGCTTTGTGTTCTTAGCTGTAACTTTCTGGAGGTGAGGCAGAGAATATCTCTTAAAATAAAACAAACCAAAACAACAAAACTACAGAAAATTACACTTAAAAGTAGAGCTGACAGAATTTTTACTGGCAAGTTCATTCCCTTAGAAATGACATTTTGATTATTCAAAAACTTGTTTTATTGATGAATATTGTAAGGAAGAAAGGAATGTTGGGAAAAGACTTTCTGGACAAAGTCTTCTCTGCACCCTTTTGTTGAGAGTCTTCTATTTTGGATAAAACAGTTTCTTGCACATCCTCCTTTGCTGCCTTAATGCACTCACCAAAATTAAGCCCATTGTTTTGGCTCTAGTGGAATGTCTTATGGGTTAACAAAGGAGGAAGAAAAAGACAGGAAAATACGGACAAGAAATGTTTTGCTGGAATCAAATCTATTTTTTTTTTCCTTTTTCTGTTCTCCCCCATGCACACCTGTTTCTTGGGAGTTTCCTTGTAGTCTGGTGAAGTCAAGTAATTTGTCCTGCATATGCTGTTAATACTAGGGAAGTGTGAATTTGTCAAGTATAAGATTCTTACCACCTTTTCTCCCTTTGAGCACAAAGGAGCCTATTCACAGGGCAAGACACAGTGTTAGTCATTGTGAATCATACATAACTTGGCCTGATAAAAGACAGATTTATTTTTTAAAATTTGGTTTGTTGATGGGGATTTTACTGCAACAAATGCAGTTCCAAAGGCACTTTTATAGGAAAGACTTCTGCATGCATTGAAACTATTACTCTTGCTTCATTAAATTTTTAAGGAGCCTTTCAAAACATTTTATATATATTCAACATTTGAAAACTACATACAGTCTTTTTGGCTTCAGTGAGATTACTTGGTGCACAAAGTTAAGTAGGGTGTGAGATCAGGATTTGGAGTATTTGAAAAGCAGTTCTTGATGTGTGTTTCTGAGTATGAAATTGTTTCTCTTTCACCTTTAATTCTGCTGGCTTAAACTGCCTTGTTGTCATGTTTTTTCCAGTGGATATATAATAAACAGTCAGTGCTTCTTACCTCAGAGGTGGAGACTCAAATATATTCTGAGATATTTACCTACTGTCTTTGAAATCACTATAGATCTCACTGAACAGCATCCACCCATGAATTGCAAAGGATAAGTTCCAAATCGTTGATTCCCATTGTTCTTGGAAGATTGTTGCCTGTAATAGTCCATATTAAAAATAGTTATTTTTTATTATTTCTTCTTTGGGTCGATGAAAGACCATTGAATTGTTCTGAGTAATCCAGATGGCTTACTATTCTGCATTAAAAATGTTACTGACAGCTCTTTAGTGAAAAAAATTAAAACTTTGGAACTTCCCTGCTCCTGTCCCCCAAGGTTGCAACAATGAGTATTGGTTTGGCCACTTGAATACTCAGTTGTCTTACTTCAGAAATGCTGTTGTGGAGAGGGAGAGCGAGCTGTTTTTTCACAGACGTGTTAGCAAAGCTCTTCAGAGGCTCAGCACTTTTACTCAGGGTGAGTGTGACTCATTGCTCTCTTCTACCCACCATCTATAATCTCTGATAACTTTTCCTTTATATGGTATTTTGGATAAAGCTATCGTAATAAAATCTAAATACCTATGTGGATTAGTTAGAGGCTACTGGATTATGAATGGAGAATTCTTATCCGAGATGCACATCTACAATTTTACTGTGTTTCTTGTATTGTGAAGGATTGCATTGCAGATAATATGGCTGAGCTGTTAAAGTGGGTAGAATTCACACACAAATTTCTCAAAGGTCGTGTGTATTTAGGTCCGCTGTTCTGCTTCAGTGCCACTTCCAACCATAAGCAACTCGTTCTTTGGGAAATTAGCTAGTCTGTACTGGATTTACATGGTTTAAGAGGAGCTCTAACCAGAGATTAAACCTGTGGAGAAGGATTTGGAAACATAGGGAAGAATGCCAGGCTGACATTACTGAGATAGTGTCCAACATCATGCTACGAGCCACCTCCCAAAATTTCCCCAAAAAGTTGGAACAAACTGGATGTTTGTGCAGAAGAATTTTTTTCATATTACTACACTCTAGATATGTTAATAGTTGGGGAAAGTAATGTGTTCTCTAGTAGAGGCTTCACCTCATGTGTGAATGTTCACCCAAATAGTTTTCCTGTGGAAATACTTGCCCACTCAGTCTTCAACTGCTAGCCATTGTGGCAGGGAAAAGGGTGTAACAGGTATTTCTTATACTTTTGGGGGAACTTTTGCAAATTATCTCTTTCCCACAGATCTCGGGGTGATGAGTTTCTCCAGCGAAAATCAGTTTTAAAAGAAAAAAGATGTATACTGTTATGGTAATTACAGACTGCAAAGTGAAAGGGAAAAGCTTGTAGTTCAAAAAAAGCATTTCTGGGAATGAAGTAAACTAACATTAAGCTGTATCTGTGTGAGAGTGAGTGGGAACTTTTTAATGTACAGTGTATTTTCGACAGGAAGGTACCTTGACGAATGGTTTTCTTTCATTTCTGAGAAAGAGGCTAGTCCCTTGTCTTGTCAACGTTTAAATAGCTGACTCCTGATGTTAAGCAGTGATTAAGTCCTTAAAGTTTATTTGTAACCTGTTGCCAGTTGCTTATCATTAGGGCTAGAGATGGCTCTGTTGCACCGATTTAAATCCCCAGAACTCCTCTGATGTTAGCAGGCTTGATGCAGAGTACGCTGGGATAAATAGGAGCAGAGTCTGGTCCATTGCTGAACTGCAGTGGTGGAAGTTTGTAAAAAAAATTAAAGCTAGGAAGGTGCTGTTGAATCCAAGAATCTGGATTCAGGTCCCTGCTCGGTTATGTTCCCTGTGAGATTTGGTGACGTGAATTGAACCTACATCTTTGGAGGTGTTTAGGCAGCTGAATACCTTTGAGGATTTAATTCTTGTTCATTCCTGTATTTGTCCTTCATCTGTTAAACTGATCCATACATACACTTAACAGGTTGCTTACTCTGAGGGCTGTGAGGTATTCCATCACTGTGGTTAGCGCAGTCCTCACCAAATATTTTATCCAGATAGGCTGGAAACTTTGAAAGAGCGGGAGAGTTTGGAAAAAGAGCTTGTGTTTAGAGGCGCTGTTGAAAAAACAAACTGGTGTGAGTTAAATGATTATCTGAAGGATGCCTGTGTCTTTTTAAAGGATTGGGCAATCCTTTTAGTGAGATGTGGTAACTGGAGCAGCACAGACACCATTTTTTTGGGGCCAGCTGCCCTTCCCTTCCTTTCTGGCCTTGCCATGACTAATGTATACCCTTTGGCTGGGATTCTGGCATTTGGCTGCTTCTTGTTTATATTTTGTGCCTACTTCAGAATATGCCTCGTCTGAAAATTAGTCCTCTCTCTGGAAAGAAAGGGGCTAGGGAATATTTCAGAAAGCTTTTGTGATTAGCGCTGCAGCCCATGTGGCGGTGACAGTATCCTGAATTGCACTCGGGTTTTGTGTCCTGTTTATGAAATGAAACCCAAGACTTCAGACTTGCAGACTTGTTTGGAGAAATCTCTGGAGAAGGGAGAATTATCTTGAAGGGCTGGTTGGGAGGGGAGGGATGGTGTTTTTGTGGATTGAACAAACAAAGTACCATGAATTTCTTGTCATGGAGCCAAAAGCAAGTGTCCCTGTGACAGTATCTTTGCCAAATGAGCAAATTCTACTTCTATCAGGCTTTTAATAAATTCAAAACATGTTCTTTGGAGGCTGGTGACACACAGACTGATCCAGTGTAAGAAAATAGGAAACATATACCTGGAAAAACTGTCAGGACTGTGAAGGGCAGATGTAATGTGGGCCATTACTGCTAGATTTTATTATTATTATTTGAAAACAATATGTCCTTGAGTCTACAGAGTAATCTGAAAGAGTTCTGTGTGCTTAATAAGAAAATTGTTAGCAGGTCTTGTTAACGTTAGCCAGGAAGCACACAGGCAAACAGGAAGCTTTAGCTATTGTTATTGTACAAATGCCCTTTACAAAGTATTAGCAAAAGAAGCTTAATGTGTTTTCCACAAGAACAGGAGCCCTTCATAGTGTCTAACTGTTTCTGCACAATGAAGAAAAACTGCATTGTCCCTTTCCAACAGCTTTGACATACATTGAGACATTGAGACTTGCATTCAGATCTTCAAATATTTACTACTTTGATTTTTTTTTTAAGATGTTAGGATTGTTAATTAGCTGTGACAGTATCTAGCCTTTAGTTTTCTATTGTGTTCATTTGCTGCTAAAAAAAAAAAAAAAGTCAGCTAGGTCAGTATAGAAAAGGATTGGGGGCAGTCGCGGTAGTAGATGTATTACTGGCAACTTGCCACAGAGACAGTGAACTCTGAGCCAACCATGAAGTCATTTTGAACTCAGGGAGTCTCACTAATCCAAGGCGATGTGTCTTAATTTGACAAAGCAAAGGCTGCTTGATAAGCAACCCTCGCTAGAAATGCTGTTAAATGCGGGTGTTTGTAAGTTTAGATTGTGGATGAGAAACGTGGTGATATGAAAGGAATCATCTTGTTTTCAGGTTCTTACTCCCCCAAGCCCAAAGGCAGCCTTGGCGCTGTTCTCCCTGCAGTTCGGGCTGTGCAGTGGCTTGATGTGAAATTTGAGAAACATATGTAGTTTTCTATTTCAGGAAAATGATCTCAGGGATTGAATGTGTGTTTTGTTGGCTGTTAAGCTCTGATCTTGCCTAGTGTGGTAGTTTGAGAGTGTGTGTACGAGAGAGAGAGAGAGAGAGAGAGAGTGTCTGTGTGATGGTTAAGACATTCTCCAGCACTTGAAAAAAAATTAACAATTAAAAATCAGAGTTCATATAGTCATTGCTGTTAAAGGTCTTTTCTTCAGTCTCAAAATGCTTAAGAAGCCTCTTAAATAAATATACTATGTACATCAGATAGTGTTTCTGTCATATTTTTCCATAATAGTCATTAACATTTTCTTGAGCTGATGAGTTGTACACACACAAAGTTTTCCATCGAAGCAAAGGAGCTGTGTTTAAACAACCCTTTCATTGTTGATCCTGTGCAGAAGCTATATATATGAATACTGTAATTATTAGCTTCTCTGAGAGTCAGATAATAATCTCTCCTTAATAAAGTTTGTAAAGAGATGGCTAGGGGGTTTTGAGATCAGGCTTCCTGACATGCTAAGTAATGGTGGGACTGGATAACTGTGCTTCACTGAAACTGGGGTGGTGGGGGAGGAGTATTGAACGAGGTTGTGGTGTTACGGTCTTAAATTCTGAGGAAAGACATGGCAGAAACCACAGAGGAGCTTGTTGTCTTTCAGTTCTCTTCATCTCATTTTTTTACAATCGTCTTGGTTCTCTTCAGATACAGGCTTGTTTTTCAGAAGGCGTATGTTTTTGTTGCATTAGCTTCTGTAAGCACCATCAAGGATCAGACCCTCATGGTACAAGGCATGTTATAAACAATCTGTCGTCTTCTTTGAACTCTTCCTTATGTGAAACATCATGGGAAGCCCCATGCAAAGCCCTTGTCCCCTGTGAGATTGGGTCTCTGCTCAGCAAAAGCTGTGTAACAATTGCTTTCTTGCATAAATTTGAACCAGATAAGAAAATAGCCATGTTTATGATCTCCTGGGTCATTTACAGCCCCAGCAGTGTTTCAGTGTGCACATATATAATGCATATATTCACAGTAAATTCTTAAAAAACACCCCCCCTGAAAACAATAACATTCCAGGAGTGTTCTCATCCAGTGAAGGAAAAGCTATGTAGCATGAAGTCTGTGCATTGTAGGTGTTCATGTAGTGCTTAAAAGTATTAAAACTCACTTAAATTTATTATTCCACAAGGGACACTTTTTGTCTTTAATTTTTTTATTTTTTTTATTTTTAAACTTAACTCTTCTATAATATTTTGCATATGGAATAGTCTTAATAAATTCAGCCTTTAAATGCTGCTCTTAAGAAAGTGCCTTTATTATTTTATGGATGGGAAAAGAGCCATATAATTTGAAGGGTAACATTCATCAAAGTGTTTAGCTGGGCATCCAGCTTTCTGTCTAACTTAAAGTGAGAATTAGGTGTCCTATTCCACAGGCATTTTCACAGATCGCACCGTAAATTATTTATTCTGGACCAGTTCTTCCTCCAGACTTCCCAAACAAATGCTTTTCACCACTGGAGTGTTCCTCCTATCCCTTTCACTGTAATACATGTCTGTAACAACAGTCCAGGCCTGGAAGGCAGTTTACTTACATGTTTGCTTTATTTTTGTTGGCTGGCTATCTAAACCTGTTTAATGTTAGTAACTTTCACTGGAAATTCTCATCGTGCTTTAGGATGACACTGATGGTGTCAGGGTTGATTTACATTATCTCTTTAAAGCAGCATTAGCTTACATAGGACTTTTTCTCGTATTTGTTTTAGCATTCCTATTATCCAGAGAGGAGCCTTTTAACTGTGAAATGTAAATAACCTGACAACGAAGACTTCAAAAGAAAATTATTCTTTGTCCGTGGCAGTGATACCAATTTTGCCAACTCTGTAACCTTTAAAATAGTGTACTTTTATGCTTGACCTGTCATCTGCCTATAAAAATAATCTTAGATCAATGATACAGTGCTTTCAAGAATGTGTCTAAAGAAACCAGACAGTTCCACATATGTGTTCTGTCATTTTTGCATCATGGTAGAACATCTGCTGCTTTAAATATATATAAGTAAGATCTGGTTATTGATTTGGTGTAAGTGCCTGGTAATGCTTTCTGCTTACATTGAGAGAGTGAACACTTTTACTGTAGCTTGCAAATTGATGTTGCCAGATAGTGAGTCTGATATTATATAAATATATAATATGTTATATGAAATCACCAAGGATTTGTTTTTTCCTTCCCCGTTATTTATTACAGTGCTGTTCCATTAAGCTGCTCATTAGGTGAAAGTTGTAATTCAGTCTTCAGTGGATGAAATGTGTATGTACTTACGGAATCAAAGACATTCCAAGAAAGATTGTTTATTTTCTTACTACCTTCTTTAATTAAGTTTCGATGGTAGGATTCTAACTGTTTGACTTGAGAGAAACAGGTGAAGCAATACTGACTGCAGTGTGATACAGCAAAGATGACTGAAGTTATGCTTATTGGTTGTCAGACGCTGCATACATAGGAAAGTTCATTCACCTGTGGATAGGATGTTGTACATGGATAACATGGCTGTTTAATTTTGTAGTGAAGGGGAAGTTCTGTATTTTGTATTTTACTATTAGCTGGCTTCAGATAATATTTGGATTTTATATATCTTTGGTTCGCATTGCTCACCCTCAGCTTTAAACTGCCCCTGGAGCTGCTCATTAAATTAGAACCTGTGTTTGTCCACTTCGTTTTAGTTCGAGTGTTCTATCTCAGATTTGTCAGCCTGAGTTATGAGCTTGCTGGTATTCTGCAGTACTGATGTATCCTTGGACTCTCCTGAGTGGGGATTTGGAAACATTCCTCAGAAAGCCTGTCCCTGTGTTACCTGGCAGGCTGCAGGTAGCTCAGAGCCTCAGCCCTGTGGCTCTCCTGCCATCACTCCCGGGCTCCATGTGCCAGTGTCTGTTAAATGGGAGCCTGTGGAAAGTGGCATACCAGTTGCCTCTAGTACCCTTGCATAAGGAATTTTAAGTGGGCAAGAAAGTAGGAAAGCCCTTCATACTGCAGAAGTTGATTGGGAAAACCTTATCTGAAGATGCGCAAAGAGAGATATGCCTGTTATGTTCAAAGCCCTCCCTGCCCCCAAACCCCACTTGCATTTATGCATATGTAGTACATGTTGTTAGGATGAAGGCAGTAGCTCCCGCTTTCATTCACTGTAGACTGAAACCTACAGTTTTGAAACTTAGAGCTTTGAAAGATACTCTTCTCTCCTTCCAACCTCATTTTCCAAGGTGAGCTCGTTCTTCTGAAGGGTGAGGCTGGATCTGCACACTACAGTGGTTTTATATTTAATTAAAAGTGGTGAGAGGGGGAAAATGTACCACAATACATAGAAAGCTATTTGTCTGTACTTTCCGTTGTCTGAGATTCCCTCCATGAAACTGTTTGTGGGAGTTTCTGATGCTGGTTTGTTGTTGTATATAAAATAACTAATACAGGCTCTTTTGAGAAAAAGCGATATTGTGATATAATTTTATTTTCAAGAAAAAAATTGAGTGTACTTCCCAACCTAATGGGAAAGGTAGGTGCGGTGTTGTCCTTAGTTCCTTGAATGCAGCATCTCTATGTGAGTTTGATGATGCATGGTCCTTTCATCTCCCTTTAAAGAAGAGAAAATGGGGAATGTGTAAGAACGTGATAAGCTGCTGACACCTGTTCTTCATATTTGTCCCATCTCCTGCCATTCTTGGCTTCCCTGCTTCCATCTCCCAAGCTCTGTGGGCATACTCTTGCAGTCTGGATTTGGAAAGAGCAGTTGATATGGTCCCCTTCAAGAACAGTATCTTTCCTATATTGTGTTGGGTAATGTTTGCCCATGATATATATAATTTGTATCTCAAAGATAAATTGGAGTCCTTTAGTGTTCACCACTCCTCATGCTGATGCCCCAGTACCACCAGGTATGAATATAACATGAAAGCTTTTTGGAGGGATTCCAGTTTGTTTCAGACTTCCTGGTTTTGTATACTTTGTCATGTAGCAACTCTTCATTTTGCATATAAGGACAGTTCATAAACAGATGTTGAATCTCAACATGGTGCCTGAAATTTCCTGCTATTTCTGACCTGCCTGTAACAACACAGACAATCCTAATTTACACCGGTTAGCTCTGCTGGCAATCTAAGTAAATTTCTATTAACTGCTTCTTTTTTAGCTTCTGTCTCTTCAATTGCAGCTCAGAGGAAAGTTATACCTAATAAAATCTTTAAGTAAAAGATTTCTACTTGCCTAACCTATCAAGATACATATTAATTAATGAATTAAAGTACATGCTCATTTGCTTTGGTACAAACAGAACAATAAGGAGAGAAGGAAGAGTGAGAGTAAAAAGAATGGTGTCCAAAATGACAGCACAAATTACCTTGAAACTATGATATCTGCTGTGCCGATGGAAATAACTTCAGGCTGATATCTAAGGTTTCATCCACTGTCTTGTTTACTTGTTGGTTTATCTGAAAGGGCCTATGTGTGTGTGTGTGTGCGCACACATGTGTAAAATAAGGAATACAGTTTTACCTTATTAAATTTGAAACTCTGCTTGGAGGAGTATTGCTCAAGAAAACCACATCAGGCCAAGCTTTTCAAAATGCAGACTGGTTTAGAGAAATCATTTTAATATATTGAAGCCTCAAGCCATCTACCTCTGCTCCTGAGAGCTCTACCTGAAAACTTCCAGGGCTGAATAATATAAGGTTTGGGGTTTTTTAATCTTTCTGCAAGAAATACTAGTCTGATGTTTTATTTTCTTAAAGTCTGAACTCCACATAACTTTTTTTCAGAACTGTTTATCCTCACTCCAGACATGAACCTTGGAAAGGTGGCAGAAAAAACAAACAGCTGCTGTGTTTTTGGGCAGTCTGCATTCCTTTAAACTCTCTGAGATCAGACTTGTGCTGAGATTTTCAAATTATTTGTCCTAGGGCTTAACCACTTTCACTCCTGCTTAAAAGTCAGTGAGTTTGCCATACCAGTGCTTGTGAGAGCTGTCATGCAGAGCCTTAATGATTCAAGAAGTATGAATATATGATGTGTTCTTAGGGCTTTTTATTATTGTTTCATTCCAAATTCACCTACCTCCCTAATCATCTTTCCATTTTTGGACTCCAATCTTTTTTTAACTTAAGCGTTTTGCTTAAGCTATTCTAGGGAATTTTGTTTTCATTTTGGTTTTGGGGTAAATTTGATGCATATAAAAATGTTATTAATGGACCAAGGTGGAGGTAATAAAAAAGGCTGTAGCATTCCCAAGGCCGAGCGTCAGAAATGGTCTTCTCGAAGTTTGGCTTTCTTTCCATTGAAAGCAGGAGATGGGAAGAAGAGCTATCGGTCTGGTGGCACTGTTTGGTGTCCTCTTTCTGAGGTGTCCCAAGGTTGTTCTGTGGAGCCTGATGTAAGCAGCTGAAGAGTCAGGACAATGCAAGCTTGTGTGGTCAACTACTAAAGAGTATTTAACGATCAGGGCCTTCATGTGGGTTTGCCTGTTAGAGAGTTGTGAAGGTGTTGCTTCTACTTGTGCCTTGTAAGTAACTAAATCCCAAGCATGTCTTGCAGTTCTGTCACTTCCCAGTTTGTGGAACTTCACTGAGTAAAGAGATTGGTGGTACCAGATCACTATTTTTGTGATATGGGTTAAATATATTGGGCAGGATGCTGAGACCAAATGTGTGTTTACTAGCAACTAGAGTTAATGGAAAAACAAAGCTGTCTGTCCAACTCCGAAGGGCTTTTCAGTTAACCATGTTCGTTCTTTGGGCCTTTTTCCAGCAAAGCACTTAGGCACGTGCTTAAAGTTAAAACATGTGCTTAAGTGCTTTGCTGGTCTGGGTCCTTTTATTTGCTATCCAAGCATGTTGGTATGAACAGGCTGTTGGTTGTATGACTGTCCGGGGAACTGTTCTTACGCTGTTCACTTTTCTTCTCTGAACTTTTTGTCCACCGATGGCCCAGGAAGGATAATTTGTGATTTCAGTGTGACACGTATAATGATTTGCAAAGAGTCTGTAGGTTATTGATTGAGATTAATTGGCACTGATTATGAAGAAATTGTGAATTTGGAAAAATTAAGGTCAGTCCACCCAGAGAAGTTTTCATCTGATGTCTTGCTCCAGCTGAGTAATCTGACTGGCACCATTTGTCACAGGACAAGAGCATCTTCAGACAGTTAAAATACTGTGGATTTAGCCCATGATATGACACGTTATTCCTTCTTCCAGAAAATGCTCTTTAAGTAATTGCTGCCTTTTAGGTGGCACTTGCTGTTATTTTTTGATCTGAGTGTAGATTTGTTTGTTTATTTATTTATTTATGGTTTTCATTACTGCAGTCCAGAGCTGCATATCTCTGATTACTACAGGACAGCAGGTCTTTCTTTCTCATACCATTCGTGACAACTCAGTTAAAATCAGACCTTGGGATTTCTGTTCCGGCATCTTCCGGCAGGAAAAGTTGGCCTTTCACCTCTAAAGCCATCTTAGAGCATCATTGAGTTAGGTTTTAGTATGCTTTTCTTTGTCAAGGTGCAAACCACTTTACACCAAGGAAGATGGCTTAATTATACAAAACGTACAGCCTGATATTGCTGACTTAATTGCAGGAGTTAGTAAAGACTGTCTATGTAGAATAAGTCAAGCACAATCCTGCAGTTGCTTATGCAAACAAGTGACTTAAATGCTCCAGTTGACGTCAAAGACGCCATTCGTTCAGGTCAGGTTACTCACACCTAAGTCTTTTTAGGACCAAGCTCACAGATAAATAGTAGCTTGCAAAATTTCATTTTAAAAATTTGTTCTTATTTTCTCTTACACAGGGTTTCTGTGAAGAGTGATCTTTTAAATTCCATCACTTCATTTGGTAAAACACGGAAATAGGGGAATTTTTGAGCCTCCCCCCCCCCCCATTTTTTTATTTCATTAAGAAGATATGAAGCATTAAAGGGGGAATAAAGCAGTCTTAATTTTTTCAGGCAGCTAACATAGGGATTTTGAATTTACTTTTAGTAAATTCACTTCTTCTCTGTGCTTGCAGAATTTGCAAGTGTATTTTCTGTAAGTATTGCAGTATAATTCAAGTATCAGGAAAGCAAAAGACAAATATTTTAGTGCTGTTAGAGCTGCATGAAAGCATTCATTAGGGTTTAGAATAGTGGTAAACTCCACCCTTCTGGTTCAACCGTCGCCTTTCACAGTGTTTAGTGTAAGGCAAGCTCAGGCATTACCCAGCTTACCTGGGAGGGTGAGCTCTGTCTCTGAGAGAGCTGTGGATGTGCATTCCCAGATGAAGTTGTTTTTAAGATTTAAATGAATTTAAAAACCATTGATGTCCACCTTCCTTGTGTAACAGGCTAAAGTATCTGAAATTAGAAGAGTAACATCTTTCTTGTAGCCACTCTTTGAAGAACCTGGGGGGTGTTTTGCTTGACTGTTAGAACAAGTTAGTGAAGGGTCGTTTTGTCCAGTCCTTTCTCCTTTAAAATGGCAGCAGTAATTGTTTCAGAGGAAATAAAGGAAAGAGGAATCCTAGAATTGACAACATGATAACATCCTTCTGGGGATAGCTCTTTTAAATCATGCTCAATTAATGACAGTTTATGTTCCCTTATATTATTTCTCTCTCTTATTATGACCAAAGCAGTCTAGATAGCCAAGTAATGTAGTCTTTTTTTTTTTTTTTTTTTTACCTTTCCTTTTTTTCTTTCCTTTCTTTCTTTCCTTTTTTTTTTTTTTTTTCTTTTTCTGTTACGGATTTGGTCCCAGCAATACCCATAGCCTTTTCCAATTGTGTAATGATTCCTTGTTTTGTTTGAATGTCTTTATTGCCATGTTCTGAGGAATAATGACACCTACTTTATCTACACTCTAGCCTACCTTATTTTCGGTATTGATCTCCCATTCCTCTCCCTACTGATGTAAATAAGCTGTTTTTTTCATTGTTTATGGAAATTTATGTATGCTTTTACTCACGTCTGTTGCCTGTTTCAGAACTCCTTGTGGTTCTACTTGATGAGGTTTTCTTAGTTTGGTTTGCAAAATCAGAAATACTACTGTTGATCTCCTTGCTTCTTGAGATTTGCTCAAAAAATTTAACCTCTTTTTTATATGAATTACAATTCTAAAGGACTGTAAACTCCAGCCATTATTATTGTTGTTTTTTTATTGTTGTTATTTATTATTAAATACTCTAGAAATAGGTGAAATGATACTGTCATTTAAAAGATTAAAATACAATACAGCGTATGATTTATGTAAAATGAGTCAGCTTGCTTTTCCTCTGATTGAAATGCCCACCTTTAAAATCAAACCATCAAAATTTTTTTTAAAAATTGATGCTAATGTCTGTAAATTTTGACCAAATTATGTAGTGTTTAGGAATGACATGATTTTAAGAATATACATTGACTGAGCTGACTTTTGTGATGGGAGGTAACACACCTCATTGACTGTGTAGGAATCTCGGATGTGCATCTTTGATATAGGTGCACATGGTAGCCAAATCCTGTCTTCCTAACCTGAGTAAGACTTGGTGGTTTACCTGAGTAAAGGAGGGCTCAGTATTGAAGTTGCGCACGTGAAAGCGGATCAGCCTGCATCAAAATACAGTTATTAAAACTTTCTTATATTGCAGTACCCTTGGCAATTTCTCTGCTTCTGTTCTGGTTTCACTTAGGCTTTGTCTGGCCACAAGTGCATGACAGCCAAGGTTCCAGTTCAGCATAGTCTGACTAAGCTGGTAAAAACTCCCATTAACTCTACGGACTTTTCTTCAGGTCTTTATACTTGCGCACGTGTTCAAGTACTGTGCTACATTATTTACTTACTAATTAGTAAAATGTGTCTTTATAGTGAACTTGTGAAGAGATTTCTAGACTAATAGTTCTCTCTCTCAAAATATCAATGTTAGGGCTGTGAAGGTGGTTTTTTCCCCTCACCATCCTAATTCTACTCAATTATATGAAAACAGCATAAACCACATCATGCGGTGTTGCTCACGTGAAGATTTACTTTACTAGTCAGTGTATAGAGTGTCAATGCCCACGTGGCTGCTGGGCAGATGTTGCCCTCAGCATCATGCCACACTTTCTAAACCACTGGAAAAGTCCACAGCACTTCCTAAGCCTTTGTGCTCCCTAAACATGGGTGTTGGTTGTGCATGTCCCCTGTGTACTTTTCACACAGTAGAAGGATAAACAGCAATCTTCCTACAGCCCGCTGATGCCAATCCCGTGGAATAATAAAATCTGTTCTAATACAGCTAAAAGATGTGAGAATACGTGTGGCTGTGTGACAGCCAACAGCTGAAGCACCAGCTGGTGCTGACAGATGTGTTAGGTGGTGCCCGTGTGGATGTGAGTAGCGGTGTCCTGCCGGTATTGCACTGGGAGATATTTCTGTTGCTGGAGAGGGTAATCTCGCCCTGTGAAAAGCCATGCGGTGGTGAGGGAGCTTGCCTGAAACCTGGCTTCCTTTTTCTCAGTTACTTGTAGTCTTTGCTTAATCTTTTGACTAACTTCATTGAGTGTTTGATGAAGCCTTGAATGGCGGTGAAGTTCTTCAAGCTTAGACTTCCAGAGGAAGGCTATATACCGGCTCTCTATACTGATACTTTCCATTTTAATTGTGCAATAGTTTTAACAGCCTGAAGAAGGTAACAGGAGAAAGTGTTTTTTTTAAGTACAAGCTCTTAATTGAAATAGATACTTGACTTCCTATAACAGCAGTTTGCTAGAAATACTGAGCTTGTAAGATTGTATTTTTCTGAATAAATTGAACTGAAGCACTGCTGATGTTGCATAATGACAGGAGTTATGTCCAGAGGGCAGGCTGCTGGGCTGGAGCAGCTAGATACGTGGGCTTTATTTCCAGTTTTGCTTTTAATTTGTCTTGCCATTTTTGGATTGTTTTTATAATCTCTCCTCTGCTTATTAAGCTTTTAAAACTTACAATGATTCAATTTTATATATGTGCACACTTTTTGTTAGTCTCATATTTAAAGATTTAGATTGCAGCTGTGCATAGGTAGATTTTTCATATGTTCAGCATCATGGTATCTGAATGGGTCTGCAGACTGAGTCTCTGGACTTCAGGATTCAATTCAGGGGTCTGAATGAGGTTTACTCTTCGACCCTTGGCCAGGTCACTCAATTTCTTTTGCCTCTCTTTGCCATCTTTTGAGGGAATAGATTAGTATTTCCAATCCCACATACTATGTCTGATTTGTCTAGACAATACATTTTTGTGTCTAGGACTGTGTCTCATTATGTGTTTTTCAACAATGCTGAGGACAATGGGCTTGAATCTTGGTTGGGTGTCTGTAATATAATACAGAATGAAATTAATAAAAAAGCAGGCAGTCTGCTGACTGTTTGTTTCCCCTTGCCTCATGACATGGTGAGGCGTATGTGGGTGGATAAAATATTCTTATTTTATACTTTCTGGTCCAACTCAACATGTTTAGCTAAATGCATCCCTGGTGTGAATCCGCTGAAATTACTGGGTGTACACAAGGGATTAATCTGACTCGATATGTTGCACTTGAGATGGGTGGTTCCCTTCAGGTCTGATGACATAACTTCTTCTAGGAAAACTGCATTTAAGAGCCTTAAATCTTCTAAATCTTTTCATAGTGTGTTCCTAAAAAGGAACATAATTTTTTTTTTTTATTAGACTCTGTTACAACTAGTAAAAGAAATGTAATCTCAGTGTAGTTAGTGTGATTCACCTTCTCTGCATGACTCTTCTGGCATTTGCAGTGTTTGATGCATTTATTTATATATTTTAAAGGACAGGTTTAAATAGATTACAGCAAACAATTACAAACAGATACATTCTCCCAATCCAAAATAAATATCTGTGTATAAATATGTGTGTGTGTGTATGTATTGATGAAAAAGTAAAACATGCCAGTTTTCCTTCAATACTTGTATATCAAATGCATGCTTTCACATCTCTAGCAAGACATATAGAAGTTACATTTTTAAGGTAACTTATCCAACACAGCATTTTACATATGTAGGTTGATCCTTGGAGTCTGAATTTTGCAGAAATGGTTTTCCCAACAGTATGTCATTTTGAGGTTTATCTGTGTAATACAGTATCAGTCTCATACTTTTTCTGGAGTACAGGAAACATCTACACTTTGTTTCTCAAGAGACTTCTGTGCTTATTGTGGTGGTAATTAGAGGTCACTCTTAACTCTGGTTGGGGTCGTCAGTGGGTTGACACCAGAGTTTAAAGCACTTTGCTGCTTTGAAACCTTGTGCTGCTATGCAGTCTTTGAAAATGATCCTATTGTTCTTTTTTTTTCTTTCAAAGTGGCACCCAGAGTTTAAATATAACATGGAATCTTGTCAGGGAGTGGCTGTAATCAGAGGAGATTAATTATAGATGTGGGTGTAGAAAATTGCAAATGTGAATTGTCTTTTTCATACAATAAAATCTGTCCCTTTAAGTAAGCAACATGCTTGCTTAGAAAATTCTGTGATTTAAAAAGCCAGCCAAAAACCTCCTAAGTGTTACAGCATGAACACCAAATACTTGAGTGAGGTTTGAGTTAATTACTCCCTTTTCCCCTTTACAGAAGTTATGTTAACTTCTTGATTTACTAATTGAAAAATTTTCTTTCCTGCCCACTGATTGTTGCTAAGGGCTGAGTGGGACTTCTAACATGCAGGCATGGTGGTGTGCGTTTGGTAGAGTCGAGTCCTGCTTTTACATGTTGTATCCTGACAAAAGGCCTAAAAGCCCCTGGTAGTGTCTGCCTTGAAATGTCCCATCTTGCTGAGGTCCTGAAAAAAATCTGCAAGGAGACTATGTTATGCTTGTACAAGAAATTGCTTTCTGGTATTTTCTTCCTGGCTATTGTTGAGAACTTGTATAATACTGAAATGGGACTGGCCAGCAAGTGGGCACGGAGACAGTATTTGTGAAACAAGTTTAGCTAGTGCTTTTCTTCATGCGATGCAACCTTTGCCAGAGTCAGAGCTCCTGCTTGCTGCATGAGAAAACCAGTCGTGGCCGTCTGTGGTTGTTTCACCTGCCTCGGGACAGCTGCCCTTTGAGCCATAGAGACCATTTTTGTGCTTGGATCTGTAGCATACGTTTCCTCAAGCAGTGAGGAAGTCTGATCTAATATCTCTAAAGTTCAAAAGAGAAACTCCTCATTTCACCTCAGTGGAAGTTGGGCAAATGCCATTACCTCTTGCAGCCCTATGCATTTCTTTGGCTGATAAGTAAGTTTTGAAGTACTGGGGTAATGCCTACCTGCGTTGGTCAGACATTTGATGGATACCAGTCCTTCGAGGGCTGCGATGTAGCTGCTGTTCCATAAGAGCCTTCCTCTCACCTAGAAGAGTACATTACTCTGCCATGGACTGTGCTTTGGCAGGGAGATTTACGGTAAAGGAAGGGAGACCCGTTTCACATTTTTAAATAAAAGCTGTGCCACCAGTCCAGGGAGACTTCTGACCTTCCAGATGTGAGGCCAGTAAAGCTCCTGAATACAAGTTCACAATTTCAAAACCAAAATTTAGTCTTGTTGATTGTAATGGAGTCTGTTAGGATCATACAAGTTCACAGAGTCAGCAGTGTTCAGAAAAAAATGGAGGGAATAGTGTATCTTGTCAAACAAATACTTTGAACACAGATTTTAAAGAAGACGTGTGAAATCTTTCAGCCAGATATAGTACTACAATATAATATTTTTCAACAACAACAACAAAAAAATGCCCTGAAAGGCTTTGGAAAGGTATATAGTCAAATACCAACATCATCATTAGCTTCAATGTATCCAGCTTATAGTCATGAGCAGTTCACTGTCTTCTGGGTTAGCCAGTTCGTGTACTGCTATCTTTTACCAAACTTACACACTTCTAGCAAAAATGAGTCTTTTCTACTAAAACCTTATTTTTTGAAACTGAAGAGCTGTTTTCTGAGATTGAGTTTTCCTCATGATGATGATGATGTTTCAACTGAGATAATGAAGACTTCTAGAAAACAGAAAAATTAACATCCAAATAATTTTTGGAACATTAACTCTTGAATGTTGCAAACTGGAGTTTGTGAAATATGACAAAATTGCCATTGACCTTAATGTTAATAAATACTGGCATTTCATTGCATCATACAGAAGGAGGAAATTAATCCTTGAGTTTTATATAAATATATACATACTTATTTATATTATCTATCTTCTTTTTTTCTCTGCGATTTTAGTGAAAATTTCAAAATGGGGAGAAAGCTTCGCTTTGGCTGTGGCATATAACTTCTTTTAAGAAATCTAAATGTCAGTTGTGTTACTTTTTATTATTTATGATAAGTGTTACCAGAGCATAGAAAGGATGAAGCTATAGTAGAATTGCTAACACTGATTACAGTAATTTGCTTGCTACCTTTATTGGCTAGGTTTAAGGCCTCAGACATGCGAAGACTGAAAGTCAAGGCCTCTGAGTGCAACTAGAATGTGTCTGCTAGTTGTCCCGAACAGGCTTCCCCACCTGTCTTTTTTGTTTGGCACATTTAATGTTTTGTTAGAAGAAAACTTTTTCAGGCAAGAATCAGGTTGCACTGCTGTACTAAGACAGTGCGTTTGAGCAGGCAGGAGTTTCATAGGCTTTGGTTCAAAGGCAATAATAATAAAAAGTGGTGTGTTGTAAATATTAGGAACTTGGGATTTGCACGGTTGGGTGCATGGACCAGACCCTGTCATGTTTTGGTTTGTGTACATGCAATTAAAGAGCTGTTGAATAGGCGAAATGAGTAAAATGCAGACAGTGTATGTGAAATAGAGCACACCCAGACTCACTTGGCCCTGTGGTTTCAAACTAATCTGCCTGAGAGATCTACTATAGTAACTGAGTGACAACAGGTGCAGCACTTCTCGCACCGCTGTGAACTCAACCCACTGCTCTTTGATTCTTTTTAGCACTTAATATGGGCAGTATCCAATACTTTTTACACATTTCAAGACTAGCTGACTGGGTGTCACGTTTTTTCTCCTGTTACCTGAGAAGTATTGCCTTAGGACAAATTGCCCTCTTCTTTTCCCATTTCCCCCAAAGCTGCCAAATACACCAAGCAGGCAGAGAGATTGATGGCAGGTAGAAATACCAGCCGTGTATGTGGATCTCATAATCTGGTTCTGTTTCAAAGGTCATTTATTAATGTATATGACACTAGCCATAATGGAGCTGAGAATAAGTACATGTTTCCTATTGTTCCGTGATAACGTCTGCTGTATTTCAGGCTTTTGTAGTACCAATGCCCAGTTCTATTTAATATAAAGCCTGGATGCTGGGAGGATTTGTGCTGTGTGTTAATTTTTTGTCTGGAACATGTTTGCAAAAAACACAGTCAAATCTGTGACTGTGTTAGAGCAGTGAATTGCTCGTTTTTGTAAAAAGCCTCAAGACTGTGGGGTGCATAATCTGGGAGGACATTGACAGCTTGGTCCAGATGTCAGCATGTGGAGAAATTCACTTGAGCAGGACCTAAACCCTGGTTTTCAGTTTGAATTCAAAATCTGTTTTGAATTTACAGTTTGCAGAACAAAAGAAAAAACATGTTTGATGTTGTGACAGTCACACTCCATTGTTTCAGGTCTCCTTCTGGCCTTCAGAATGTCACATAGTTTTCTTAGTTCTTCAGGCTTTGTAGCTTTAAATAAATCTGGCCAACAGACCACAGAAAGTTACTTTGTCCTCCTGCATGCTATTCCTTTTGGGAACTCACTGTACCCTATGCTAGCCTTTGTAGGGCTTAGCTTTGGTACGGTCCTCAGCAGGTGCAGTTGCTCGTAGTTCACCACCATCAAGCCACCCTCAGTACGACAGCCAGGTTGCAAAGACAGTTTTCGTGGAAGTGATCCATTGAACATATTTTGTGATGCCAGTAAATTATTTATGTTCATGAGTTTAAATTCATTTCTGAGCAGTAAGAATGAATGAAGTAGATCCTTTTGCTTTGGAATCAAGTGCAAAGCTTCCATTCACTTCCAGCTGATCAAGACAGGGTTCTCTGCCTTTAAAGCCAGTAGCTGACTCCTTTTCCAGGCCTAACTAGTATCATACCAACCCTCTTGAATAAGAGGGTATCATATTGGTGTTGTACCAACCTCATGTATTAATGCCTTACTGGGGTCACATTTCAGGGGAAAACTCTTTCTTTTGCTAACTATTCTTGTTAGTAGGACTTTTTTATTAACCTATACTCAAAATCGTGATTACTTTCAGCAGACCGCTGCAGTTATGGGATACCACCACAGCACACCCCCACACCGAACTGTATTTTGTTGTCAAAGATAGCAAGTATTCTCCCAGGCAGGGCAGAATCTCTGCAGAATTGGTAGTCACGACCATGCTTCCTTTATCCCTTTTGGAGTGTGGGAGATGGTGTCAGCAAAGAACGGACCAAAGCATAAAACTTTGGCAATTCTTAAGTAGATGTGGAGAAGGTTTTTGCGACCTTTATCTTTTAGGTACATTTTTATGCAGATAACTAAGACCATACAGTATTACCTATTTTTTAACAAGTGTATCCAATTTCCTTGTCTCCAAGAAGTACAACAGAGTGAGAGATAATACTCAGAATGAATAGACAGTGTGGGAAGAGCCACATATCAACTACCTTTGAGCACCTGAGTTGCTTTGGCCATGAGTCTACTTGCCCTGGATCCTTTTGAAAGTTAGTGGGGCAAATAGTACCTTCCAGACAGCATTTTGGGAATTATCAGTGTGTGTTCACCCACTGCTGACTCCCTGAACCTCATGGTTTTCTTGTGAGGACATACTGCTGGTGTTTTTTTCCAGTGTGCTGAGATTCTGGTCATACAGGACTTCAGCACATCTGCAGTCAGTCCTCAGCAAGAGATGTGCAAAACTTCAGAGCTAAACAGTAATAGAAAGGATTGTGTAATAAGCTGTGCCCAGCCAAATCTACTTTATAATGAATGTGGCAGGGATTTTTCTTTCTTTAGGCTGTTGGATGCAAGTAAAATCCTATAGTTTTTTGTAGACTAGAATTTGTAAGAAACTCTAAACATAATCATGTTCCTGTGAAAATCTGGTTTAAATAAAATAAAAAATTTCCATACAAAAGGGTTGCTTTTTTCAGTAGGAGTATGCTAAGCAAAACTTTTTGTTCCGAACAGAGAAAGGAAATCTTTCATTTCATTGTATTTGGAATATGCTTGAGGAAAAGAGTCTTCAAATTCATGGTATTTCAGCCTGGCTAAATATGGCCTGTGCTGCTGAGGGTTCCGCACCATGTCTGCTCGAGGCCTGCGTTAGATTAGGCAGCTGGGAGAGGACTGTTGCCTAGATGATTGCCTGTTAACTCAGCACCTTTGAACCCGGTTGATCCTGGTAGTGAAGTAAGGGGAACATTTGCTTCCATCCATCTGGTTCATCCAGCTTCAGCTAGTGCAAGTCTGGTGTTTATGGCCAAATAATTGAGGCAATACTGCCAAATAGTTAGGAAAAAAAGGGATATACCACAGTGAGTATCAGTGCTGTTTCTGTTTAATGTCTGCCCTTCATCTCATAAAGTTTAGGAGTTGCTGTGAAATACAGATTTTTCTAATAGTTGAGGCTTTCTTTGTAGGTATAGTGATTTGATTCCTTGGCTTCCTCTTTACCATAATGCCTTTCTGGATACAGTTTTTCCAAGTTATGAGTTGTGCTATCAGTTTCTCAGGGTGATACTCTAGAGGCAAATTTCTGAGTGATGGCCCATAAAGCTAATAATATCTATGCCATTGGTGTTCAAAAGTGGAAAACCCATGAGCAAACTGCTCTTTCTACATGTGCCTACAGCTCTCTAGGTATACAAATTGAGCAGCTGTGTGTAATTATTAGAGCACCTCATCAGGTAAGTGGCAGGGATTTGAGTTCAACGCATCCAGGTTCTTTTGAAGCATGTAGTGAAGTTAATCTGTCATTACAGGCATGTCAAATAAATTCTTTTTTCTTGAGAAAGACATTCTGCAGTATAATATTTTATGTAAGATATTAGGGCTTTGGATAAAGCTACATTGTTCAATTAAACATGTACTTTTTACGTTGCAATTGAGTGGTGGCAAGGGTGGAATAAGGAGCTTAAGTTCCAGAGAAGTGTAAATGCTTGTACTGTGTTTACAACAAGTGTTTTGAGGTTCCTGCTGTGGCAATGAAAATAAAAATCTGATGGCTTAGTGTTTTAGCTCAGATTTGAAGTTGGTCTTCATATCAGAACCTTCCAATACAGATCTGCCAGTTAATTCATTTGGGAAAAGGTGTCCTTCCCAGTTCATGTTTTCTATATTGTATTAAAAATTCAACCAGAAATTATCAATTTGTCCTTCTTCTGTAAGCACTTTGCATTTGTAGATCTATGCAAGTAGGATGAAATCACATCCCCATTGCTATTTCATACTAGAGTATGTTCACTCCAGCCATAGGCAGTAAGAGAGCTCGGAGATGCTGGAATTCAGTGGATGGCGAGGGCCAAGGTGTCCCATTCACGCTGTTTCGGTGGGCCTGCGTATGTAATGTGGTGTTCCTCAGAGGGGGCTGTGTGGAAGAGCTACCCCCTGTTTAAAACATGCTCCTTGGAGTCCAGCAAGGCTGCTCACATTTCTCTTTGGATAAGCATGGCAACTCCGAGGGAGTTGCTTCGTGATCTTTGAAAGTGGGGGGCCGTGACATTTAGCTCTCGTCCTTGGAGCATTTTTCAGGGTGTAGCAATAGTTCCTAACATTGATCTAATTAGAAAAATACATGTTCGGTTCTGATGATAATTTGTTATGATTTGGTATTTACCATATTTGGGGAACCTTGGTACATTATTGTTTTACTCTTTATGTCTATAATTTTTTCCTGAAGTGTTGAGATGATCTTTATTTCAAGTATCCTGTCTTTATTTTTCCTTTTAATGAGAGGTTTGAGCTGATTTGGGGAAAATGTTCATTTTTCCCCAGTATTTTCTTCAGCCTAGAATTTATTCACACAGTTTTTGTCAAAGGTCCTAATTACATTTCAGTGTCTGTCTTTTAAATCCTTGGAAACTGGAATTTCTTATATCAACATTGTCATTGCTGTAGTTACAGGTCACATGCTTTTCTGTTTTCAAACCAGACACTAAATTGTAATTGTCTGGTCTATTCTTAAACTGTTTAGTGAGAAAAAAGTGTGTGTGTGTGTGTGTGAAAACTGTTTGGAAAGTAACCCTCAAATAATCTCCATGGTGTTTATAAATAGTTATCTCTATTTCTTTTTTTCCCCAAAATGTGTAATGTTAGTAAGTTCTCTGGTTGCAAAGAGCAAACAATGCACCCCTATAAACAGTGGGGTTGTGAGTGAACATCACCAGTCCTCTGGTGGTAAAAACATGGTCACTCTGAAAGAACAGAATGACATGATGTATTTAAAAGGTACATTTCTGTCCTGGATGAGAAAGTGGGAGTGTGGGGAGTCCATATAGTCAGCCAGTCTTCACTCAGTGTCACATAAGAGGATGTACACTGAGAACAGCGCCTTTAGCCGTCCCACCTTGTGAGAATCCTGCCTTCACTTGTACATCCTTGGTTCTTGTTGTAAACTGCCAAAATATGGTGAATCCAAGTTCCAGATAGTTTTCCAGCTGTGTGAACAGGCTCTTCCTCTTCTTAATTGGCTTTACTATGTGTACCGTTTCAGTGTCTAGAAGCCTTATCTTTGATTTGTCCATGGTAAATAAAAATAGCTTTTCTTTTTCTGTTTTTTGCTGATTTCTTTGCTAGTTTCTGTTACTATGTTATTAAAACCTTGGCTAAAATTGACTCACAAAGAAAATTCCTCTGAAAGTGATTTCTCTTTGAGAACAGTTACGATGATGTGTTTCCCTCAAATGCATCTGAGATGTCTTATGCTTGCTGGTATGGTAGTTCCCAAGGGAAGAGGTAGCTGAAGTTTTCAGTGGTATTTAGCATTTTTAATACTTGTTTAGTTTATTGACTTTTCAAGCACAATTTAATGCTGATCTTCTGAGATGACTCTTAGTGTTCAGACAGAAAACAGTCTGTGTAATAGTTAATCTTCAGGAATGTTATTTGTATTGGGGGGAATGAGAGGTTGAGGATTTTGATCATTTTAGGAGAAAAGCATTCTATTTGTTATGATAGACATTTCTGCAAGTGCTCTTCTTTTTTTGTTTGTATTCTGCTCCTGTAGTCCGCCCCATGAAACCATACTGTCAGGGAATTTTAGCATCAGTTTATTCAGTAACGAGACCTGAAACAAGAACTTTATATTACACTCAGTTGCTTCATGGCTAATGCTGTTTCAGCATGTCACTGAATTGTCATTGACTTCTGCTGAAATACGGACCTAGTGATGGTACTTGAACACATGCTATGCAGAAGCTTTGGTAGCTGGATGCAATTGGCTTGTGCATGTTCATCTGATAAAATCATTTTGTACTTGCAGGTGTTGAAGCAGTGCCATTTAACCTAATTATCAGTGCGTCCATAATCTCCTGAAAATTGTAACTCAGCTTGAACATAAGTAATAGAAAGTTTTTTGAAGGAAATGCTGTGTGCAAAACATCGCTGTTTAGGTACAGCCTGGAAAAGCAGGAATCTTTCTCTGAGCTTCTTGCTGTTTTGTTCATGCTATGCTGCCTTCTAGGCATATGCATGACCTGTTACTTGACTGATTTATGTAATGAAGTGCCCAGACTAGGAATTGTTTCAGCATAGAAGAATCTTAAACATAAGGTCCTTTTAAGGTATCTCAAGACATCACTCCGAACAGGAACCATTTTTTTAATGGTAGCTTTGTGCTTGGAATTTTTCACCAGTGAATGAAGAGATCATTTTGCACAAAGTTGTTTCAAGTCGCAAGTTTAAAACCAAATCTGTTCATTTGCCTGATTCCGTGCTGTATTGTCTCTTTTCTAGGTCCCTCTGTACAGTAGTGTGCAAGTGGACGTACACTCCAGATGGAGGTTGGGATGACACTTTCTGGGAAATGATAGGTTTGGAAGATTTGGTGAAGGATAAGTATGAAAAAATAGGTGCGTCAGGGAGTTTTCTTGTTTTATACATATACATAAAAAGCTAAATATATATAAAAAAGATATATATATATACATAAAAGATATCTATGTATAAAAAAATCTTTTCCTCTATTATTGTGAATGTCAGCAGAAATGTAGCAGAACTTGAAGCTTCAGATGGGTTGATAACAAGGCTGGGTGCCCATAGGACACAGCTTTCCTAAGTACACTTGTTACTTTGCATTGTAATGAAAAACTGTGTTTAAATTTTCTGTCTTTTACCCTTCTGAAAGGCGTAGCTAGCCTTTCAGTACTGCTCAGTTGCAACAACTAACAAGTAAATGGGAGCCTCAGCAACTGATTATGTGAAGATGACACCTGATATGGGTATATTGGATGGCAGGCTACGAAAAAAAAAAGCCACAACATAGTAATTTATAGCTATTACTGATAGCATGTGATCTGTACCCATCTCCCTTACAGTAATTTTCAAAAAAAGTGCTGCTTCTGCTTGTTGTTATCGTCATACTGTTTTTTACACTCTCTTAGACCCTAAGTTTAATTAGAATGGCAGTCTTGCTAATAGCAATTCCTACAGCAGATATTCATTAAAAGTCCATAATGTTAATATACCAGAAAATTTCCAGGATAACTTTATTAGACTTTCCCTGTTAAGTTAATGGACTTTTAATGGATGTCCTAAGCAGACATGTCATTAACAAGAATATTACCAGACATGAATTAAAATATGCTCATTCATCAAAGTTAATTATCTGAAATATCCTTTGATTTTTTTTTTTTAATGTCTAGCACTTTGAACAAGTTTGTACAGCAGTTTAAATGCAGTAACATGAAATGGAAATGGTGTAGGGAGGACTGTAGTGAAATGAAATCTATTAACTTTTATGATCATCACAAAATATACTATAAGTCATTTTCAGGTTATCAGAAATTGTACTTGAAACTTCCTTGAATAGATTTCAGCTTTTTCCCCTGCAAGTGAAACAGTTTATGCAAAGATATGAAACCTGCTAGGACTATCAGGCTTTTTAGCTTCCTGAGGTTTTAGTTTGAATACAATTCTTACATCATCTATCACATGTGGCTTTTAGCAAATCTTCAACAAGTTAAAATAAGACTTGCAATAAATACGTGTTTTTACCAGAAAACTGAACATCTCGGCAGCTGGTGGTCTCATGGAAGAGTATTTTTAAAATAAATTATTTATGAAGTGTAAGCTAAGGCTTTAATACAATATTTATGCAATGCACTTCAAGGACAGCACAAAGCAATTTGCCATTTGAGTAACTAAACATACATGTTGTAAATGATAAAGTAGCCACTAATAAAAAGGGTCTTTTGTTGTGATGGAAGCCTCATAAAACTAATCTATATATGGCACAACATTTAGCAAGGCTAAAATCATTATGTCCAATATCAGGTCTATATTTTTTTTAAAGCACAATGTTTACAAAATAAATCAGTAAATTAACTTCTGTTGATAGGTGTTTCTTGCGAGACAAAGATGTTTTCCTGAGTTAATGGGGAAAGTGTCTAGCTCCCTGGGCAGTTGTGTTGATTTTCAAGAAATGAACCATAGAATACGTGGGTATCTCTCAGCTGGAATTGGAGAAGCAGAATCTGACCTCCAAAAATGCACCAAACTGTAGGCTAGAACTTGAAGCTTCTGAAGAGCACATACTTTTACTCACCTTGAGAAATCCTTTGATTTTCAGATTCTTGGGCTGATTACCTTAGGTGTATCTTAAGTATCCGACAGTTTTTGTTTTGCATAATAATGCTGAAACCTAGCCTTAGATAGACTATATGCTTTTTTCCATGCCCATTTGCCTAACCTTTTCCTTTTTTAAAAAGGAAGTGTTAAATTCATTATATTTAGCCGTGTGATAAAATCAGAAAAAAAGCAGGACAGTGACCTCATTCATGTATCTATGAAGAGGGAGTATGGAGCTCTCTGTATGAATGTGGAAACCAGATAGCAACTACTCCTTCATTCCTTTGCGTTTATCTTCTAAACCGCACCTGTTGGAATTTCTTGGAAGGGTTTAGCTTCAGAAGGAGACAAAAACCACCAAAACAAAACAACTCACTCCCTGCCCAGAAGCTACTCAAGGTTGCTGAGGTCTGTGTTGTGTGCTGTGGAAGTGCTTTGCTCTCTGCCACTCCTAATCTTATCAGTGTCCCTGTACATGGGAAAATGAGAATGATAGCATTGTTCCAATGAGAGTTTGGGGGATCTGTTTGTTTTAATGAGTGATTGGTGTTGTTTGACTTGGGAAGAGCATGCCGAATAAGCTCTGCTTTTCTTAATTCAAATTAATCAGGATAGTGTACATTCACCTACTGGGAAAGTGCCATTGAGTCACTACAGCAGCACTGGTAAAACTGCAGCTGGAATGGTCTTGTGCAGTGGAAGACTCCTTCCTACCAACTCCCAAGGTGTCAGCATTGGTGGTGAGACACCATCACTGCATAGACCTCCTCCCAGGAGCCCACAAATGCCACGCTGAGCACAACGAACACGGGATCACACCATGAATAAACTCAACTCAGGCTATATTTATAATATTGCTTCAGGGTGCTGTCCCATAATTGAACAGCCTCAGCTGCTGTTAACTTCAGCACATTATACAAAAGGAAGGCAATTTGTTTAAGTAACTCGAATGGACAAACAGTCAGAGTGTGTGCTTCCAGAAAGCACGTCACGGTATGCTACAGCTGACACAAAAGAATTTGAAGCAGTAGACTTAGCTGGCTTGCAGATTAAGGAACTTGAAATTGCCAGATAACCTAGGTAGAAGTAGGTTGAAGGGAGGTTGTACATGGTCAAAACCTCCTCCTAAAATGAAAACAAAACCGAAACTCTAACAAGTCTGAAGTAATTCTAGAGGAATTTCCTTTTCTGTTCTCAAGCTTGTCCAAGTCTGTGGATGTCTGCTCAAGGTTTGTTTAGCTCAGATACAAGGATGTATTTTAATGCCTGCATGTTCCCCCTGTAAAGAGAGACAATGGTGTTTTTCTTACATCTCACTCCTAAGAGATTAACAGGCTCTGAATCATCATTTCTTTCTAAACAAAGCAAAATGTGGCAAGATACAATTAGCAACATTTTCTTATTGTAACAAAAGTAAATACATAGTTTACCAGTGTAAAGTAGGCAAAAAGGTATGTGGTGGTGGTGTTTTTTTTAAATCTCTAGTGAAATCATTATTATTTCCAATCAGAGGGAATTAGACATGGATAGGTATGGCTAGATGTTTTTTCTGGAGTACCTTTAACTTTCATGACACTGGAAATATTTATGGAAATTCCCTGAGAACAACTTATTTAATGTACATATTTCATTATTCTGATAAATATGCTTTTAAACATCACTTTTAAAATGTCTTGCCCTTTAAAAATCTATTTACTGTAATCAGAGTGATGTTTGTGGTTCCAGGTAGTACCCTTCTCTTAGTTTCAGTTTAACTTAACATATGACCTTGTTGATAAGGAGGCCCTCACACCTGACCTTTAGGATCTTCCACAAACTTTTCCCACATTAAGGTGTGGGTTCACATATGAAAGTTCCCAGGCGTTTGACATTTTAGATTTCTCAGAGCAGACTAACTTTTCAGGGAATCCACATAATGAGTTGTTTCTGGTCCCTTCTATACCTCGTGAATTTATTTGATCATGTTTGTGAAGGTAAAGAGTCTTATCTGGAGATACTACAGAATTTATTGATCCCATTAATTTGCCCACCAAGAGAGTACAAGATGGCTTGTATTCAAAACCACTCTGAAAGTGTTGTGTACTCCAGGCATTAGCATTTATCTGCTGCGGTGAAAGCACATGATGAGTATCTCTTTGTGGTATTATAAAACCTAGAAAGACATTAACAATTCCGTTAAAATTTCATGGACTATAGACCTCTTAGGGTACTGAAGCGTAGATTCCATTTGGAGGAAAATGCCTGCTAAATTTTCACCACAGCCCTCTACTTCAGGGGCTACTTAAGGGACCAAATAATGATTTTTTACTGAATGGTAATATTTTATACCAGGTCTTTTTTTGGTTGAAGATGGCACCTTTGTCTGAGAGAGCATTGCAGATACTGCAGAATAGGTTTCACTGATCCTGTAGGTTGTGTGTTGAAGACTAAAATACTGTCTTTTGTAAAGGACAGTTTGTCACCTTCTTCCATCTGTAATGGAGCAGCACACTAATTTTAACAAAGTTGTGGGGTTTTTAAAGCAAGCTGCATACTTGGAAATAGAGCTTTTCAACATGATAAGGATTTCATAAACCCATTTCCCAGCTTTTCCTGACTAGGAATTTACAGCCACGTCTTCAAAAGTGAATTAATACACAACTAGTACATATGGGATTTTTATGAACATCTGAGGCAGAACTGAGAAAATTATTTGGATTGCATTTGGATTGTTTAAATCTCACAAGTTTTATGGAAGCTCAGCAATTGCCTTGAACTTTGAGTGCTTGAGGTTAATATGCTAATGAAAATAACTCTTGCATGGACAGATTGTGATATCAGCAGATAGGGTTTTGTAGACAGCTGTCGTTAACAATCCTGTTCACAAAATGATAAACTTGCTTACAATTACTTGGGGTTTTTTTCCATAAACTTTCATATAACTGGATAATATGGAGATCAGAGTTTTATGCCTGTCTTCAAGCAGCACTTCTGTCTCTTTGTATCTCTGAAACTGTAGCCCTGCTGGGTATAAGACTGGTAGAATTCTTTCATGTTTGATTTTGACTTCGCAGGTGATGTTATTGTAAGGAAGAACACCCTCTGGTCCTTACACATCTCTTTACTTAAAAGCCGTTCTGAGTCTTGTACCCACTTGTCCTTCTTAGCCACCTTCAAGCAGAATGCTTCCCATTTCCTATAGACTGCCTCAATCCACATCTGGTAGGATTTCTTCTGTTTGTTTGGAGGGTTTTTTTAATATTTTTTTTAAATTTTTGCACTGTATTTTCAGTTATGAAGGGTTCAGCCTGACTCTAAAGTGCATTTATGGTTAGTGGTCGTTACTCCCATACATCAGTACAATAGTGTCACCTCCCTGTTCCAGCACACTGTGCTTTAGTGTGCAGCCCTAGCACTTTGCAATGTCTTGTCTGTAACTCTTCCCGTAATTCCTGGACTTTGGGGACTGGAAGCTTGATGTTTTCGTGTACCTGGGCACTTGCATGTGCCATTTTTGAATACCCTGAAAAGAAGGTTCTATAGAATTTTAAGACTGGATGTTCTTTTCTAACGCTTTTTCATTTGTAGTATGTATTCACAAATCGATGATAAAGAAAATGGTATATCATCTGGGGCTTGATAGCTGTGACTCCCTTGGTTGGTACCTGCTGTCACTCAGCATGCGCAGTCTTTACAATATGCTGGGTTTTCAAATACGGGTGCAGCCCTCTAGCATTCAGACAAGTGACAAACCAGCAGGCTGTTTATTCATGAACTTGTTATCATATGAATGGTTATATTCCTGTGTGTGCCAGTGTCTACTTCCATATAGAAAGCTAATGAAGATAATGGTATTACAGAGATATAGCTATAATGAAGATAATGTTATATACCTCACTTAGATAGAGTCTGCTTATGTTTTGTATTTTGTCAGTAGTAGTCAGTTTTACTACTTGGAAGTTCTATTAATTTATTTACATTTAGGCTGAAAATGGAAGATTCAGTCCAGGCTGGGAGAATACAGTCAATGTTAACTTATGCTCCAGCAGCTGTGAAAGGAACAGTCGATCCATTAGTTCTGCCAGTTTTCTATCTTTTCCAAGGCCTTTGATGCCAGATGCTTCGAAGTATATGAGGGATTTCCTTGAAGGCTGAGAGAAAGGGATGATGATTATTTTTTTTTCAGGTCAGTTTGTAGCTGCCAGTTCTTCGTGAAGCTTTATTGTAACAATGAGCTTTGAACACTGTACTTTGCAAATGGTAGAGAATAGTAAGTAAAAGGGTTCTCTAAAGTATCTGTCTTTGGTCTTTTGCTGTCCCTAATAAATTACAACATGTTACAATTTCAAACAAAATTAAAAGGATGAATCAGAGGATATTTACACTTACATGCTGTCAAAATCCATGGAATTTACAAGTGAAGGGTGTTCCAAATATGCTAACATTTTTCTGGCTTCCTGTCATTTCAGTCTGTCCAAGAGCTGTAGCAACTGTAAAGGAGCTGAAACTGGCACAGTGCAGAGAGGTTTTAGGGTGTCTCCTTCCTTAGAGCTTGAGGCATTATTTCATAATATATGATTCAGCAGTAAGAAGTTAGAAAGAATTTTTCTCATAAAAGCTACACGCTCCTGTGATTTCTATTTTATTTCATGTTTTTTCCATCTTGAGATCACTGAATCACATGAGTAATGAATGGTTGAGGTTGGAAGGGACCTCTGGAAATTATCTAGTCCAGCTTCTCCTGCTCAAAGCAGTCTCACCTACAGCAGGTTGCTCAAGGCTGTGTCCAGTTGACTTTTGAGTATTTCCAAGGATGGAAACTCCAAAATCTGCCTGGAGCAACCTGTTCCAGTGTCTTGACCATCTTTCCCCAAGAAAAACGTTTTTTTTTTTTGTTTAAATGTAATTTCTTGTATCTTGTATCTTGTATCTTGGTTTATGCACATTGTCACATTGTAATTGGGTGCCACTGAGAAGAGTCTTGCTCCATCATCTTTACTCCCTCCCATTAGATGTTTATATACATGCTGATAAGATCCAACCCACACACACCTCCAAGCCTTCTCTTTGCTGGCCTTAAAGTCTGCAGTCTCTCAGTCTCTCCTTGTATGACATGCCTCTGTCATCTTTGGGGTCCTTCTCTGGACTTGCTACTGTATGTCCACGTTTCTCCTGTACTGGGGAGTCCAGTATAAAACACAGCACTCCAGGCATGGCCTGGGCAGGGAGCAAGGAGCAGCTCCCTTGGCCTGCTGGTGGCACTCACTCTTCCTAATGCAGCCCAGGAGACTGCTGGCCACCTGTGCTGCAAGTGCACGTCGCTGGCTCATGTTCAGCGTGGTGTCCACCAGACCTCACGGGCCTTTTTTGCCAAGCTGCTTTCCAGGCAGTCCGCCCCCAGCCTGTCCTGGTACATGGGCTCCTTCCACCTCATGTGCACAACTTTGCTCTTCCCTTTCTTGAATTTCATGAGTGTCCCGTCAGCCAATTTCTCCAGCCTGAGATATTCTTCCTCTTTCCAATAACTGTTCTGTAACAGGCTGGGCTACACTTGGGTAGCTCAGGTTTCTTCACAGTGTTTCTGGGTGACATTTTCCATTCCTCTTGCACTGTAAGGGGAAGAACCATCATTCACCCTGCTTATCATCAGGGTGAGTCCTGCTGGCAGATTGTACCTTTCCAATTCTTCCTCCTCCCTGCTGCAAGAACTGAAGAGTACTGTGTGGTATTTTTTCATCCTCAGGCTCCATCATAGCTTAGACGATTAATAGTAAAAGCCTTAGAGTTTTCAAAAAGTAAGAATAAATAATTTCCTACTGCCTACTTTAGAGTTCTGGTCTCACTCTGTCTGCCTGTGGAATCATCTTTTCTTCTACTCTGGCAACATAGTGGACTTCTGAGCTTTCTCTTTGTTTCTGGTCTGAAAACTAGGAGCTTTTTCTTTTAATTTCTGTTTTTAAAAGTCATAGGAGAAGCTTTGAGAAGACTTTGAGCCTGTTGTGATTGTTTAGTATTTAAATTTCTCACATATTATCCTCCTTTCTTATTTTTCCTACAGTTCTAAAAAAAAAAAAAAGCAAAAAAAAAAGCGCATTTCTCAGATTAGTTGTAGGTTGTTTCTTCTTTTTACCTGAATCTTCCTCTCCCTGGTCCTGATCTGTTCCTTGTCTTTTTTTGCTTAAGCCTCACACTGGGATATCT